>NC_042997.1:173631755-173674255 GCF_006345805.1 Octopus sinensis
TTCAGTCTAATAAATCTATGGTGAGCTTATGCAGTTTATACATACATAGTATGTGAACAAGAATTTTTATCAATGATTATAAACAAAAACAAATTCTGTGCAATACTGTTAGCTGAGAATTATTATGCAGATATGGATCTATGAAAATGTGTCTAGAAGTGAGTTACTTGCAGCAAGAGGCAAGCTCAAATATCTAATTAAAAATGCAACATATGAAATGAAATTAAATTGATTTTCTATATAAAGTGACGAATGACAGAGTTGTTACAGTGTTGGGTAAATTGCCTTGCAGTACGTTGCTCAGCGCTCTGAGTTCGAAACCCACCGGAGTCAAGGATGGTTTTCTGATATCCTATTTGAGGACATCACAATATATGCAAAATATTTTATAGACGTGGGTGTGTGGTAAGAGGTTTATTTCCAAACTATACGTTTCGTGTTCAGTCACACTGCGTGGTACCTTGCTGAAGTGTCTTCTACTACATTCTTGGACCTACTAAACCCTTGTGAATAGATTTGGTAGATTGAAAGTGAAGGAAGCCCGTCGTCAATATATATATATATATGTGCGTGTGTGTGTGTGTGTGTGTGTGTGTGTGTGTGTTCTTGTGTTTGTCACCCATCACCGCTTGACAACAGGTGTTGGTGTGTTTACGTCCCCGTAACTTAACGCATCGGCAAAAATAACCGACAGAATAAGTAACAGGCTTTAAAGAATTGAAATAAGTATTGAGGTCGATTCGTTCGACTAAAAATTCTTCAAGCCAGCTCCCCAGCATGGCCGCAGTCTAGTGGCAGAAGCAAAGTAAAAGACAAGCAGTAAGGTAGGTATTTGCGGGAAGGAGACCCTTGGTTATTTCAATATTTGACTGTTATATTTTATTTACATTTCAAGCAGACCTCAACAGGATTTAAACGCTTTAAATTCAATAAAGTTTGATTTAATTAATGACAAATAATACATGCCTATACTCTGTCCTATGGTATCTCGCCAGGTTTACACTATATTTATTTCTTTACTGCCCACAATGGGCTAAACATAGAGGGGACAAACAAGGACAGACAAAGGGATTAAGTCGATTACATCGACCCCGGTGCGAAACTGGTATTTAATTTATCGACCCCGAAAGGATGAAAGTCAAAGTCGACCTCGGCGGAATTTGAACTCAGAACGTAACGGCAGACGAAATACGGCTACGTTTTTCGCCCGGCGTGCTAACGTTTCTGCCAGCTCGCCGCCTATCCAGGTTCACACTATATTATTCGCACGGAGTACGCCAAAGCTGTAGGATATCATAAAGGGTTATACCTGAAAGAAAAGTTTGGGAGCCACCTGCACTAGAGCTTTGATTCAGTCCTTTCTTTATGGAAAGGATTTAAAATTAGAGACATACAAAAAGGCATACATACATTATACATATGTTCTTCTTAATCCTTTTTGCTCCTTGTGGGGCATAGGGCCGGTTTCCCGGTTTCCTTGGCGTATAGGTTTCCCACCTGGACGGGACACCGGTCCGTTGCAGGTGAGCTGCAAGATGCCGGAGGAAAAAGTGAGAGAAAGTTGTGGCGAAAGAGTCAGTAGAAGTTCGCCATTACCTTCTGCCGGAGCCGCGTGGAGCTTAGGTGTTTCGCTCATAAACACACACATCGCTCGGTCTGAGATTCGAACCTGCGATCCTTCGACCGCGAATCCGCTGCTCTAACCACTAGGCCATGTTCCTCCACACATTATACATATATACATGCATAAATACATCATACATACATTGATGCACACACACACACACACACACACACACACACACACACACACACACACACTTATATATATGCACTCAACTCTCTGTTCTGCTATCTATCTATCTATATATCTATCTATTCATCCGTGGATTAAACACTTACCACCATCACCTATAATTTACTTCGCATCACCACCTACTACATAGCAATTTATCATTACCGCCTTCCTAAGCAGTAAACGGTAAAGTATTTTTGATGCTAGCTAAGGGTGGGGCTATACTTCCATTCCCTTCCAAGTATATTTTATGTCATGTCACCTATTTTATTATTAGTAGACCACACATTCTATTTTTCTCACCCAGTATGTTTGTTTTATAGCAGCCACCAACTTCCTGTTATCATCATCTCGATGGTGGTTGATTAACCTTCAACTTCTGAACACTTTTAATACGTATTTCTTTACTACCCACAAGGGACTAAACACAGAGGGGACAAACAAGGACAGACAAACGGATTAAATCGATTATATCGACCCCAGTGCGTAACTGGTACTTATTTAATCGACCCTGAAAGGATAAAAGGCAAAGTCGACCTCGGTGGAATTTGAACTCAGAACGTAACGGCAGACGAAATACCTATTTCTTTACTACCCACAAGGGGCTAAACACAAAGGGACAAACAAGGACAGACAAACGGATTAAATCGATTATATCGACCCCAGTGCGTAACTGGTACTTATTTAATCGACCCTGAAAGGATTAAAGGCAAAGTCGACCTCGGCGGAATTTGAACTCAGAACGTAACAGCAGACGAAATATGGCTACGTATTTCGCCCGACGTGCTAATGTTTCTGCCAGCTCGTCTTTAATACGAACGAGTGAATGAGGAGCTTCTACCTGCTAGAAGTAACGGCTAAATCTTTCACGAATCGCACGCTACCGTTTTACAAAAGAGAAAGAATTGGATAACATCACCATAGATACATTTAAAACGAAAAGATAGCCCTAGCTGAAACATCTTTGATGAAAGGTCTGCTCAATCAGGGAGTACTTGGGGTAAAAAGCAACAACGACTTGTTAGTGTTGCTCACACTATAGTGATCATCTTTAAATTGAAAGTTTCAGCATCATTTCAATACGAATACTAACATTAAACTTGAATATCATTATTAGCACGGTGAGCTGACCGAATCTTTAGTGTGCCGGGAAAAATAGATTAGCGGCATTTCGTCTGTCTTAACGTTTTGAGTTGAAATTTGCAGCGGGATCGACTTAGCCTTTCATCCTTTCAGTATCGATAAAATAAGTTCTAGTTGAGCACTGGGGTGGATGTAATCGACTTAACTAATCCTGGCTATGGGTATAAAAACTGCATCCCTTTGTCAAGCTATGTCGAGCCAGTATGGTAGAGTAAGCTCATCATACCAGTATGATCTGAAGCTCAAATTCACGGCCTTCGCATCAGACCGTGGTTTGTGGAAAGAACGTAAGCCTTCGTCTTGCAGTGGACTGAACATGGGCAATCTAATCTAATCTAATCTTTATATTAGCAACATATACTAACTTTTCTCTTACTCACTGTACTGCATCTATGCAGGGACTACACTTCGAAGGCCAACTCGAATTACATTGCGGGCCACTTTAATCACGGAAAGTTTTTTGAGGGCCGCTTGTATACTTTATGCACTAATAGTTAAAAAATCAAATTACTGAATCAAGAATTTTTCATACTTTACGTTTGTTTAAAATTATCAAATTGTAGGCTATTGCTTTATTGCCACTTACAAATCTTAAATTTATTTTGAACCAAATGTTTTACTCAAACAATTTTATTCTGGAATTAGAAACAAATCTTCAAGAAGGTATCAAACATACGTAGGCACGCAGACATACATACGCACACACATACATATACATACATAAGCGATGGGCTTCCACACAGTTTCCGGCACCCTAATTCAATCATAAAGCATTGGGCGATCCGGTGTTGCAGTAGAATACACTTGCTCATGGTGCAGCACAGGTAGTAAGAAAACCGAAACCATGTGATTCAGAAGTGAACTTCAAATATTATCCATGTCAGTGCATAAATATGTTTAATATATCAAGATTGTAAGACGGCGAGCTGGCAGAATCGTTAACCACGCCGTGCGAAATGCTTACCGGTATTTCGTCTACCTGAGTTCAAATTCCGCCGAAGTCGACTTTGCCTTTCATCCTTTCGGGGTCGATTAAATAAGTGCCAGTTTTGCACTGGGGTCGATATAATCGACTTAATCCCTTTGTCTGTCCTTGTTTGTCCTCTCTGTGTTTAGCCCCTTTGGGTAGTAAAGAAATAGGTATTTCGTCTGCCGTTACGTTTCTGAGTTCAAATTCCACCGAGGTCGACTTTGCCTTTCATCCTTTCGGGGTCGATAAATTAAATACCAGTCGCGTACTGGGGCTTATCAAATCGAATGGCCCCTCCCACAAAAATGTCGGTCCTTGTTTCTAGAACAGAAACAAATATATCAAGATTGTCAATATTTTATTAAAGAATTCGTTCTAAACACTTGATACAAATTAATTGAGATATTTTTGAAGTTTTATCATTAAAAATATAGTTATAAGACATGAAGAATATATTCTGTAAGATATCGCTTGATCTTTCGCTTAATGCCTTCTGAGGTAATTTAATAGACAGAACTGTGAAAGCTATCGAATGTATGTGTGCGTGTTTGTGTCTGTGTGTCTATGTTTGTCACTCTTTGTACATCCAATGCCCTAGCCGTAGTTATTCAAACCATCCACGCATGTGCTACTATCTATATGTCTGTTTTTGTTCTACAAACGGCCGCAGCGATAGTGCATGTCGCCAAGCCACACCAGGTATCTGCGTTCCCTGTAGGTTCACAATTTCATGATTTGTGTCTCAACCAATAACATCAATGTAAATGAAATGGCCTTCGTCTACTTTTAGAGTGCACAAGCCTTCGCAATGTAACATTTAATATGGAGTGATGCAAAGTGCAATAGTATATTATGATTACCATAGAAAGCCTTAATTATGATTACTAATTACTTCTGTCACTGACATATTTGATGTGAGCATCTTCCAACTGTATAAGGTAGTGAGTACACTTTATAATTTGGTAAAAGAAAAACGTTTAAAAAAAAACGAAAATAATTAGAGAAGTTATTAAAAACAGTTTCGTATCTAGAAAATTGACATGACCATGTGCTTACAACAGTAACAACCAAACGTAAGCCAAACAAGTAGTGTGACTGCGATATGAATAGTAACAGCTCTCTTAAACTTCCTTTTTGAGGGAAGAAAAGTGTAAATTTTGACAGAGTACGCGTTAATTACAAGTATTTTACCTTAAAATAGAAAACAACAGGTGCATATGGAAAATATCAACCATAGGCGCAGGAGTGGCTGTGTGGTAAGTAGCTTGCTTATGAACCACATGGCTCCGGGTTCAGTCCCACTGCGTGGCACCTTAGGCAAGTGTCTTCTACTATACCCCTGGGCCGACCAAAGCCTGGTGTGAGTGGATTTGGTAGACGGAAACTGAACGAAGCCCATCGTATATATATATATATATATATATATATATATATATATATACACACACACACTCATATATATATATGTGTGTGTGTGTGTTTGTGTGTGCATATGTTTGTGTGTGTGTGTGTCTCCCCAACATCGCTTGACAACCGATGCTGGTGTGTTTACGTCCTCGTAACTTAGCGGTTCGGCAAAAGAGACCGATAGAATAAGTACTAGGCTTACAAAGAATAAGTCCTGGGGTCGATTTGCTCGACTAAAGGCGGTGCTCCAGCATGGCCGCAGTCAAAATGAGTGAAACAAGTAAAAGAGTATAAGTCTCATTATAATTATAAGATTAAATTAAATTTATTTCTTACAATACAATAGCTAGTCAAAATCTAATATAAACAGTATTTTTCTAAGACGCATACTAATGCGGATAAGATTAACTATACACAGTTGAATACAACTGCATTGTTAATCAAAACTCTTTTAGTATAAAATAACTAACACCTATAGTGAAGTTGCTTCTGACACAGATTTAGCAGAACTGTCAGGTAAGTATGAAACAATACAACAAAACTATCAACCTACTGAGAAGTCATGTAAACAGTAGCTGGAAAATTTATGCAGAGAACAAGAATTTTTCACTTAATAAAACATTTTCGCAGAATTCTGACATGCAAACCACATTTTACTAACTTTAACTGTTCAATGTCCCCATTCATTTTGTTAAAATTTCCTGGCAGAACTCTCCTTCATAATTCTAGAATCGCCATTCTTAGCTAACTTTGATCCAATAACTGCAATTTCTGTTGACTGTATTACAACGAAGACTTAGCAGCTTCGGGAAAAGTCGGTATATATATTTGGTGCATGAAGGCGGCGAGCTGGCAGAATCGTTAGCACACCGGGCGAAATGTGCACAGCCGTATTTCGTCTGCCGTTACGTTCTGAGTTCAAATTTCGCCGAGGTCGACTTTGCCTTTCATCCTTTCAGGTTCGATAAATTAAGTACCAGTTACGCACTGAGGTCGATGTAATCGACTTAATCCGTTTGTCTCTCCTTGTTTGTCCCCTTTGTGTTTATCCCCTTGTGGGTAGTAATATATATATATATATATATATATATATATATGGTGTAGCATGTGGTGAGTGTTTGTGTGATATTTTTATGACTAAAGGTGTGTAGATCAAATAATGGACTTAAATTATGCGCAACTGCGTTAGAAAACACTTGCACAACATCAAGGGTGCTATAGTCTTGTGAAACCCAGAGATACATGGTAACGATTTGAAATTCCAAACCACACAAGCATTTCCTCGCTTTTTTCACTTTGTTTTATCAGGAAATAATTATTATGTATTCTAAGAAACTGAATTTCTTTCATACAAACTCATAGTTACAGAAAAAAGAAGAAAAAAAAAAGACATTTCTATCAGAAGAAAGAACGAGAAGAAACGACATTGTCGCCTTTTTTGAATCGGTCATTAGCGACTACATTTAGTGAAATTAAATAGAAGCAGAGAAGGTAATTGAAACCTATACAAGTAATCCGTTCGCTGGGAAATGTTATCTCTTTTCTTGAGCGCTTACCTTCATTTCAACTTGAAGTTCCATGAAGTAAGTAAATATTAACACTCTGGCATGCTCAATGGTTCTTTTGTGATATCAAACCTTAAAATTTCGAAAACACAGATAACATGTTTTCTGTAACAGCTTATTAAGATATTAAAAAAAAAAAAATTTGTTTATATATTTTCAAGCAGATATGGTCGTTTGTTATAGAACGTTTATATATAATTCCTTGTTGTGAGAGTTTGCATGTATAGAAGGAATTCTTTCATGTAAGTGAAACCAATGAGTTTGATATTTGTTGTCTTCAACCAGCTACTTCAATCCAATAATCAGTGAATAAATTGAAGCCATATGTTGCATTTGATATTAGCTTATTCTTTCCTCGTCCTTAATCCATTTAAAGTTATATTAATGGTTAAATCTGGGAGAGATCGTGAAATATATATATATACATATGAACACACACACACACATATACATATATATATATATATATACACTGTGTGTACGTTCATGCATATATATTGTATGTATATTTATATATGTATGTATGTTTGTATATATATATATCTGTATTTGTACACAAACACGCATATATATACTTATGTATATATATATACATATATATATATATACATATATATATATATAATATATATATATATATATATATATATAATATATATATATAAAACGATATATTTTTATACTAATATATATATATATATATATATATATATATAGAGAGAGAGAGAGAGAGAGAGAGAGAAATATATGTATTTATAAACATATATACATTCATATATGTATTATGTTATTACACATGTAAATGTATGTATGACTGATATATATATATATGCATATATATCTGTATTTGTACAGAAACACGCATATATATACTTATTTATATATATAAATCGATATATTTATATACTTATATATATATATATATATATATATATATATATTTAGAGAAATATATGTATTTATTTATAAACATATATACATTCATATATCTATTATGTTATTACGCATGTAAATGTATGTATGAGTGATATATATATATATATATATATATATATATATATATATATATGTATATATATTGATGTTTACACATGCACATACACACTCACACTGTTAAAATATGTTCACTCTACCTACACTCGTAGTGCACTTCGTTAAGTTAACCACGCTACATAACAAATGTTTTCTTGTTTTTTTTATTCATTTCTCGGATAAAAATATTTAGACAACTTTCTTACAACGTATAAAGAAATATAAATATAAAAACGGTTATTTAATTGAAAAAATATGCTTTCAAGAAACCTTATGTGTAATTCAGAATTAATTCTAAGAGTATTAAAAATATTCAAATGTATAAGACGTAGAAGTTCAAGTACACTCTCACACAGTATTTGAGTTTTTATTTCGCTCGAGGCATTGCTTTGTTTTCCCTAAACAAAATGTTCTCCGTCTTTTAGCTGAAGTTTGAATGCCATATTAAAAATTCATTATTTTTCAGCGAAATTTTTATCATCATCATTATTATTATCGTTGTTGTTGTTGTTGCTGTTGTTGTTGTTGTTGTTGTTGTTGTTATTCACAGAAGTACATTCTAACTCATGTCATGATGTCACATATTTGGAGAAGAATGTCGTTGTTGAATGAATGTAGCATGCCTTCTTTCTTAACTGGAATGTTTATTTTATCGACCTTCCCTCCTTCTGTTACCATCATCGCCGCCATCATCTGGAGGCATCACTGCTACCGACTCCCGGAAGGCAAAGTCACTCACAGCAAGAACCTGAATCAGCACTGTAAAGGATTGCAGCATTGCTGTATACCGCAAGGCAATTTGTCTGGCACACCACTGTTATGTCATTTTACCGCCTTATTATTTTCCACAATAATAGAGAACAATATAAGCTTGGAATTATTTCAGAACGGCTCGCTGTACGCGTCATTTGTTTAGTTATTCTTTCTTTTATGCTTAGTTAGAGAAGTTGTTGCGCAGTCGACATCTTGTAAAGTCTCCAAGCCTGAAGATAAAGATGGAGAGGGAAGAAGGAAACACAGTTCAGGGATTGCTGCATTGAGAAATGCTGCATCAGTGTATATCGGTGATTTCTTTTTCTTTCACACAGAAACATGCTTCAGGTTGGGATGTGGCATTAAACCCGACGACAAGTTACGTCTATCTTGTTGGTTTGTTCACATCTGCTTATTACATTTATTTCTTAGATCCACCTAAACGGCTAAGGTTTCTTTCTCTAATGTTTTACAGAGTTCAACCTATTCATGATAAAAAAAATAAAGATTTTGAAGGAATTATCTATAAAGTTAGTTTTTAAACATCCAATGGCTAAGAGAGTCTATCAGAATAAAATATTAACCAAAAGGCTCCATAGATAATAAATAGTTGAATCCTGCATTTTAACAAGTACCTTTCTATGAGTTCTACTAAGAAGTCTCTGGCAATTAAGCATGTTTTCTTTCAAAGGAGACATTTCTAAGTCTTACGCATGTAACATGTTATCCAACAGATTCGAGTACGGTAGTGTTTTCAATATATAATACAGAGAGGTAAAGGACTTTGGTCAACTGAATTTATCAAAGCAATTAGTAGACCGAATTCCGTCTAGAGGGTGTTTAAAATCTAAAAACAAGAGAGAATCCGGTAAGATTAATCAATGTAAAATTTTGGACAATATAAACTATGCAGTATAAAGTGAATCTAATCTTTAAAATCGCTGAAATGTTGTTCAGATCTTATTAGACTTCATCAGCGAGCCATATTTTATTCGGAATTCCCTATGTCATTCAAAAAATTTTGATCAGCTGAAACTGTAGAAATTAACTTCTTTGCTCGTTGGTTTTATATTTTGAACAGCAATGCCGGATTTGTTTGTATACGTATTGTTTGGATAAGATGAATTGCTGTAGGAGTTCTTCAACTCACTATAATATTTCTGCGAAACTCTAACCGGATTATATATAATACACTGAATGCCCCCCTGAGTTACTTTTCTTCAGTCTTATTGTTTGTATTTCACAGAAGTGTTTAGACATACCAATAAGCAGATTTATGTATATTAAGATAAAATTTTAAATGTTCAATCAGAATTAACATATCTTGAATAGCAATGGCTACAAGGAGAAGGACACTGAAGAAGCAGAGAAAATGAAAGAAAGGAGGAAAGAAAATATGAATATATATCTCATTTAGCGTAGGTATACTGTAGAATGGCACAACACTGCGGTATTCGTTTTGAGAAAGCATCTCGTAGAGGCGTATGGCGCTAAAAAGCACAGAATCGAAAACGTGCAACAGCAACAGGGAAATTGCTAAATCCGGATTTCTGCGTCATTGCGCGTCATCAGTAGCAAGTATCCACTAGCGTCTGCATGTTTAGACAAATTCCGCTTCTACACACACACTATCTATCTATCTATCTATCTATCTATCTATCTATCTATCTATCTATCTATCTATCTATCTATCTATCTATCTATCTATCTATCTATCCATCTATCTATCTATCCATCTATGAATCTATTTATACTCTCTCCTCTCTCTCCCCTCCCCCTCTCTCTCTCTCTTATATATATATATATATATATATATATATATGTATGTATGTTTGTATGTTTGTATATAAGTATGCATGTATATATATATATATATATTATATATATATATATATATATATATATCGGGAGATAATGCATGCAACTTCACTTTTTTTCTTATCTTGTCAAGATATTAAGTAGAATAACTATTATCATGGTTTGTTCCTCGCTTCCTTTAAACCACAGAATGTCAAGAACTGCCAAATTAACTGCGTTGATTTTATGGAAATAAGACTTGAAAATCGATATCGCAAAGAGAAAAAAATGCAAACTGTACCCAAATTTTCGCAATTGCTATATTATTTTTTGACATTAATCCAGTAAATGTCGGAAAAAACACAAATAGAATAAAAATTACAAATAAATGAATTAATAAATACCTAAAAATAAAATACATGAATACCAGAACATAAATATTTTAAAATTCGAGTGTTTGTTTATTCGGCTGTAGCAGAACTTCCGTGTATCTCCAAATTTCGAAGACAATTTTTTTCCCATTAATTTTTCAAAAGTGGAAGTAAATATTTATTAAAAATTACGATTCATATATATTTTGGAATAACTTCAGGTACACATTTATAGGCAGATACTTTTGGAATAATTTCAGGTATAAATTCACGTATGATATGAATAATTTCAAATTCTAATTTTCGTATTTGTTTGGATAAAATACTCTACTTAAAGCAAAAAATGTAAAGAAAATTATATATAATATAACGTAACCTGAATCTGTGTTTCAAGCAAAAACCAGGGGTTAAGATTAACAAAACATATATATACACGTAGAATTTGAACATCAAATTACTGTAACACACGTGTCTCTGTATGTATGTATGTCTCTCGCTCTCTCTCTCTCTCTCTCTCTCTCTCTCTCTCTCTCTCTTCATATATATTGTTATTTCGCACGTTCGGATGACCTCTACTCAACCTTGCTCGACGACTCTATTCTGATGTATAGACTTCTCCCCTTATATCTACGTATTGAGCTAGCCTACAAAACCGTCTGGGGACGTCCACACAACATATATATACTGGTCCCATCGCTCACCTACGCGCAATTTTATCGAATGCAGCTGTCCATCGTTAACCAGCTAGAGGAGATGTCCTCTTGGGGTTAAAAAATCGCAATAGAATCCTCTCGAACGGACAACCATGTTAAAGTGACTAGAAATGTTACTTGTCAGCACAACTACTGCGTTGTTTTCTTAGAGAGATTTTAGCTTATATATATATAGCTATGTAGGTGCAAACAGGAAAACTAGAACACAAATCATGAGTATACGTATATTTTTATTAATATTAAGCAGAAGCAACAGTGACTCAAGATCTGAGAGTTTCGTGCGGGACCTTGAGTTACTCAGTTCCTTCCGAAAAAAAAAAAATATATATATATATATATATATATCATGCTAGATCGTTAGCCACTATACATTCTTCATTTTCTCTCCCTGTTTCTTTCTGTGTTCCTTTCTGTGGAAGAGCATAGGTTCGAAAGACTTTTTCATTTCCCGAGTGTTAAACTAATACATCTGTTTGTTGTCTGCACCACCTGTCTTCGTCTTTTTTTGTGAATTCTCCCCCTATATATATATATATATATATATATATATATATATAATCTTACAGAGTTGTCTTGCATAGCAAATGAGTTGATCTGAGATCGTGTGCTGAAACAAAAACAAGTGCAGCGTGGAAGGTGCTTATAAGCCATTTAAAACACACACAAAACCGTTAGATTCACTTCAACATTTGAATTTAATTTGGCAAAATATTCTCGTCGCTTTGAAACCGTGACCTGTTCACTGACAAAATTCCGTTCTGCACCTGAAAAAGTAAGTTAGTTTATGATATATATGTACGTACGTACGTACGTACGTACGTACGTACGTACGTATGTATGTATGTATGTATGTATGTATGTATGTATGTATGTATGTATGTATGTATGTATGTATGTATGTATGTATGTATGTATGTATGTACTTATGTATTTATGTGAGTATTTAGGTATGTAAGTGTGTAGACGTGTCTGTGTGTGTATATGTGTATGTACATGTGAACGTATGTTTAAGTACTGATATGTGTGTCTGTTCAAGTTGTATACATGACTGGTACTCTGTCGAAGGTTGTATATAAACATATATATATATATATGTGTGTGTGTGTGTGTGTGTGTGTTTGTGTGTGTGTGTGTGTGTCCCTCTCACCACTTCACCTTATACCAGAAACAGTTGTAAGCTAATGAATTTCATAAGATAATTTATTCCTTTTTGTTATCTCCTTCTCTCTCTCTCTCTCTTTCTGTCTCTGTCTCTTCTCTCTGTCTCTCTCACACACACACACACACACACACACACACACACACACATATATATATATATATATATATATATATATATTTACAGAATATGGGGGTTTAGTTCACTGGAGATCTAAACGAATAGGTACGCTGGGTAAGTGTTGTAACGGGTTATCATAGTTACAGCTCGTAACAGAAACAGAAACAGAAACCTATGGATCCATTTTAGGTTTCCGGTTTAGCAGATATAAACTTGTGAAATAGGACAACAAACGCCGAGGCATAACAAGCATCTCAATTCATATACACTATACTTGTTTTGCAGAATTTGTTGCAATTGATTCCTCCAGAGTCAGCATACCTCAGTGATGATGATATTCGTCGCAAAAGATCATGTACCTATCACCATCATCGAATGGTTATAGTCTTTATATGAAGAGTATCCACCCGAGTTCATCCCACAGTGAGAACTACCTTGCAGTTTTACTTAAGAAAAATACTGATTAATGAGCTTCAATTTCACCCATTTTGCTTATGCGTACATCACCGACAAGGTGTATAAAATAACTAAAGTAAGAAGATAGCATTTGTGTTAATAAATTAATGTGAATTACCATGCATATGACATGCTTAATAAGCATATCCACTTCGCAGTATAAACCCAGTGGTTAAACCACAAGGTTTCTCTGCAGAACCTAGCCGAGAGCAATTCGACTAGTTTCGAATAATATAACTATCTCATTGAGTGTGTCTACATTTTTGATCTATTCATAATTTATATATACATAGACTACCTCAGTAATTCAGTTATTTCTTATACATTGCCAACCAAGTAAAATGAGTGATTGTTACTTATATACGAGTTTTCACAATTAGTTCCAAATTACTTCTCTGTAGGATAAACTCGAATCTTAATAAAATAAAATAAAATAGCAATAGCTAGTCGGAACTAGCCGAACTGTTTTCAGATTCATCCAGCAGAGAGAGAAACGGGGAAGGAAAGAAATAAAAACAGGATTCCGAAAAAATTAATACGAGTTTGTCAAAGTTTAAATGCTGTAAAAGAA
This sequence comes from Octopus sinensis, assembly GCF_006345805.1. NCBI lineage: Eukaryota > Metazoa > Mollusca > Cephalopoda > Octopoda > Octopodidae > Octopus > Octopus sinensis. Next base: position 173,645,608 of record NC_042997.1, read on the forward strand.
GTGATACGAATGTTTCGCATTGTTGTCCCTTGTGAAGAGATAAAATATAGCAGTATATGAGGCACAGAGCGGAAAAGTTAACCGCAGTTATTTTAAAATTATAAACCATGCAAATAGTAACTTAGTTTCGTTTAAGTACAAAGAATCTATTTCATGAGGCTGAAAATGGTTTATTAAGATGTTCATTAATAAGCATTATTTATTAATAAGGCGGTAAGCTGGCAGAATCGTTAGCACGCCGGGCGAAATGCGTAGCCGTATTTCGTCTGCTGTTACGTTCTGAGTTCAAATTCCGCTGAGGCCCACTTTACTTTTCATTCTCCTTCGGGATCGATAAAATAAGTACCAGTTAAGTACTGGGGTCAATGTAATCAACTCGTCCCTTTCCAAAAATTGCTAACCTTGTGCCAAAATTTCAAACCAATATACACTACTAATTAAAGTAAATGACGTTAAATGAATTCAATTGAGAATAGAAACCACATCGCTAACTGAAGATTTGGCTGCCATTTCTAGCATATTAATATGATAAAGCAGGAGAAGGCGGGGGGGTGTTTTGATTCGCTCGCGTTACTTCAGTATATCATCATAATCAGAACAAGTTAGATGGAATCTTATAACATAAAATAAAACATATCTACAGTACACCTGCAACATTAATAGATCATCTGCAATGTGAGGTAGTGTCAAGAGCTGATTTTAAAAATGTCACATTCTGTAATTGACTTCGTTTTCTATGAGTTTAACTGTATATATATATACAACAACTAATCTCCACATCAGTGGAGTCGACGTTTTTAACACTTCCTGAACCAGTGTACTTTAACAATAGAATAAACATCGAGAATAAGAGCAAAGTAAGGCGCCTTTGACTGATTAGTGTATTTGCTAGAAATAGTAACCATATTTCCGCTAAATCCAAGCCTAAAGAAAATGATGTGTATTAATTAGAAATCCATGCAGAAGAGTCGGAATGGTCATGGCTGACAAAAAACAGCCAAGTCCATGGTCATTGCTGGGGAAAGCAGCCAAGTTACTTGTAGATCGTAGTTCGCATGCAAATGCTCTTAAAAAAACAAAACTTATTTACTACTACTACTACTACTACTACTACTACTACTACTAGTGCTGCTGCTGTTGCTGCTGCTGGTGTTGCTGCTGCTGCTGCTGTTGCTGCTGCTGCTACTACTACTACTAGTACTGCTGCTGCTAATAATAATAATAATAAACCAGTAACACCACTAAGCATGCTTGGTGAGGAGGGTGGATTTTCGACACCCTGAGGGATTAAAAACAGAACCCAGCAAAGGGCAGAGGTCCTCAGAAGTGTCAATGGCCATTCCTAAAACGGACAGACAAAACTCGTGAGCCTTGGTTGGCAGTCTGTCTAAGAGAGGGAACACTCTGATTTAGAACTGAGGTAGATATGACTCCTTAGTCACAGTGGTGACAACCTGTCAGTGTCCAACAGTTCCATGCTTGGGATGAAGACGAATAAACCGGGAATCGGCACTTAACTCCGGAGCAAAATTTGGATGAAGATACGGGACCAATTGACTCTCACCTGTCTCCTAATGAAAATCACGATCATGGTCCCAAACACACAGAAATGAGAAGTGAAAAGGCCCAACTTATGGATAGTAAGAGCTCTGCAGTTTTTGTTGACAATCTTACTAGAGATGGTGTTTGCTAACCTTGAAACACAAACCTAAATGCTGAGTGAAAATGTCTAATATAAATGTATCAAAAAACGGTATTAATGAGACTGGAAACAAAGGTGAAGGCCTTTCGTCCGGCAGGTACCCTGTGGTTGAGCAAGAGCCTATGAGCCTGGCTAGGCTTGAAAAGGGTGCATAAATAATAAATAAACTTTTACCATTTAGGCTCCTCACCGATAACTTACCCACACAACTTATCAGAATATTCCCAAGTGAGGGAAACATGTCTTGTGGATTGGTCATTGTCTTTTTTGTGTGTGTTTTGTTGTGTTTTGGGGCTTTCATTTACTCTCGTTGATAGTGATGCATTGAATTTCAGAGCAGTGCTTTCCTTCTGCCGTTTCTGTTGGTGTTGTTCCCATTCATATTTTGTTTTTGTCGATGTTCTTGTCGGTTCTGCTTCCAGTCTTGCAGCTAGTGTTGCAATCATTGTTGCTGCAGTTGAATGATATTGTTGTAGCTGCTGTGGTTGTTGTGTTGTAGTTACTTAGTCGCTACTGTTTTTGGTGGTGAAGACCTTTCAGGTGTCATTTTCTGTTGTTATTGTTGTTGGTGTTGCTGGAAGCATAAAGCTTTAAGGTAATTAGTGTTTCCACAATTGTAACATCGAAGCCTTATATCTACCATAAACATAAACAGTCGATGCTCTCCTGAGATCGGGGATTTTGATTGGTGTCTCAAGTTATACATAAATCAAAGTTTTCTGCTCCTTAACGCAATTTTCTTTCCGGCATCATTTTAATTCCAGCAACGTGCAAGGATCTTCGAAAACCAAGCATTTTCTTGCCCTCACAAGGCACACTATTTGATATTATTACTCAAATCACTCTCCGCCCCAGGAAAATCGGTGTTAGTGTGACATCTTCACTTCTGAGTGGAATGGCTGAGGGCTTCGGAACAGAGCTTTCCGAGCGAAAAATAACTCGAACATATCCGAACTTTTTGGCGTGTCCCATAATATTGATATCTTAGTAAATGTTCCTCAAACAGATTTCAGTTTGGCTGGAATATATAGGCTATAATCTGGTTTCTCGTCGATCGGCATCAATACAGAATTGTTTTAATTTCTATTTGGTGTAAAAAGTATTGTAGTCTATTCAGCGGAACTCTTTTCAATTCTAGTCTCTTGAGATTCTCCCCCTCTTTTAAACGTCCATTATCTAGTAATTTGAGATTTTAAAAAATGTTTGTGATCTAGTCAAATATTTTTGTTGTGTTTACACTGCTGCTACTTTGTTGTTGTTGTTAAGCAACAAGACGGGTAAGGGTGATTAGGTGATGGACTAGGGCTTCGGGTCAGGGGACCCCCCAGACCTTCGAAAAAAAACTTTGGTCGTCTTGTTGTAGTTGAGGGCTCTTTCTTCGTTGACGCCTGACACCACTGGGAGGTGGCCCTCGAAGTCGCTGGAAATGGAGATCTCCAGCTCCAAATTCTTGGACGGCTGCTGCTAATTTTGCGGTTATTAGTACCTATTTCTTTACTACCCACAAGGGGCTAAACACAAAGGGACAAACAAGGACAGACAAACGGATCAAGTCGATTATAGACCCCAGTGCGTGACTGGTACTTAATTTATCGAATCCGAAAGGATGAAAGGCAAAGTTGACCTCGGCGGAATTTGAACTCAGAACGTAACGGTAGACGAATTATACGGTTATTAGTACCATCATTATCATTGTCGTTATTGCTTCTTATTGGGGTTTCGTGGTGGTTGGACTTATACTGTTACAGTTGGCAATGCCCGATTTGCTGCTACTACCTGTAGGCATTTTGTAAACTTCTTTGATTAGCATGTCATTCTTGTTGCTGCTGCTAGAACTGAGCTATCCCGGAAGATATAATATCTACCACTACTCACAATTCTTTCTCCAAATGTTAAATTTGTAGATATTTGTAACAAAAAAAATTGTTTCATGGATGTAGACGGCAGGAGAAAACAGCTGTGACTCTTTCAATTATTTTACCGGATGGATTCTTTTCTAGGATACATGCACTTATTGTGAGCAAGGTATATGATTAGCACAATGAAGAAAAAGTATGGATTTAAACGTTCTACAATGCTATTTATTGCAATACTCTTATAAATCCTCTCATATCATATACGTGATCAATGCATCGATACTAGAAACGACTATAGACAGATACAATTTGCACCGAACAACAGATGATCATAAAAAATACAAATTCTGAGCCACACGAATAATTCCAGTAAAGTTACAAAGAACATTGATGTATTTAGGGGCAGTGTTACAATTTCTTCAGTAATGGTAAAAAACGATGATAGTGATAATAATAATAACAACATTAGTGCTAATATACCAATGACCATAACAATAACTATTACCACATATCGAAATACTCTCCACAGGTGAGAGAGGAATCATACCTGCGTTGCTAATACAAGTCGACTGTTTCTCGGAACGACTAAACAGGAAATTGATGATCTTTTACGATCAGTAGCTTGCAAACCCACAATAAACAGGCCAACATGGCTATTATGAATAACATGCAGTCTTTTAGAAAACACTGTCTTAAATACGAATCTACATTAAGGGACGTTATTAGTAATGAGCAAAAAGGAAATATTTCGTTTTTGGATTTGGTTTGCAAGATTCTTTATATGAGTTCGTGTGATGAAGTATATTCTGTTGTGTCTGGGGAGAGTCATTTTCTTTTTGTGCCTTATAATGTAACACACTCACCGGTAAAATTTCCACTTATTTCTTATTTTTATTTTCCTAACATTTTCGTTGCGTCTCGAAAAGGTTGCAAGACGCAACGAAGAGTCAAGACTATTGAAATGGTTGCAAGACGCAACGAAAATTTTAGGAAAATAGAAATAAGAAATAAGTGGAAATTTTACCGGTGAGTGTGTTACATTATAAGGCACAAAAAGAAAATGACTCTCCCCAGACACAACAGAAAAAGGAAATAATTTATCATAATATTTCAATACCCGGCGATATAACTAAGTGTAACGATTTCCGATACGCTTGTATATTCACAAGAGAATAAGCTGATTAAATACATACTGTATCATTACAAGAGACGGAAGCACCAAAATAGCACAGGAAAGATGAAGGGTTAATTAAAGTATAGATTAATGGTTTCTGTAGCGAAGCAATTAAAAAATAACCCAGGTGATTGTAGATAACCTTTTTGAGAAAAATAAGAAAAATATATGCGATATGTGCCATACATGTCATTCAGCATGAACCAATTAAATACAAAATTAATCTGTTTTACAAACGAAGCTAATTTTAACAAAAATAATGTTTGGCTAAAAGAATACGTAGCTACATTAGAAATTCTAAAACCATGTCTGTATGTGCATATTTTTCAGAATGCATGTAGTTTTTATTAGGAATATTTTGGAAAACTCTTTAGTGTACCGAAAAGTATAATTGCATTAACTGAAACAAGAATAAAAACAATTAATGTCTACAACAAAATTAATTCGTGTATAGTAACGCCAGTAAATATACAATTATTAATTAGATCAATAAATGAATCTGAATGAGAATTCTGCCAGAACGCCTTGAAAACCTTAATCGCAGTTCGCTCATGGTTAATTAATTCTCGATTCAGCCCACAAGAGAAACTGGTCGAAACTGGTGGAAATGTTCATTCTAGGCATACTTTTCATATTTACTTTTCATAAAAGTGAGACGGGTCATAATTTTTCTCTCCAGCATCACTTTATGCTTCTTTCGAATCTCGGATATTTTCGTCTATTTATACCCATACAAATTAAACCTGTCTGTCAACTGCTTTAATAACAATATCGGAATCAAAATATTTGGAAATTGTCCACAACTTTCGACCTTAAATTACGATTAGTCTCAAAGAAAAATTCCTTCTTAGTTTTCTCAAAGAGCCTCCCAAAATCATTGTCAATCATTTCCTACTATAGAGCGGCGAGCAGGCTGAACCGTTAGCACGCCGGGCGAAATGCTTAACGGTATTTCGTCTGTCGTTACGTTCTGAGTTCAAATTCCGCCGAGGTCGACTTTGCCTTTCATCGACTTAATCCGTTTGCCTGTCCTTGTTTGTCCTCTCTCTGGGCAGTAAAGAAATAGGCATTTCGTCCGTCTTATGCTGCTGAGCTCAACCTTGCCTTACATCCTCTCAGGGTCGATAAAATAAGTATCGACTTGCTCTTATTCCCGAAACTGCGGTGTGCTTCACGAAATATCATGCATGCTCTCTTTCCAATCTGCCCAAGAATCTCTGCCGCAATCTCATCGCCGTCTGTACTGACAAAAACTGGCCATACCAGGTTGATCACGAGGCGAATGCTGATAGCAACTGAACTTTTGGAGCAACACTACTTCTTATTAGAAGCTCTGGCTTGGTCATCGTGATCCAGGGGTATATGCATTAGAGAAGTGATTGTATGCGTTTACCACCTCCATTCCATGTTTGAGTAATTGTTTCCGCTCAGCTCATATGAGGGTACATATTTCCTTGTCCCCATCGAAAATAAGTAGCTGAACATGGAAAATAACAATAAACCAGAACGCTGAGTTATCTATCTATCTATCTATCTATCTTCTATCTATCTATCTATCTATCTATCTATCTATCTATCTATCTATCTATCTATCTATCTATCTACCTATATAGCTTATATATATATATATATATATATATATATATATATATATATATATATATATATATATATATACATATATACATATATATATATATGTACATACATATATATATATATACTTATATATATATATATTATATATATATATACACACGTATACATACATGCATATATATATATATGCACATATATATATAGATATAAATTTATATATACACATATATATATATAATATATATATTATATATATATATACATGCATATATATATATAAATATATTTATACGCATATACATATGCATGAGTGTATATATATATATATATATATATATATATTGTACACGGACAAACACACACATACATACACACACATACACACACACACACACACAAAGAAAAGCGTAGAGAGAGAGCGACAGTGAGAGTGGGTGAGAGAGGGAGAAGGGGAGAGAGAAAGGGGAAGAGAGAAAGGGGAAGAGATAGGAATGAAAGTTATTTCGATACTCGGCAAAAACGACTGAACTGTCTGGTATCAAATTTCCCGCTTTTTGGCTGGCCACCACCGAAGTCAAAACGTCAGAGGAGTAAAATGATGAATCCGCCATTTTTCATAAGCAGGCTGCTGCTTCATGACGCCCATTTGTCTGGCTGAGTGGTCCCTGGCCGGATATAAAATACAGTGGAACATTGGAGTTAGAGGCAGACGCTTTTACACAATACATACACGAAATATCTTGTTTAAAGAAAATGAAAAAGAAAGGGTACATATTAAATAAATGTATGCACAAGTCAGTGACTAAATTGTTTGTGTATGTTATTTTAGATTCGATTATTTGTTAATCTCTTTATTTATTATATTGTTGTTTTTGTTATTGTTGTTACTGTTGTTGTTATTGTTATTATTTGAAGGCATTCTGGGAATAAGGATGTACATTCCATTATCCGTGTTCTAAAGAAACAGATGCTCAAACATACAGAGACACATACATTCACACAAGTAAAACTATTCACGCACACATGACACATACACGTACGCGTAATACAGAAACATACATATACGTACAAACATGTGTTTGTATACATATTTGTGTATGTGCATGTATGTATATATTTGTGTTTGCATATGTATGTGCGAGTGTGTAGACGTGCGTATTCATATTTATTTTCTGCATTTACCACATTTCCTAAAAAAATATCGCCATTGGTATATTAACATGCTACGTCAGTTATCACCTACATCTTAAATCTTAATACATATAAAAAACTATTTGCCTAAGCACCAGTTTTCCCTTTCCTTGAGAATCTTGCCTCAAAATCAAAAATTATTTTATATTTTTCCGAATATAATTTATTGACTGATTTATTTTTCCAAAGTAAATTTCATTACACATTTTCCCCCTCGTTCTATGCTTATCTATCGATATATAGATAACATCGTCAGATAACCGGGACTTTTCATGCATTAAACTAACCGTAGTTTCACTTCACTATTAGCGTCAATAACCTAGACAAACAGTTGTCTAATTTTCTAATGCCATTGTTTTCGATATTTACATACCACTTAAATTAGAGAGTCTCTCGAGGTCAAGCCACCACTTGTCCGCATTTACAGATCACAGCTCCAATACTACGGACATGTGATTATAATGACGCAGAAATGAACCCCAAGACGGGTTTTTCAAGCCGAGCCAACCGACAGGAGACCAAGTATCAGACCAAGAACAATATGGCTGGATAATATCTATAGTCTCGATTGGTCAGGTTGAGAATGCAGCAGGAAAGCGTAGCAATGGTTGCTTCTGATTAGACCCTATGGAAAAGATGCATGAGGACTCTGCCCTCATGACCTTTCCTGGAATAGTGGACGGAGAAAATAGATGGCTGGCTGGCTAGATGGATGGAAGGATAGATATTGCTTTTAGTTACAATAGCTATTGTACATGTGTATGCTTTAGAGATTGAAGCCATCTTAAATATGACTTAAATCTTATTTTACGCGATTTAAATATGCACATTTGGTTTGATTCTGTTTATAATACGTTCAAATTATATTTGACTTGCTGACCGTATATTAAGCGGCGTCATTTTTTCTAATACATCAACAGCCTAGATTGTTTCCTAAATTTTGCAAAGAAGGATCTTCAACAATAATTTGAAGTTCTTCAACAATAATTTGAAGTTTTTTTTTTGGCGGTGGGTGGGGTGGGTGGGCATCTTTATCTTTTATCTGTTATCTTTTATCTCTTGCCTGTTGCAGTCTTTAGACTGTGGCCATCCTGGTACACCACCTTGAATTTTTAGCCGAATGAGTCGACCGCGGTATTTATTTTTTAAGCCTAGTACTTATTCTATCGTTCTCTTTTGCCGAACCGCTAACTCACGAGGATGTAAACACACCAGCACCGGTTGTAAAGTGGTGATGGGGTGGAGGATAAATACAGACACGCACACGCATAGAATTATATACATATATATACGACGGGTTTCTTTCAATTTCCATCTACTAAACCCATTCACAAGTTTTTGACCGGCCCTAGACGACAGTAGAAGACACTTGCCCAAGGTGCCACATAGTAGACTGAACCGGGAACTATGAGGTTGGTTCTTTATAAATTCCAAAATAAATTTAATTCATATTGAATTTTAAAAAAATTCTATGAATATGTTGCTTAAGTAATTCCGTTTTAACTTTGTGATGCTACTTTTTACTACTTCACATCACTGGCTGTTAATAACGAATATCGACTTTTTCAAATTTAAGAACTTCGCATTCATAAGTTCATAAGCTTATGGTCGCAGGCATGGCTGTGTAGTTAAGAAGCTTGTTTTGCATCTATGTGGTTTGGGATTCGGTCCCCTTCCTCATTACCTTCTTCTTCTATGAGTCCGATCAGACTTACGAGAGAATAGACAGAAACAGTGTGAGTGACAGTCTAGTATATCAATCTGAATGCATCATTCAAAATGCTGCCTGGATTTACCTGAGATTATACTTAAGGGTTATACCTCCACGGAAGTACAGACTAATCTCCACACCTTCCGGAACAAGACGAACTGTGAACTTTATTCTTCTGTCTACTGTTTTATTTTTCTATATTCTGTGCATTCTCTACCTGGAACTTTCCTTTATACACAACTTGTCTCTGATGACGGAATACCCAATGTATGGGTATATATATATTCGAGCTGGCAGAAACGTTAGCGCGCCGGGCGAAATGTTTAGCGATATTTCGTCTGTCGTGAGTTCAAATTCCGCCGAGGTCGACTTTGCCTTTCGTCCTCTCGGGGTCGATAAATAAAGTACCAGTTTCGCACTGGGTCGATGTAATCTACTTAATCCCTTTGTCTGTCCTTGCTTGTCCCCTCTATCTTTAGCCCCTTGTGGGTAGTAAAGAAATATATATATATATTCGAACAAATTGAACCCAGGACTTATTCTTTGTAAGCCCAGTACTTATTCTGGGGACGTAAACATACCAACATCAGTCGTCAAGCTATGTTGGGGGTACAAAAACAGACACAAACACACACACACATACACACATACACACACACACATACATATATATATATATATATATACGACGGGCTTCTTTCAGTTTCCGTCTACCAAATCTACTCAGAAGGCTTTTGTCGGCCCGAGGCTATAGTAGAAAACACTTTCCCAAGGTGTCACACAGTGGCACTGAACCCGGAACTATGTGGTTAGTAAGCGAGCTACTTACCACACAGTCACGCCTATATGTATAAAAGAAGAACGCAAATGGGTTTAAAATTCATCAATAAAATGTTGTTTCAGCAGCATTCTGTTAATGAATTCATAGAGTACTTCATGATAAAAACCCGCCCTCTTCAATATATTTTAAACAAACAGAGCAGTAAAGTACAAAATTTAAATTGGACAGCTCACCACGTTACACATGTTTACAATTGACAGATGTTTTAATGGGAATGTTTCACCAGTATTCCTTGTGTTGATGTTTGTGTATATATTCCTATTTCTTCACTACCCACAAGGGGCTAGACACAGAGGGTACAAACAAGGACAGACAAACGGATTAAGTCGATTACATCGACCCCAGTGCGTAACTGGTACTTATTTAATCGACCCCGAAAGGATGAAAGACAAAGTCGACCTCGGCGGAATTTGAACTCACAACGTAACGCAGACGAAATACCGCTAGGCATTTCGCCCGGCGTGCTAACGTTTCTGCCAGCTCGCCGCCTTGTTTTGTATATATTCAATAACAGGTGGAATCTCTATATTTATTCCAGAGCATTCTTTTTCTCCAATTGGTATAGTAAATTTTTTTGCGACAACGGCGTGTCGCATAGGGAGGTAGTACTTTGATGACATTTTGGAGCGGCTGCTGATAACATGTGTGATACCTTCTATAAAACTATGATATAATCTACATTTACGGTTGCATATTAGCGTCACAAGGGCTTCACTGTCATTTTTATTTATTTGGTATTTCGTAGCAATCTTCTGTTCTTGGATTGCAAATGGCATGTGGTGTTGCGATCACGATCCAAGGCAGGCTGCGGTTCATGCCAATATTACTGTCTACGTCATGTTTTCGGGAAACAACTGCGCATAGTCTTTTTCGTATATTGAACGCTTCACATCCAGATCTTCTTTTGAGGTACGTTAGTCCAGCTGTTTTAGGATTGTATCGGGGGTCATCAGGAAGAGAGTGTTTCCTGAGGGCCCGCTGCCGATACTTAGGATATTGTCCTCTTCCCTTTTCAGTACGAAGTTACTGTATTTATTTTTGCTGTTGTTATTTAGCAAGTGCTGTTTGAAATAGACTATTCGACTTTTGAAGGTTGTTTGCACTGATCACAAGCCCCTACCTCCTTGATCCTTTCTTAGGAAAAGTTTGTCGATATCATTATTTCTGGAAGATTTCCATTTGATACCGGTATCTTGAGGGTTTTAACGTATACTGAGTGGATGTATGGATGTTTTTCTTTGAGTGTTTATGTTCTTAAGAGAGTTCAAGCCAGCCACTAACAAAGCGACAAGTTTTTTGAGTTAAGAGAATTCTCGGTATTTGTAAATGTATTGTTGAGTTGGTGTGTTGGTTGAGCTTTCGATGCTCACACCGAATTTTAGACAGAAAATCTGAGATGGAGAATCTTTGGAATGTCTTACAATTCTTCACTGTGCTTACTAACAGATTGGATTTGAGCGTCAGTTTCTTTTGCTCTTTCTTCGAAAAATCTAATATTTCTATTTGTGTGTGTGTATGTGCGTGCGTAAATTTGTATGTATGTATGTATGTATGTATGTATGTATGTATGTATGTATGTATGTATGTATGTATGTATGTATGTATGTATGTATGCCTGTGTGTGTATGTATGTCTGCATGTATGTATGTATGTATGTATGTATGCATGTATGTATGTATGCATTTATGTATGTATTTATGTACATTGACTGATTATGTACTGATTCTGAATATCTGAAAGTTGATCGCGGGCTAACATCATCAACAGTCTCATTCACCCACTTGTTTTACAAATACCCAGTCGAGTCAACGAGTGAGGAATTATATGAGCGCTGTTGTAGTTAGAAATACCAGCCAATCATCCTTAAATCACACTCTACAATTTGTGGAAAAGTAGGACACGATGGGCAATATAGCAATGGATGCATTAATCCTAAAAGACAAACAAATAGGATAAATCATAAGTGAGATGTATTCAATCACAGATATGCTTGATCAAGACCGACCTGGGGCTAAACATCGGGAGCTGAAGCAACAGCAGCAACAAGAATAATAACAAAAACAATAAATATTACAACTTATGCACCATTTCAGGTCAAGCTATCGCAGAGCAAGGACAAGATAAAGCTCAATAAAGGGCAACAGATATGATCTTCCATCCGCTGGATCATGGACCAAAAGGTCGATACGTTAGACACGCTGCTATTTAATTTAGATTTAAACATCGTATAAAACCAATCTCAACTACACTTCATATCTCGCTTGCTATCTACAACATGTTATTGAAATGACCACCATAAACAATGTTTATTTAGACATAATAATATATATATATATAATATATATATATATATATATATATATATATATATATATATAATATATATATATATATATTTAAACTCGATCTATAACAAGATAACATTAAAGATTAAGCTATACTGTAGAATTGCACGGGACTCTTTCCGAATTGGAAATATCGAGGTACGCACACTCACATACGGACACACATCCACAGACACACACATACACACATATACATACGCACGCATATGTCCATACATGTATACTTGTATATATCTATATATATATGCACGCATATATGAAGCATAAAGTCAGGATACTCTGAAACCAGCTTTTATACAACTCTTACATATATATATATATATATATATATATATATTATATATATATATATATATATATATATATATATGTGTGTGTGTGTGTGTGTGTTGTGTGTGTGTGTGTGTGTAGTTATAGATCTAGATCTAGATATGGACATATATATATATATATATATATATATATATATATATACATATGTATATATACATTAATATATATTAATGTATATCAAGACTAATATATACATATGTATATATTTGTGTATGTATGTGTGTACGTGTGCTTGTATAGCGTGAGCAAGTGCACATTCGTGCACTCATACCTACACGTATAGAAGGCACACTGACAAACACATTCTTATGCATACACAGACACTACAAAATCTCAGAAGCATTTTAATATTTAAGGGTGAATATATATCTTTAAGAGTGTGCCGCACCACTGCGTCATTTTGGTGTTCGTTTCTCACTACACAAGGTTCCAGGTTCGATACCACAGCGTCACTGTTTAATCCTTTACTTATCCTGAGTATTAAGCTTGATACACATGATGTTTTCCTCTGGCGTTCTTGCATCGTATATAATGCCCATTACCAATTGTTTTCAACTGCCAGAGTAACTTAGGGCTTGTGAAAAAAATGCTTTATTGTTATATCGCAATACTATACAGTGGTTGTGTGAGCTGCGAAACCCTCGTCGCCACTGTTATATCGCAATACTATACAGTGGCTGTGTGAGCTACGAAATCCTCTTAGCCACTGTTATGTTATATCGCACGTTCGGATGACCTCTACTCACCTCCCAACGTCTAGACTTCTCCCTCTACATCTACCTATTGGGCTAGCCTACTTCATCGTCTGGGAGCGTCCACACAACATTTATATTACCCAGAACATGAAAGAAAGGCTAACTAAAAGCCTGAAAATAAGTAAAAACGTTTAGGACAAACTTGTGAGAATGACTTGGACAAGCAAAGAGTTAAGCAATTCTTATCTCGGATAATATCTGGTCGAGCCAAGACTTGTCAGTGAAATTCCGTTGACGGAAAATGACGGGGAAACCTCTCATTTCAACAGCACCTGTAATTCAATTGATAGCTCTTGTCTCAAACTTCTTAGACTAATTCTTCATAGGATTATGTTATGGGATGGTTGACTGTGCCCCTAGAATATTCAGTCCTCATTTGAAAAATGTAAAACGGTTTGAACCTGTAGTTTAACGCCAGCTTTGTCATACACACGAGATTGTCATGTTGAGTTTGCCTGGTTACGTAAAGGGTGCAAGTATGTGAGGAATACTCAGCCGTTTACATAATAAATTAATGCTGTTTTGTTTCAATTTTAGGATATGTACACTACTGCAAAATATATCTATAGATTTTAGCCAATACAATACAATGTTATATAGAATGTAACTATAAGTCTTAGTCAATACTGTACAATGTTATGGTAGAATATATCTATACATTTTAAACAGAAAAATTTTCAAACGTTCTTAATGAAACTGAACAAAATTCCGAAAGGCATTTTTTTTAGTTCAACGAATCGATTTTACTCTATCACGCCGACACACACACACACACACACACCACACACAACACACACACACACACACACACACACACACACACACACACACACACACACACACATGCACGCACACGCACAAACACATGCATACACATATATACATATGCAAACATGCACACACGAGCACTCGCATATGACAAACTTACATCAACCAAATATGATTCACCAGGCTGTAGTCGAAGATACCTAACTGGTCGCGCTCAGAATTCAGGATCAAATGAAGAACATTCTGGTTGCAAAATCAACTTTTAAACATACAATCATGGCCTCTATTATTCTCGGTTGGCTTGTGATGTTTTTGTACTGAGTGAGCGAAGCTGTGAGAAAAAGCTTTCCTGCTGTGAGCACGTTTTGTTTCAATATCCTTTTTATTTTTCATTTTTTTGCTTTCCTAACAATCGTGTATTGATAGTTATTTCTAGCAATTTGAGTAATAGCCTACAGGCATGCTCAATGACACACTTTGGTCGGTTGCTGCATCTTCATCGGGTAAATATCCTGGTCAATATTAGGAACCCCTACTTCGATAAATAATTGTGATATAACAACTGATATGAACCAAATTCTATGAGCAGAAATCATAATTGCCACAGAAGAAATATTATCATCACATTTTAGAATTTCAGTTCCAACTGTATTCGAGCAATCCTTAATGACGGTTAATATGTTTGCCTTACTTATATGGATTTAAAATGATATAAATAAATTGAAATGTTGAAAGCAACATTTGTTTTTAAATACAGGTAATATACCTTGTAATGAAACATCTTGAGCATAAACACACACACATAAATACTAACCAAGAGAGATAACTCCAATGAGGCTAGAAGCATCTCTCATTGCATGGCAAGGAATATATAGTACGCAACGGAATTTATTATATGCGCGATTTATTTATTGTTTGTGTGTTACGATAAGCAAACAACGCTGTATAGTGAAACATTTGTTTTAACCGTTTCTTTTAAGTGTCTTAGTATGTATACGTATCTGTGTATGTATCGCGGATGTGTTTTTGAGTGGATACAATAATGTATGCATACATGCAACTGTGTGTATGTGTACGTACATATAAATATATATACGTATGTATGTATGCATATGTGCCTGAATATACGAACATAGATAGATAGATAGATAGATAGATAGATAGATAGATAGATAGATAGATAGATAGATAGATAGATAGATAGATAGATAGATAGATAGATAGATAGATATATACATACATACATAAGTACGTACATACATACATACCTACATACGTACGTACATACGAGTATGTGCGGGTGTGTATATGTATGTTTTTGCTTTCATTTAGGTGTAGGTTTGCATAGAATTAGAAAATATTCTCCGTGGAGAATTGAAAATTTTGTCTGACAATTTACTGTCAAACGGACAGTAGATAAAGAAGACAATATGGCTTACTAACAACTCTGAGCGACCAGCATTAAAATGTGTTGCAAGAGATGTTATTAAGCGTTCCGAAGCCGTTAGAAGAGTGTTAATTATACACGCTCGCGAAATTAAATTCCACATAGTATACAAATCTTCAATGATTTCGAAGACTTCAAGGCGTCAAACAAATGCCGATTGAGCAAATCAAAACATCTTGATTTATTTCCATCATTACGAATGGGTACACACCAACACGAACAAATTCTGCACTAGTGGATGTATATAGTACGTATGAGCGTATTATGTATGAGTATATATACATATATATATACACACACAAACGTACACACATACAATCACACACATACACGTGTATATGTATGTATGTATATATATATATATATATATATTATATATATAGATATATATATATATATATATATATATATACACATATAAATATATATATATATATATATATATACATATATATATATATATATATATATATATATATATATTATATATATATATATAATATATATATATATATATATATTTAGAACTACTACATGCGTATATGTATGTTTGTATTTATATATACACATTCAGTATGTACATATACTGTATATGTAACTCTCACTCTCTTCTCTCTCTTTACTCATACACGCGCACGCCCGTGTCCTCACACACACACATACACACAAGACATGGCTATCTATATAGGAATACATCCACCTCATCATGTGTGTGTAAATAATATAAATAGTACTTAAAAGTATAAAAATAATATAAATAGTAATTGATATTATAGGCGCAGGCGTGGCTGTGTGGTAAGTAGCTTGCTTACCAACCAAATTGTTCTGGGTTCGGTCCCACTGCGTGGCAACTTGGGCACATATATATATGTGTGTGTGTATTTGAGTGTCTGTTTGTCTCCCTCCATCACAGATAGAATAAGTATTAGGCTTACAAAAAATATGTCCTGGGATCGATTTCTTCGACTAAAGGTGGTATTCCAGCATGGCCGCAGCCAAATGAATGAAACAAGTAAAAGAGTAAAATTATATATATATATAATTTTAATACTATATATATGGACATGCATATGCGAATGTATGTGAGTATGTATATGTATCTATATATGTGTGCGTGTATGTGTTTATACGTATGCATATATACGTATATATGTGCGCACGTGTTTGCGTATAAGCATTGTATTTAAGGGTATGCGTGTGTGTGCATATATATATGCGTGTGTGTGTTTATGCATGTATTTGCATATTTGTATATGCATGTGTATGTTTGTATATGCATATACGTGTATATGTATATATATGTGTGTGTATGTGTATATATATATGTGTATGTGTACGGGTTTAAATGCACAGGTACTCAGGCCTATATAATAATGCATGCACACACATATATATGTACATGTATGAGTGCGTATATTGATATACACTTCTTTCTTTCTCTGATTCGTCTACCCACACTATCACATTAGCCAGTAGAATAAACATATGTCTCTAGAAACTTGACCATTCTTAGTATTCTTTCTTTCCGTTTTGCGATTTACTACTCACTTTAGAATCCCCCTCCTATACCTTTTTCTGTACTCATCTCTTAATGCCATTCTAATACATCACCCCACCTCACACATATATCCATTACTTACATTCCTATCTCTTCTTACCCCTCCCATATTCCCTTCCTCTCTCTCCCCTCATAATATCTTAACCACCAACTAACACTCCTTTTTTCTTTTTCTCTTCCTCTTTCTTTACTTTTCTTACCTTTTCCTTTGACTTCTCCATTTTAACACACACATCTCTTCTCCTTTCTCTATCCACTTAATACTACCACTACGTTCTCAAATTTTCATTCACACCACAAGACCCCTTTGAATGAACAGCACACGTCTCCACACTTACCATTTACAATGACAAAATATGAACTCCTATTGGAATTTACATACCACGGACAGGAAGCATTTCTTCCACTTCTACACACCACACCTACCTTGGATAATAGAACTTCAACTATAACATCTTTATACGTTTTCATTTTTATTTCTATATTCATTCTCCTATATTTCCCTATATACTCTTATTTGCTTCCTTTTCCAAAATAACTCCTCATATTGAACTCTTATATTTCCCTCCATTTAACCATCTCACATCGTCTCTCATGAATGGATATCCCTAATGTCCCAGAAACAGCTGTAAGACTAACTTGGTCCTTATAAATGTCCTGAAAACTTCACACAGCCTTGGCTTTGTTGTCTCATTTTATCTAACACACACACACACACACACACACACACACACACACACACACACACACACATATATATATATATATAGATACACACACACAGATATATATATGCATATGTGTGTGTAGATATAGATATAAATGACGTAATACATATGTATTCACATTTATATGCACATACAGACATGTATGTGTATAAATTTATTCATATATATATTTATGTGTGTGTGTGTAAGTATGTATATATTTCTTTTTTTTTTTTTTTGTACTTGTTTCAGTCATTTGACTGCGGCCATGCTGGAGCACCGCCTTTAGAGTGGTGAAAGAGTACAGCAGGGATCACCACCATCCCCTGCCGGAGCCTCGTGGAGCTTTTAGGTGTTTTCGCTCAATAAACACACACAACGCCCGGTCTGGGAATCGAAACCGCGATCCTCCGACCGCAAGTCCGCTGCCCTAACCACTGGGCCATTGCGCCTCCATATATATATATATATGTGTGTGTGTGTGTGTGTGTGTGTGTGTGTGCTTGCACACATACAAGTACCAATTCGCGCACATACAGACATACATCAGTGCAAGCACTCACACACGCACATGTCTACGCGTACATATAAAACGTAGATGCGCTGGGAGTGAGGAAAGTGCAGCGAACACTGTCCATTGTAGTAACAAAGAAAATTTGTCAAACACACATGTAGATTTTCCACTATTTCACGAATGTCAGTCATTATTCTTTAGCTATCGATTATATAGTTTTTCATCTCAATCTCTACAACATTCTTCATTACTATTCAACAAGTAAAGCCTATATCTGATCGTCCAGCTTGCTAGAAACAGCAACCAAATCACCTTAAAACTATAACTATAGAAACAAAACCTATTTCCGGTTGTCGTCCGGTTAAAATTACCCCGACCAAGACCATAATTCAGATACAATCCAGCCCTTTCTTTATAGTAGGAAATACCAACATAGGGCATATACCCCACTAGTGGAGCCTGAGAAAATTGTGGTGGAGCGTGGGGCTCAATTCTTTTTGTTTTTTAGTCTTATAGAAGTGGCTGTGTGGTAAGTAGCTTCCTTACCAACCACATGGTTCCAGGTTCAGTCACACTGCATGGCACTTTGGGCAAGTGCCTTCTACTATAGCCTCGGGCCGACCAAAGCCTTGTAAGTCAATTTGGTAGACGGAAACTGAAAGAAGCCTGTCGTATATATGTATATATATATGTGTATGTGGGTGTATGTTTGTATGTCTGTGTTTTCCCCCAACATCACTTGATAACCGATGCTTGTGTTTTTACATCCCCGTAACTTAGCAGTTCGGCCAAAGAACCAATAGAATAAGTACTAGGCTTACAAAGAATTAGTCCTGGGGTCGATTTGCTCGGCTAAAAGGCGCTGCTCCAGCATGGTCGCAGTCAAATGACTGAAATAAGTAAAAGAAGGAATATATATATATATATATATTTATACAAAAAAGTAGGTTTTACTGTATTCTGTATTCTAAAGAGAAGCATTTTAACCGGCCTCCTATGAAATTTCATCCCGACAATCTGTGCTTTATTAACTGAAAACAATAGCGCCTGGCTAGATTTATGGTAGATGGTCACTTTATCTAAGGCATATTATAGATAAATGGACTAAGGTTTAAGGACGTGGGTGGTGATCATAGCGTTGGAGGTAACAAAAGTGATTGTGTGTTTGTGTGTAAATGTTTGTGGGATGTTGTAAATGCTTGTAGGACGTGGGGAATAGAAGGCAAGGTTAGAAAAGAAATGAAGAAAGATATATAACGAATGAATAAAGAATGTGACAGAATGGAAGGTAAAGGATAGGGAGAGAAATAGAGTAAATGAACGGAGAGAAATGAAGGACAAAGGGAAAATAAAGAAATGGAACAGAGGTATTTTGAGGAAGAGAAAGTGAGAAAGGATTGATGGAGATGTAGAAGAAAGAGAAATAGAGAGGATAAGCTATGTAGATTAAAGAGAAAAAGAAAACGGAGAGAAGAAAAGAACAATGGTGGTTAAAAGAAAGAAAAGGAAGGGAAAAAAGGGAAAGCAGAATGAAAAGAAGGAACTGAAATGGGAAGGTTCAAAAAGGAAAGAGAGGAAAATACGTAAAATCCTTTCTACTAAAGGCACAAGGCCTGAAATTTGTGGCAGGGGGTAAGTAGATTATATATATATATATATATATATATATGTTGTGTGTGTGTGGTGTGGTGTGTGGTGTGTGTGTGTGTGTGTGGTGTGTGTGTGGTGTGTGTGTGTGTGCGTGTGTAAAATGAAATAAGGGTAGAAATTGATGTTAATCAATTAAAACCAGAGGCTTAGCATATTTAAAAATCTGAAGATTAAAAATTGTGTTACATACAAAATTAAGAGGAATGACCACTAAAGTGGACACCTAATATGCTAAACATAGACGTAAAATCTATGAAAATACAGGATGGTTTAGTAGGTAATCGTTTTTATTTTGTATATTTTCATTTGTTTTGCTCATTTTTACATTTTGGCGTTTTTGCTGAGATTTTTTTCTTGAGAACACATTCTTCGTGGTATTAGCGATTTGTCGTCTATGTTAGCATATAGGGTGTCCACTTTAGTGGTCATTCCTCCTCTTAATTTTGTATATATATATATATATATATATATATATATATATATATATATATATATATATATATATATATATATATATATATATCCAAAATGGAGACAAGCGCAAACTTTTCTATGTGATTGGCTTCAATAATTATTGAGAATTTTCTTTACATGAAATCAACGGTAGCTTTAATACACAAATAAAGAATCCTCATTCACCAGCTCAGTGCTGAGCACACATTCTCATTGTTCGATATTTACGTACACACACACACACACACACACACACACACACACACGCACGCACGCACACACACACACACATACACATGTATACACCATATTCCTCTACACACGTTCGGTCTACTAATTTCACTAAAAATGATTTAGTCGACTCGAGTCTATAGTAGGAGATACTTGCCTAAGGTGCCACGCATTTTGTTTTGAAGGTAATACACCATACGTTTTTATTTTTATCCAATGTACCTTTGCATTTAGAAAAAGGGAATAATTCCTTGAGAACAGAGGATCTTACGCTGAGCAGTAAAAATCCCTGGCAGGTTGTGAGCTTATACGAATGTGACAAATGTTAAACAGGTACTATGGCGTTCACTGGGTTCCTAAAGATTTTGTGATTTATGTTAGGCAGCAATAAATATTTAATCTGGGTATAATATTTAGATTTTAAATTAATTCTCAAAAATATCTTTATTGAGAATTAATTATAAATAGGAAAATGCGCTTCCAGTAAATAAAGATAATTGATGACGCTTCAAGAACTGATACAATTTATTCGTATAAGTTTTCACTTGCTTTATTTATAAAAAAAAATTAACATAGCGGGTTCTATTCCACGCAGGTATCTAAAATGTTGCAGATTTTTATTGGGGCTGTATACGAAAATATCTTTATCTAGTTTTGAAAGGCCAGCAATTTTGAAGGAATTTTGAGGGAAGGGTGAAGTCAATTTTATCGATCCCATTATTCAGCTGGTTCTCACTTTATCGATCTCGAAGAAAGTCGACCACGGTGGCATGGAAACAACTGTATGCACAAAAAATTAACTTCTTTTCGACTCTTTAACTCTTTTACTTATTTCAGTCATTTGACTGCTGCCATGCTGGAGCACCGCCTTTAGTCGAGCAAATCGACTCCAGGACTTATTCTTTGTAAGCCTGGTACTTATTTTATCGGTCTCTTTTCCCGAACCGCTAAGTTACGAGGACGTAAACACACCAGCATCGGTTGTCAAGCGATGTTGGGAGCACAAATACAGACACACAAACAAGACGCACACACGCACACATACACACAAACACACACCAACACAAACACACACACACATATATATATATATATATATATATATATATATATATATATATATATATATATATACGACGGGCTTCTTTCAGTTTCCGTCTACCAAATCCGCTCACAAGGCTTTGGTCGGCCCGAGGCTATAGTAGAAGACACTTGCCCAAGGTGCCACGCAGTGGGACTGAACCCGGAACAATTTGGTTGGTAAGCAAGCTACATACCACACAGCCACTCCTACGTCTGAAATAATTTATTTCATTTCTTTCTTTTTCCTTTTTTCTTTCTTCTTTCTTGCAAACTAAGGATAAGTAACGTTGTTTGTAAAATACCATTCAATGAAGGAAGGTGCTGAACAACGAATTCTTAAATTACTGATTTTGGGGGATCTCAGCAGCTCATTAAGTAACACAGCGAAAACTTGGAATGAAGATGAACAAAATAGGAAAATTGACGAGTAAAGAGCGCAGTGAATGGAAATGCACATGTGTCGTATTATTAACTTGATCGGACTTTTAGTGCCAAGAATACCAAAGCTTTGTTGCCAAGACCTCTGAATATGCTGCCAAGTAAGGTCACGAGTATATCTGTTTCCTAATGATTGAACTTGCAATTAGAAATTCTTAGAACTGGTCGCTAATTGCGGCTTATTTCCTGGCTCTTGTATCGTTATATTCGACGTCCAATCAATGATTAAGATAAAGGTCACTGCTGGGTGAGGTAGTGATAGAGTTAGGTTTCGTGTGTTTACTGATACTGTAGGAGATGGTGGTGGGGCTTGACTTTGATGCTTGGTGGTGGTGGTGGTGGTGGTTTTGAAGGAATTAACATGCAGGCTAGTGTTGCTACTGCTGTTGCTGCTGCTGATGATTTTTTTTTTTTCATTTTATGAATCATTTTAAGAACAATAGCGTCCTTGGTTACAGGTATCTAACTGGCCAATTATTGGTTCTATGCATTTACGAACGCGAGAGCGACGATGTGTATTCTGTTCAACAAAGTACGGAACAAATTTTGCAAGAAATTTTTTGGTCGAATGCCCCTGTTTATCGGTGTATTTGACGAAGCCTTACATCTTTCATTGACATACATCATTAAATACTACATACACAAACTTACATAAAGTCATACACGTATGTATCCAACGTAATCCGAATTCTAAAAGACGTGTATACATACACATGCTCGTGCGCACACGCACACACACATCTATACAGAGGGGGGGGAGGGAAGGGAGTGGAAGAGAAGGGGAGGAAAAGAGAGACCGATAGACAGATAGACAGACAAACTGACACACAATTCGTGTTCTTTGCACTGCTGATTCAGACCCGTATTTCTTCCATACTACCACAAGCAAATTTGTGAAGGAACTATTATTCTTGATAAACTTCATTAAAACTTGGAAGATACTCATATTCTTATATCTGCAATATTTAGAGAGCACATTAAAAATATAGTTTAATCAAGTTTATTTATAAAATTCGAACAGTTGAATACAATGAGAATATTTTCAAAGAGATTTGTTAGATTTGTTTTGTAAGGTCTGCATTGTATCAAATTTCCCTTCAAATTTGACCAGGTGAACGAGCTGTCATTTACGTATTTGCTTCATAGAGTGATTTCCGTCTCAATCACTGATTTTTTAGATTACTTTTTTTTTTTAACTAAGCAGTTTCAAACTTCGAATACTGGTAGAATTTCTCACGTAGAACACGGTTTACTCTGAACGTTTTTGAAAAATTTCCTATTTTAGAAGTTATTTCGTGTTAAAGTTGTCGTATTTGGGTAATTTCAACCAATCAACAATGTGTATTCGGTTGAAGAAAGCTACTGCTGTTTGCGATAGTAATCGAACAGAAACAACTTCCAGGTCATCTCTACTAAATGTCACCGCTCTGTTCTATTCGTCACCTTTATCCTTCCTTCCTTTCTAGTCAGCACCGTGCATCCCTTACTCTTTCCGTCCCTTATACAATATCAACTAGCAACCAGCGAGCAAACATGTTCCTGCCTCTACAATTACTATATTTTCCGGTGTATAAGTCGCTACTTGTTTGTTTTATCTTCATGTTTCGATAATGTTATTTTTAATCTAATAAAGAATTTAATAGCTATTTCTTTATTGCCCGCAGGGGGCTAAACATAGAGGGGGCAAACAAGGACAGACAAAGAGATTAAGTCGATTACATCGACCCCGGTGCGTAACTGGTACTTATTTAATCGACCCTCAAAAGGATGACTGGCAAAGTCGACCTCGGCGGAATTAGAACTCAGAACGTAACGGCAGACGAAATACCTATTTCCTTTACTACCCACAAGGGGCTAATCACAAAGGGTACAAACAAGGACAGACAAACGGATTAAGTCGATTATATCGACTTCAGTGCGTAACTGGTATTTATTTAATCGACCCCGAAAGGATGACTGGCAAAGTCGACCTCGGCGGAATTTGAACTCAGAACGTAACGACAGACGAAATACTGCTAAGCATTTCGCCCGGCGTGCTAACGTTTCTGCCTGCTCGCCGCCTTAATAAAGACTTTTATATTGACGAAATGTTTGTTGTTGATTATAGTAAGATAAAATCATGACAATAACAATACATCTCATAGTTGTAAAATAATGCATTTTGAAACTACATATACGTCAACAACAACAAAACTAGCTGCGGACTCGTTGCTGTTTGGTGTCGTTTCTTATATATATATACATAGAAAAGTTTATATGCCAACAGAATATAGCAGTCCTATAAAGTATGACGCTACTGTTGTTTTAGCACCAGGAACCGCTAGCTAACGGGGACATAAACATACAACACTGTTATCAAGTGGTGAAGGAGGGAGGGACAAACACAGACACAATGACGCATACACACACACATATATATATATATATGACGGGCTTCTTTCAGTTTCAGTCTACCAAATCCACTCACAAGGCTTTGATCCCTTGCCGGCAGTTCTCCAGCACCGAGGACAGGAAATTATCCAGAAACTATTGATCTGTCGGTACTACTAGTGGCCAGGAGTGAGTAGTACACTCCCTTGCTCACAGTATATTTCAGACACAGATTGTGTGTCAATAACCAGCTGGACAAGATGTTTTCCTGGTGCTAAAAGGTAGTAACATAGTCCTACGTAGGACTGCCACCTTACGTTGGCAAATAAATTTTAGTATACAATATAGTTACTACTTAGATCTCATTCAGAGACTTAAAACTAGCTGTTCTACTCATTATGAGGTTAGTGACTGTCTGTCACTTCTATATCTATATACAGTGAATAGGATCATGTAAGCTGGTATCTCTAGCCGGCGGTTTTTAGCACCGAGGACGGGAAATTACTTAGAAACCATTGGTCTGTTGGTACTGCTAGTGGTCAGGAGTCGAGTAGTACGCTCCCTTGCTCACAGTATATTTCGGACACAGATCGTGTATCGATAGCCAGCTGGAAAATGTTTTTCTGGGGCTAAAAGGTAGTAACAGGGTCCTACACGGGACTGCCACCTCATGTTGGTAAATAGATTTTACTATGCAGTATAGTTACTACGTAGATCTCATTCAGAGTTTTAAAACTAGCTGTTTTACTCATTATACACACAGACACACACACACACACAATCGATGAGCTTGTACACAGTTTCCGTCTATGCCTAGCAAATGATCTCGTAAGGAATTAGTCGGCCAACGGCTATAATAGCAGACACTTACTTGCCTGTCTGCTGCGCACTAGGACTGAGCTTGAAACTAGAATTAATCCTTAGCAGGAGGGCGTATTATCTATGAGAAATAAAACATAGATAAATTCAACGAAGTATGTTTAAAGTCATTAAAATCGAAATATAATTTACAAAAGAGCTCAACGAATATAAATTAAAAAAATATAGTTTGGCTACGACAAAAGCCACTGGGAAGGAAAACCGCTGTGTGTGTGCATATATATATGTATGTATGTATGTATGTATGTATGTATGTATGTATGTATGTATGTATGTATGTATGTATGTATGTATGTAAGTATGTATGTATGTATGAATGTATGTAGGCACAATGTACATATGTATGCATTTATATATATCTGTATGTACGTATACATGTATGTATACTTTGAATGAACATGCAACATGCGGAAGATCTGGAAAAGCAGTAGTCCAGTAATAAATAATACAAAAATGTTGATGGGTATGTGTAGGCAAAGAGAAACTTGAACACAACAGCCTTAATTAAATCTCTATGAGATCAGAGATATGCAAGCAATGTCACTATTTCGATTAATATCTACTGAAACGCTAGAAGATTAACCATCAGATAACTGAATGGATCAATACGTACTGTATATGTAAATATAAATATAGTGGTATGGTGTATGCATGCCTGCATATTTTCAAAGTTTTTGTTAAATATCTGCAATCTCTGAATTAGCCTTGATTTTTCGGGTTTTCTGAGGTTCGCTTCATGAAGTTTGGTGCTCAGGCAGTTACTTATCAAACCTTGTACTTCATTAATGACAGCCATAAATTTAAAATTATACCTAGGATGTAATAATTGCATAATTCCCATTGCATCAATACAGATGTTTTCGTTTTCCCTATGTATCAACGTTCTTTTAGCATCTCCTGGACAATTAATTTCTACTGCTGAGCACATATTCTATCCCTGCACCATATTTTTGTCTGCTATGCTTTGACTTTATTTTACAGCATTTTGGGCAGAACATTTTCATAAAAGGGTAAATGATACTCACTTTATTTTACAGCATTTTGGGCAGAACATTTTCATAAAAGGATAAAAGATACTCTCTACACTACTTCAGACTTCTTACCATTTTACTTTCCACTTTCTACGAATAACATTATCTAGTGATTTCGCCAGCAGCTCATTCCTTCTAAGTAAACAACAACGTGTTGACGTTTTTAGACTATTGCTTACAATGAGAGTCCCATCATCACTGTATAATCCACCAAAGTTGCATCGGTGGTCATATCTAAGGGTGATAACTTATGCATCTTCCATGGATTTAACACTTTTACCTGTTCCGAGCAGCAGGTATTTTGCTGATATTCACATTTCTGGATTACAGATGCATACCTTTATAAAGTGAGCTAATATACACCATGTTGGAATATAATAGACTACTCTGTCTACAAGGTTACTGTCACTCTGAAGTTTTCTGACCACATACATAGTTGTGAGTAATCGTCTGTCGATCAGTAATACATCTATCATTTGGTGTTCAAGTGCAGCAAGATGTATGTTTGTATGTATGTATGCTTGAATGTAGGTAGACATGCAGGACATGCATGTAGGCATGTATGTATAGACATAGATATGTAGGCCTATATTTTTATGTATTCATCCATGTGTATAATTAAATTTCTTCGTTCCTTCGCGTATATGTAGATATATATGCATGCATGCATGCATACATGCATATATGTATGTGTGTATGTATGCATACACATATATGTATGTATGTATGTATGCGTGCACATATGCATGTTTACAAGTATATAATCCATGTACGTATATATGCAAGCGTTCGTCAGTAAATGTATATGCATATATCTATGCATCAATATATATATATATATATATATATGTGCATACATGATACATACATATATGTGCATATATATACATATATATATATATATATGTATATATATAATATATATATATATATATATATATATATATGTATATATATAATATATATATATATATATATATATATATAGATACATATATATATTATATATATATATATATGTATCTATATATATATATATATAGATACATATATATATACATATACATATATATATATATATATATATATATATTATATATATATATATATTATATATATATATATATATATATATATATATACATATATATACACGTGTGTGTTGTTAATTACTTTATCTCTCTTAAAAAGGAAAATGAAATAGGGGAACACTACAACCGGAAGGTGAAAAAAAAAGACAACCACAACAAAACAAAACTAACAAAAACGAAAGACAGAATGAATGATACCACAAAACTGTCAATACAGGAAAGAAATCAATCTTCTTTTGAATCAGGAAATGAACCTATGGTGTTGGACGTCGCCATGTTAGACTATAAATAGTCATATGCTATTGGTCAAATGTCATACCCGGCCACGCAGTGGATTAAGTCTAGAGTATCTAGATGAGGCTTAGATTCTAATCATGCAGATCTCATCATTGCTGTATATGATTTATCCTTAACAAAAGATGTTATGTATGACGCGTGGTTGCATGTTATGCTAGAAATAGAAACCAGTTCGACTGCAAGTCATATCTTTACTCTGGTACAAATGGAACACATTGGATTTTTTGGTCTTGGGTTCCGTTCGTTGCAACATTGGTAAAATATGGAATTGTCGCATTTGGAATGATTTTAATTATGCGTCTCCTTCATCAGTGTTGATTTAGGGGTATGTTATATGCCCATGCACACTTACATGTTATACATACCTACATATACATACAAGCACACACGCACGCGCACACGCACACACACACACAAACATATATACACACATATATAAGATATATGTAAAGGCGGCGATGTAATCGACTTAATCCCTTTGTCTGCCCTTGTTTGTCCCCGCTATGTTTAGCCCCTTGTGGGCAATAAAGAAATAAGAAACGTTAGCACGCCGGGCGAAATGCGAAGCCGTATTTCGTCTGCCGTTACGTTCTGAGTTCAAATTCCGCCGAGGTCGACTTTGCC
>NC_042997.1:173679255-173684255 GCF_006345805.1 Octopus sinensis
AATTTTCCCCACCGCATAAATATTTTAAAATCAAATTTGTAATGCCCACTACTTTAAATATGTTAAAGCTAACTTACCCATTTATAATATCGATTAATCTGTTTATCATTACCTATCTATCTATCTATCTATCTATCTATCTATCTATCTATCTATCTATCTATCTATCTATCTATCTATCTATCTATCTGTCTGTCTGTCTGTCTGCCTGCCTGCCTGCCTACCTGTCTGTCTGTCTGTCTGTCTGTTTGTTTGTCTGTCTAGAGATACTGTGGTCCTAAAGATTTTGCAATTCTGTTACGTAAAAACGTTCGTCTACATGAAAATCAGTGGAAAGTACGCTTTGCATTACAGAATTCCACAATATGGAAAGATTACTAGGAACGCAATACTTCCGTAATTATTTTTCGAAGAAAATTATAATATTCTCTAAAATTGTTATCACAATCAATCTGGATATTCTGTGGAAGTCGATTTTATAACCACGAAAATTTAGCTACCGATTAATGTTACCAAAATGGATGGCCCTTAAAATTAGTGTTATCAAAATGAATGGCCCTTAAAATTAAAAAAAAGTTTTGTTTATGCACATACATGAGGCCTTTTATACAGCTTTTCTACAGTAAATGAAGTTTTGGATGAAGTTTCAAATAACAGTGATCAGAAGAGTGTATGTACGCAAACTCGGAAACTATTTTCGACGTTGGCGAAGTTGAAAATAGTAATAATATTCCTACTGTGCAATCAAATATAACTGTTTTTAAGTACCGATTCTCCTCCGCAATTTTCTGGCCAAGACTTTAACACATCTTGTGCACCTAATGATTCTATTTTCAAGGATATTACTCTTTTACTTGTTTCAGTCATTTGACTGCTGCCATGCTGGAGCACTGCCTTTAGTCGAGCAAATCGACCCCGGGACTTATTCTTTGTAAGCCCAGTACTTATTCTATCGGTCTCTTTTGCCGAACCACTAAGTTACGTGGACGTAAACACACCAGCATCGGTTGTCAAGCAATGCTAGGGGGACAAACACACACACACATACACATATATACATATACATATATACGACAGGCTTCTTTCAGTTTCCGTCTACCAAATCCACTCACAAGGCATTGGTCGGCCCGGGGCTATAGCAGAAGACACTTGCCCAAGATGCCACGCGGTGGGACTGAACCCGGAATCATGTGGTTGGTTAGCAAGCTACTTGCCACACACCCACTCCTGCGCCTATATTAAAGCTATACATCAGACTTTCTGACATTGTGAGGTATGATCCAAGCGCTAGAATGAGAGATAGGGATTATCATCAACAAACTGGCAGAGAACCCAGGAGAACTAGCATATATGATGATTTCAGTGGTTACAGCACGCTTGATCCACTTCCTAAATCTCAATCACATCAGAGGTTAAAAGACTGGTATTTCTTGTTCTTAATGATAGCTGGCTTTCTGCGTTGTCAAAACGCTAGAAAGCTTATCACAAAGTGAATGAAGTAATTGGCTTACTTTATCTGTTACACCTGGAAATGATTTTCAAAAAAGCCATCAAATCTTGTTGAATCATATCTAGAAAGTTTCGAGAAATGTCTTGGTGAGAAATTTAGGAAGATTACTGAAGTATTTAAAACTGATCTTTCTCATCATATAGACAGACAAAAGCAAAACATTTCAGCGTTGCAGTTTTTCCTTCTGTAAACTGATAATTCTGTGGAGTTTCTTTTGCTTTCAAATAACGATAATGCCTAAATGAAGCAGTACCATGTATGAAGACGGATTGAACGTTCTCACCGTAATAAGCAAGGAACAAAAGGAAAATAAATATAGATACTCTTTTACTCTTTTACTTGTTTCAGTCATTTGACTGCGGCCATGCTGGAGCACCGCCTTTAGTCGAGCAAATCGACCCCAGGGCGTATTCTTTGCAGGCCTAGTACTTATTCTATCGGTCTCTTTTGCCGAACCGCTAAGTTACGGGGACGTAAACACACCAGCATCGGTTGTCAAGCGATGCTGGAGGGACAAACACAGAAACACACACACACACACACATATATATCTATATATATATATATATATATATATATATATACTACGGGCTTCTTTCAGTTTCCGTCTACCAAATCCACTCACAAAGCTTTGGTCAGCCCGAGGCTATGGTAGAAGACACTGGCCCAAGGTGCCACGCAGTGGGACTGAACCCGGAACCATGTGGTTGGTAAGCAAGCTACTTACCACACAGCCACTCCTACGCCTATATTACAAGTATCATCAATATATTCAACGCATGCTACATATTTGTTTCAAATTTTGGCAGAAGGCCAGCAATTGCTGGGGAGGGATAAGTCGATTACATCGACCCCAGTTTTCAACTGGTACTTATTTTATCAATACCGAAAGGATGAAATGCCAAGTCGACCTCAGCGGAATTTGAATTCAGGAGGTAAAGACCGACGAAATACCATTAAGCATTTTGTCCAGCGTGCTAATGATTCTGCCAGCACACCGCCCTAAGACCGTGTTACGTATAAAAAAAAAAACCTTTTCAGCTGTAGCGTAACCAATGTAAACAGAAGTATAATATATGCTACAGGATATATTAGCTTAATTTGACTTTGGTTCTTGCTCTCAGATTGATGAACCAAGGAGAAAAATCGTTCATTGTAGCTTTAATATAGTAAATTCATGTACACGGTCCGAATCCGAAAGTATGTGAACTTCAACTGCATCGAAGCAGTTTATTTACTACCAAGCTAGGTTTTAAAATTGATGTTTTAGCAGGTGTTTTATAATGTCTAACTGTTTCTAGTGTGATGGTATTATTGGTTGGAAAAATTACTTTTACAGTTAATTCATGAGTTGTATTAACTGTATGAGTGTATTACAGGGCGTACAGACATAGGCTTGACTATAGACATGTATATACATACACATATATGCATATATAACGGGAAGCTTTATGAAAATAGACAAAAGACGAAGGCAGGTGGAAAACAAACAAACAATTGTATTAGTATGCATATATATGTGTGTGTATGCATATATATATATGCATATGTATGTATACATATATATTATATGCATATACATATATATATACACATATATTATATATGTGTCTATATATTTCTTTATCTATCTATCTATCTATCTATCTATCTATCTATCTATCTATCTATGTGCATGCATATACACGCACAATACATGCACACAGATACTCACTCACAAACACATACATACATATGCATTTATATACAGAGACAACACACACACACACATGCACACACACACACACACACAAACACACACACACATAGAGTAATGCATACTAAGAAAAAAAAGGTAACGAACGAAGCTAATTCAAAGTGAAAGGGGAATAAAGGGAAAGCAGTGATAAAGAGATTTTAATAAATGAACTGTATAGCCATATGCAAACACGCGCGCACACACATAGACACACACTAAGTGGACAGATAAGAAAGTGAGACAAACGGAGGGAGAGAGGGAGAAGGAGAAGGAGAGAGAGAAAATGAAATATATGAACTCCCGCCCATGTCTAATTTAATGGGAAAAGAAAGTGGCTGAAACATCAAAGTAAGGGATATTTCTGCGCTCTATCAGGCAAGCCGTCAGGGAAAAATATCACCAACTAAGATTTAGCTCGAGCCGTATAATTTACCTCTGCTGGCTGAATCTGGTATAATTTACGGCTGCAACAAGGTAGCTTAATTAAACTATTCAAATCATCTCCTCCTTATTCTACGAACGATCTGATACTGGAAGCGTACAGTTGTGTCATTGCGCCACACAAGCGCGCACGTACGTACGCACGCACACAGACACACAGACACACAGACACACACACACACACACACACACACACACACACACACACACACACACACACACACACACAGAATCATACGTAAAGCATATATGCAAATATACGTACAGGTACTTTAGTTACACTTACACTTTACACTTTTACTTGTTTCAGTCATTTGACTGCGGCCATGCTGGAGCACCGCCTTTAGTCGAACAAATCGACCCTGGGGCTTATTCTTTGTAAGCCCAGTACTTATTCTATCGGTCTCATTTGCCGAACCGCTAAGTGACGGCGACGTAAACACACCAGCATCGGTTGTCAAGCAATGTTAGGAGAACAAACACAGACACACAAACATATACACACACACTTATATATATATATATATACGACGGGCTTCTTTCAGTTTCCGTCTACCAAATCCACTCACAAGGCTTTTGTTGGCCCGAGGCTATAGTAGAAGACACTTGCCCAAGATGCCACGCAGTGGGACTGAACCCGGAATCATGTGGTTCGTAAACAAGCTACTTACCACACAGCCACTCCTGCGCCTAGTTGTTAGCATTAACCAACAATTTTAGCGGAAAAGATAGACAATGCAGTGTCGGGTTTATACTCATTCAACATTATAAGATTCGTAATTTTGCTGAGAGGCAAAATGTGGAGACGGTTCTGTGTTCGCAAACAAATATGGTAAAGGGTCCAGGCAATGACTATGCTCTAACGAAGTTCATTTTACAATCACGTTTGATCCCCTCTTCGTGGCATTTTGCAAGAATATCTTTCTTCTACAATAGCTTCAGTCAACCAAAAACATTGTAAATAAAAACAGTAACCGGAAGTGTGTGGAAACCCGGTCACATGGATTATGCCTCTTGTCTAGTGGCTTACCACTTTGATACCACAATCTGGTCCTTGAATTCCTTTAACGAGGTTCACTCTGTTAGCTCTCTGATTACGTTGATGATGTGAAATTTTCGACATTTCTTGATGGGCCGTTTCTTACTAGAGTAACCCATATAAGTTACGAATTGTGTCTTCTTTATTTCTTGGAGTCTCAGAGATTTTACAAAAGAGAGAAGAGTTTTGCCTTCTCCCCTCTGGTTTTGACAAAATCATTTAAAAAGAATGTCAAGACTTTAGAAGAGATATTGTTAAAAGACATGGAGAAT
>NC_042997.1:173690349-173712849 GCF_006345805.1 Octopus sinensis
GCTTGTATGTATGTATATATATATATATATATATATATATATATATATATATATGAGTGACATTTAATTTAAGATACAAATGGATAGAACCTCAAAAATGAAATCAAGTCACATAATGAAATAATTACAAGGTAACAAACATCATTAAAATGTATTCCGTTAATTCAGAGAAAGTTGAAAAAAGGTAAATCAATAAAATGGCAGTCAGTGCTGTCATCCGTCGCCATCTTTGTGTTTTCGATTTCCCTTGCCCTGCAGATATGTTAAACACCATTCAATTCTGTATTTTACATCAGTGCTTCAAGAAAGATTAACAGACTAATGGCGCAAGAGTGGCTGTGTGGTAAGTAACTTGATTACCAACCACATTGTTCCGGGTTCAGTCCCACTGCGTGGCACCTTGGGTAAGTGTCTTCTACTATAGCCTCGGGCCGACCAAAGTCTTGTGAGTGGATTTGGTAGACGGAAACTGAAAGAAGCCCGCCGTATATATATGTATATGTATATATATGTATATGTATATATACGTGTGTGTGTTTGTTTGTGTGTCTGTGTTTGTCCCCCTAGCATTGCTTGACAACCGATGCTGGTGTGTTTATGTCCCCGTTTCTTAGCGGTTCGGCAAAAGAGACCGATAGAATAAGTACTGGGCTTACAAAAAGAATAAGTCCCGGGTTCGAGTTGCTCGATTAATGGCGGTGCTCCAGCATGGCCACAGTCAAATGACTGAAACAAGTAAAAGAGTAAAGAGAGAGACTAATGGCGCAAGAGTGGCTGTGTGGTAAGTAACTTGATTACCAACCACATTGTTCCGGGTTCAGTCCCACTGCGTGGCACCTTGGGCAAGTGTCTTCTACTATAGCCTCGGGCCGACCAAACTCTTGTGAGTGGATTTGGTAGACGGAAACTGAAAGAAGCCCATCGTATATATGTATATGTATATATATATATGTGTGTGTGTGTTTGTGTGTCTGTATTTGTCCCCGGCCCCAACATCGCTTTACAACCGATGCTAGTGTGTTTACGTCGCTGTAACTTAGCAGTTCGGCAAAAGAGATCGATTGAATAAGTACTAGGTTTACAAAGAATAAGTCCTGGTGTCGATTTGCTCGACTAAAGGTGGTGCTCCAGCATGGCCGTAATCAACTGACTGAAACAAGTAAAAGAGTAAAGAGTAATGTAAATATATGTGAACATATTCGTGAATCAGGAACCGTAAATTAAAAGTGTGTTAGGAATTGTGCTAAATTGAAGATGATGGACATATACAAAGTTTCGGATATATGCAAAGCGAAATACACGCACAAAGCACATTCTTTGGAATATAATCTTTCAGAATCTCAAATTTTGGTACAGGCTACCAATTATAGGAGAGGAGCTAAGTCGATTACATCGATCCCGGTGCACAAGTGGTACTTAATTTACTAACACTGAAAGAATTAAAAAAACGTCGACCTTGATAGTATTTGAATTCGGTACGTAAAGCCGAACGAGATATCTCTAAGCATTTTGTCCAACGTGCTAATGATTTAGCGAGCTCAACCATTTTAAAACTGACCTCGGCAACATTTTATTTCAGAACGTAAAGCCCCATTTTTATCCCACTCTTTTACTTTTTTTCGGACATATTGACTGCTGCCATGCTGGAGCAACGCCTTTAGTCGAACCAAATCGACTCCAAGACTTATTCTTTGTAAGCCTAGTTCTTATTCTATCGGCCTCTTTAGCCGAACCGCTAGCTTACGGGGACGAAAACACACCAACATCGGTTGTCAAACGATGGTGAAGTGACAAACACAGGCAAGCAAATACACACACACACACCACACACACACACACACACACACACACACACACACACACATATATATATATATATATATATATATACACACCTGACAGGCTTCTTTCAGTTTTCATCTACCAAATCCACTCACAAGGCTTTGGTCGGCCTATGGCTATAGTACAAGACACTTGCTCAAGGTGCCACGCTGTGCGACTGAACCCGGAACCATGTGATTGGGAAGCACGCTTCTAACCACACAGCCACTCCTGCGCCTGTATAAACTTTTCTATTATAGACACATGGCCTGAAATTTTGGCGGAGAGCCTAGTCGATTGTATCGGCCTCACTGCTCAGCTAGTACTTATTTCGTCAACTACGAAAGGATGAAAGACAAGACCGAACTCTGCGAATTTGAATACAGAACGTGAAATCGAATTTCTTTGAAAATATAATGCTGACGAAAAATATTACACCATCATCTGTTGAAAGCAAGCTGCAAAGAAGCAAATATTGAGTACTTTATGGTGAAACGGTTTTCATCTCATCGAAGATCTTGTAGTAACGTTCGAAATGTAGAAATTGAAACTCTGCTGCCAAGCAAGCTAGGTAAATATACGGGTATTAAGAATTTGAAGCTTATAACGGATAGTTCGAAGGATCTTCTTCCATCTGTTATAAGTAAATGAAATTTGCAATATACAAGACTGGCATTTTTGCTTGTATTTGCTATTTCTTTTATTGCCCACAAGGGGCTAAACATAGAGGGGAGAAACAAGGACAAAGAGATTAAGTCGATTACATCGACTCCAGTGCGTATCTGGTACTTAATTTATCGACCACGAAAGGATGTAAGGCAAAATCGACATCGGCGGAATTTGAACTCAGAACGTAACGGCTGACGAAATACTGCTAAGCATTTCGGCCAGCGTGCGAACGTTTCTGCCAGTTCACCGCCATATATTTTTGCTTGTATTTGTAAGAATAAATAACATTATGAAGTTGATCTTTATATATTAATTTACACCTTCTCCTTGACTTACGACCGAGTTCCGTTACAACTGATAATTTTCAT
The DNA here is from genome assembly GCF_006345805.1 of Octopus sinensis. Lineage (NCBI taxonomy): Eukaryota > Metazoa > Mollusca > Cephalopoda > Octopoda > Octopodidae > Octopus > Octopus sinensis. The sequence continues at coordinate 173,693,208 of NC_042997.1, forward strand.
TCAAATGGGTTTTAAAAATATAAAACACAAAACTTAATCCATAAGTATTATACATAATACGAAAGAAACATAATATGTACTCCATATTTTGTGGTCGTAATTACGGATGGTCGTAAGTCATATAGATGCATATATTACAATACTTTTTGAACTTTTGTTATTGGGCACCATGTTCAGCATCAAGACTCTCTCATCGCTCTCTTTCTCTCTCACTCACTGATTATATATATGTGTATATATTCTTTATTTTCTCTCCTTGTTTCTGTCTGTGTTCCTTTCTGTGGAAGAGCAAAGGTTCGAAACGTTAAAAATTTTCACTTCCCAAGCGTTATACTAATACATCTGTTTGTTGTGTACACCACCTGTCTTCGTCTTTTGTTTTTCTTTTGTGAATTCTCCCAATATATATATATATACACTATTATGATAATTATTTACCTTGAACTTAAGTATTCCTGATACTAATATCGTATTAATATATAATTATGTGCATAACTCAAAATCCTGACGTGCTACAGCAATTCTAAGTCCAGATTAGGAATCAACGTACTCGATTTAGTATAGTACAACACCGTTTGTCTGGGTAGCAGAAATAAATTTTTTTGTTGCCAAGGGAAGTAAATATATAAATTACTAGATAAGTATCTGTTTGTGATTCCGTGTATGTGTGTGTGTCTGTGTGTGAGTATGTGTGTGTGTGTGTGGTGTGTGTGTGTGTGTGTGTGTGTGTGTGTGTGTGTGTGTGATACTTCCTAAGAATTTCTAGAGCACTTTTAACTATCTTGGTTAAACGAATATAGGTGTGCACACCCAGTGTGTCTAATTAACACACATACACACATGCACACACACACGCGCACCACACTCACATATACGCGCGGCGCACATACACACACGCACGCACATAGAGACATGCACATACGCACACACACACACGTGTGTTTACATAAATACATACATATTATATATATATATATATATATATATATAAGTATTATATATATATATATATATATATATATATATATATATATATATAGAGAGAGAGAGAGAGAGAGAGGGGGATTTAGCATTCGTATTGTTCCTACTCAGTAGCCATTGCATCGTCCTGTTCATAAGTGAAAGCTTCGCTAAAGATGTTTTGAGGTTGCTCAAGCAAGCAGGCGAGCAAAAGGTATGCATGACTTGTTACAGAAAATTACCACCCTTATTTTATGATACTTACCTTTGTCTAGTACCCATTATGTGGTCATCCATCGTTGTACGGGTGGATGGTGAGCATCTAATTGTTCTTGAATGCAGGGCCTTTATCACGAAGCGTCAACCTGATGATAAGCCATTAATTTATATTCTTTTTCTTTCTTTTATCTATCTGTGTGTCTGTTTGTCTGTCTACCTGTCTATTTATCTATCTATTTATATCTCTGTGCGTGTATGTAACGACATGTATATGTATTTATGTGTCAATGCGTTTCCATTATGTGTGTATGTGTGTGTTTATGTGTGTATATTTATGTTTGTGTATATGGTGTATAAGTGTGTGGGTGTATATAATAGCGATTCTTAAACTGTCGAATGTCAAGCTACCATGCTAATGTAATTGTTTTCTTTGCCTCCCCCATCATAGCCTTTTTTACCAATGAGAAAACAAAACCACCCGTATAAATTCCTTCTTTCTTGGCCTTTTGTAAGACAAATTTAAAAGTCTAAAAACCATCTTAATCCAATTAAATATGACAAAAAGTCTTATCGGTTTTCAATCCTGAAGCGCTCCAGGAGATGGTGGGTAGCTTGCACTCCTTTTAGAAATACTGGCTTATAAGGTATTTTGTTGCAACGTAGATCCCAAAATTGCCCCTAACAGGCAAATCTCATGCTCTATTTCTAAATGAGAGACAATATTCATTTTATCTACCATTATTTAACATCTTTCTCTATCCAGGTTAAACTATCTATTAAAACTTCATCCCCAGTGAAGAAGATGCCTGTGTACATATTATCTGGGTTTCTGCAGTAGTAACTTCCATTAACTCTGATTCAAGGTCTTTCTTTCTTCCTCATTCTCCCATTATACATCTACTAACCTCTACTACTCTGCAAACATCTCGAAACATTACGAACCTTTTGGCCATAATCTCCTTCTTCATTGACAGCGTATATGTCATTTTGGTCCCTTTCGACGTCATCCTCGGTGACTTCAAAGTTCATGACTCCTCGTGGTTCTCACACTCATCCCATAATCCAATACTGATACAACCAGTGCAGAGACCGAAGCTGTTTTGCAGTTTTCATGTCACGATATCAACGTGTTTCATTCTCTTCTCTAGTCCCGGAACAACTTACAAGGGTGTATATCCCATTCATCCTTGACCTATTTCTCACTTTAAAACTAACCACTACTAAGCTGTAACTACTTCTCTTCCAATTGGGTAATCTGACCATTGCCTTATTGCTCTTTTCCCCTCATACAACCATTTACTGCTGGAGAATAGGACATATAAATATTATTATAAGGTGTAAGGGGAATAATAAATTCGCAATGCACAAAGTAGCTCTTAAAATGTCCTAAAATCTTACGGGGAATTTACAACCTAAATTCTTGAAGGGAAATAATTTCAAAGGATGTATGTAAATCTGACTTTGAGTGAGAAAGTATTTTACTCAAATCGATCAATTTAACAAATCACGATTAACCACAAGTTTGCCATTAGTGCCACATTATACACTAAATGATGAAAGAAGACAATATCTCAGTAAATAGAGTGCATTTTCAAGATTTTAAATTATTTCGGTTTGAGAGTTAGAATAAACAAAAAGATTTAAACTATGAGGTAGCATACTTGAAAACAGTCACGAAGGAATATTGTATTAACATCAGCAATATAAATATCAACTATCAACACTAAAAATGCTATTAACGCTTTGAGAAAGCCACATAATTAGAGATTTAGCAGTTGGATGTCAGTCGTTGATTTTCAACAGAAAGGCACTCATTGTAAATTTAAAAGAAATATAGAAAGCCAAATCAACATATCAACTTTGGCATAGCTCGGCAAATAAAATGTAAAATGCAAACACTCGCTTTCTACATAACTAAAGATATATTTCTAGTTTAACTATCTATAACACATTAAAAGTCAGCTTGAATCTTGCTTGCTTTCTTGCAATGTTACCCAGCCAAACTGGTGCATAATGGAAAATACTATGAATTAAGTTGCCCTGGAATGTTAATACGAACGGAATAAAACAAGTCTCGCGTAAATCAGACAAGTGGTTTTTCAGCTATTAGGGGTTTTTGGGGTATAAGTATCCAAAATGGTGCATAATGGGAAAATATTCCGAAAATAACTTAATCTTGAAAGGAAACTCTTGCCTTTTGATTAGACACAGTGACTTGACAACGAAAAAATACGATTTGTTTCTTACCGTAAATGTTTCTATTTTCGCTTTTAATCATTTAGAAATATTTTTAAGTGAATGTGATTTCAAAAATGTAAGTTGTTTGTACAGTAAGTATTTATATTTTAACTTCTCTGTTATTTGTATGTATTTCGTAAAAGACCTGTTCGTAACCTCGGTATGAAATAACTTCTTTCCATACGTTTTTTTCGAGTGCACTCAACGTATCTCTCCTTTAAAGATTTGGCTGCTATTTCTAGCACTCCCTGCTACCACGTAACAGCGAAATATCTGTTACGTGGTACCATTTCGATGTCATTCGTTGACAGCATGCGAAATAACCTGGAAAAGAAAAAAAACAAAAGCTCACGAAACTCCGTTGCTGGGGAAACTCGGGCTTTCCCGGTGACCCAACAGGTCACGGGTAGACTAGAGTGTATAAAGAACTATTTCTAGCTTAACTAAATATTTAGAAACTTTATACCAAGTGTATTCGCGAAATTCCTTCAAGAATTCATTCTAAGTCCTACGAGGTATTGACTGATGAACAAGTAAATTCAAAGCAGGGATTGAAAGGATGTTATAACCTTTCAATTGATAAATCCGTGAAAAAACAAATCCAAAATAACAACGCACTTAAATATATAACGTTATGACTTGATTCAATTCAGCACTTATCGTCGCTGGAATCACTGCATCTAGTAAAGGTACTTGTTTAGTTACAGTCATTAATAATCTTACAATGAACTGATCACCGACTTCTAACTGAAAGCACAAAAGATATCTCTGAAATTATATATTTAAAAAGAAAATGGTGCATTTCTAGCTTATGCTTGTTTTCGAACTACCGTATTTAATCGGGTTGGAAAACAACTCGGGTCCGGCTACGGTTCCGGCTTAGAGGCGTTCAGCCGTTATCGCTCAAAGGCAGCCTGGCACCACCGCTCTATCGAGCGAGCGCGCAAACCGTTGCTTTGATCCCGCGGTTCCTCTCGTACTGGACGGGATAGCCGTAGCCGAGTTGACGTTGCAGGCGCCCGCCTAAGGTCGGCGGATTTGATTTTAACTGAAAAAACTTGGGTGCGACTTACACAGAGAGCGAAGCTAAAACTACGTGGGGGGAAACTTATTTGTACTAAGATTTAACATTAAATTACAGGTCAAGACTTATACACGAGTAAGTACGGTAAATTCATTGTTATTATTTTTACAAAAAAATTATGGCAAAAAAGATCTACAGTGGGAATATCTGCAGAACAAAGAAGTGCAAATGAGGAAAGAAGATTATTTTGGTGAAACAAGTCCATAACATAAGAAACTACTTTCCAACAAAATGCATTCCCATCAATAGTCTTTCCATTTATTTATTCTGTTGCTGTAGCTATTTTCCTCACAACAAGCAAAACAATATCCTATAACACACTTTCATTGCTAGGACAGCGTCGATATTTGGCATACTTGTTCGGACTATTGAGAAGTTTCACTGAAACTAATAACAAAGGTCATTAGTCATTTCAAATACTTCTATTGACATTATGATATTGCAAGATTCCATCTCAATAGCTAAGATAGAAGAAGAGGTTTAAGATCGGTCCTGACACCTATTTAGTGTGTTGTGCTATTATTAAGGTTGGACCTTCTAAACAACAATACCAAAACAGCAATACTAGACAACAATACCAAAAACAAACAACTCAACTAAGAGCTCAAGAAGGAACTCGAAGTGAAATACTCAGTTTTTGAAGATATTTTGTGCGACCCCATATCTTGCCTGATGAATCTACAGCGTGAGAAACACTTTGCATCCGAAAAAATGGTTACGCATGGTTACATTTCCTGGAGACTCAGGAATGCTGTCAAAATCAACAAGAGATATTAACCCTGCTGCATCTCCTACCGTTAAATAAAACTACATTTATTTCTGAAGATAGTCGAAACTTCATTTCCAATAACATATTCAGGCCTTAAACAGAAATGTTATACTCTGGCGGCGAGCTGGCAGAAACGTTAGTCCGCCGGGCGAAATACTTACAGGTATTTCGTCTGTCGTTACGTTCTGAGTTCAAATTCCGCCGAGGTCGACTTTGCCTTTCATCCTTTCGGGGTCGATAAATTAAGTACCAGTTACGCACTGGGGTCATATAATCGACTTAATCCGTTTGTCTGTCCTTGTTTGTCCCCTCTATGGTTAGCCCTTGTGAGCAATAAAGAAATAAGAATTTTTATACTCTGTACAACTTCGCAAGAGTTTTGAAACTCTTGCCAAGTTGTACAGAGTATAACAAAGCAGAAGAATGCCTTGAAGGTAAATTCAAGTTATTGCAAATAATGGAGTAAATTTTTAGAAAATATAATGTAAGAGCAGAAAATAATCGTATTCCTTAACCCCAATATTATTAGCACACACCTACACACACACACCGTTTGGATTAACCTATATATATATATATATATATATATATATATATATATATATATATAACACAGACCATCATAAATACTATAATATATATATATATATATATATATATATATATATATATATATATATATACATCATAAATACTATATATATATATGTATCAAGTATATACAATGCATGTAATAAATATAATACACACCCACATACAGACACACATAAGTATATGTATATATATTCGTATGTGGATAATACATTATGAATATGTACTCATATTTGAATACATGCATAGATTTATTCTTTTATTTTTAATGACACTCCCGAGACTCACCTTATAAAATAAGACCTCGTTTATTCAACTTGAGAACTATTATTCTACCACATGCCATCAATTTTGTTGCACGCACGTAGACTCACGCGCGCGTGCGCGCAGACACGGCTAAGCACTTTAATATATATATCCAAATGTCTGAAAAGATCCATAATAGAGAGCATGTATAAGAGATTTTCACATTCACCTCTACAGAAACCTATTCAAGACATCTTTGCAATGCATGCGCATAATGCGTGTACGTATGTGTATATTGGTGTGTGCATATGCGTATAATATATATATATATATATATATATATGTGTGTGTGTGTGTGTGTGTGTGAATATATATATGTGTGTGTGTGTGTTTATATTTGTGTGTGTATGTGTGTGTAGTTTTGTATTTATATATGCATGTATATGGTATCCAATAAAGACAATTGTACTGAATGTTCTGGTGAGATCGTTGTCAAGAGGTTACAGGGAGATCGTATCAAAAATGAGTAGCTGTCAACACTGAACACTTCATGTAAAAAAAGACCACATCACCTTGTCCCTTCTACCACCATCACGACGACCACGACAACCACCACTACCAGCACCACAACCACCACCACCACCAGAGCCGCCACCACAACTGCCACCACCACTACCACAACCAACATCACCCCCTACTGCCATTATGGTTACGACGATGACGACCACCACCACTACAACCACAACCACAACTGCCACCACCACTACCACAACCAACATCACCCCCTACTGCCATTATGGCTACGACGATGACGACCACCACCACTACAACCACAACCAACATCACCCCCACTGCCATTATGGCTACGACGATGACGACGACCACCACCACTACAACCACAACCACGACGGCAACTACCACCACCCCCATCGCTACCACCATCACCATTGCCACCACTTCCACCACCCCCACCACCACCACCACAGCTGCCACCACCATCATCACTACAACGACCACGACTACCACGATAAACACCATCATCACCACCACCACCACCACCACCACCTACACCACAACCATTACGACAGCTACGTGTAACACCAGCAATTTTTAACCTTCCTCTGAACACAATCTTTAGCTCTCTCCCTTTGTGTTATCAGCGATTGCAATCATTATCATCCCCCATCAACACTAACTCTTTTCAAAAAAACTTCCACTATAAGTTACTAACACTGTCACCAACACATAGATATCACCAGCACCACCAGCACCACCAGCACCAGCACCAGCACCAGCATCACCACCATCAACAGCATTTCAACAGTTGTTTACCACTGCTATTATTCCTGGTCTTATCATTGCCGCAAGTAAAGTAGGAACCTCTTACCTCGTCGTCACTGCGAGACGAACAAAAATCTCCTTCAAAACTAACATTAGCAGAAAGCTTGCCACTCACTCGTTCACTTTTACTAACGTAACACCACCAATACTACTACTACTACTACTACTACTACTACTACTACTACTACTACTACTACTACTATCAGTCCTACGACCGTTTTTCATGACCCCCTCCTCCTCCACCACCAACCTCTGTAGGCACACCAGCCAACGCCAGCATGATATAACCAACATTATCAAGAAAACAGTAACAACTCGTTCTTAACCTCCCAGCCAGAACCAATAAGAAACAAGAACAAGTACTAAAGCTACAACAACAACAAGAAGAACAACAACAGCAACAACAACAACAACAATAACAGCAACAACATAAACTGCTACAAGAGCAAGTAACATGAACAACAAAGTATCGGTCAAAATGTCAGCCAACGTTTTCTTCTTACCTTTTGGCAGTAAGAGAAAAAGATGAGGGAAAGAAAGAGATAGACAGAGAAAGGGAGAGAGAGAGAGAGAGAGAGAGAGAAAGAGGTAGAGAAGGAGGGGAGAGAAAGAAATATTGGAATAGAAAGAAATCAAGACGAAGAGAGCAAATGACAGGCAACAATCCGATGAGGGAGTTAGTAAGAGCAAGAATGAGAGAAAAAAAAAAACTTGAGAGAGGTGTGAGCAAGGAAGTCAGTGATTTTGTTTTTTGTTTCATTTCTGGTGCAACTTTCCCTACTGGCTAAATCTTGTCAAGCCGTCATGTAGTTAGGAAGTACTCTCTTGGACACATTGTCAACTTTGCTGTGAGTGATATCAGTGAGAATTTTCTCAGGCAAGTTATCACACGCTGGTTTTTCTTGGAGCGTTTATTATTTGTATTTGTACATTGGTGCTAACTTTGTTACTTTGAGAAACTATTCTTATAGAGAAAAGTATGTGAACTGACTGATCAATGAAAGAATAAGAAACAAAAGTGAGATGCATATATATGTAATGTTACAAACAACGGTCATAGAAAGTAGTAAGTTATTTCTTTTTTTCTATTCTAGGCACAAGGCCCGAAATTTTTGGGGAGGAGGGCAGTCGATTAGATCGACCCCAGTGCGCAACTGGGATTTAATTTATCGACCCCGAAAAGATGAAAAGCGAAGTCGAACTCGGCGAAATTTGAGCTCAGAACGTAAAGACAGGCGAAATACCTATTTCTTCATTACCCACAAGGGGCTAAACATAGAGGGGACAAACAAGGGCAGACATAGGTATTAAGTCCATTACCAGTGCGTAACTGGTACTTAATTTATCGACCCCGAAAGGATGAAAGGCAAAGTCGACCTCGGCAGAATTTGGAATCAGAACGTAACGGCAGATGAAATACGGCTACGCATTTCGCCCGGCGTGCTAACGTTTCTGCCAGCTCGCCGTCAAAGTAGTTAGTTATTATTTAACAAAATATTCGTGAACGAAAATACTGATGCATGGTTATAGCTTATCCTGTGAATAGGGAACTTGAGGAAGAATTGGCTATCGTTTCTAGCAGATCCAGCATCACGTATAATGCAATTCATTTTGTTGCTACTCTGAGCTTCGAACGACAAAGCTTATTATCAGCTTCGAACGAATAAATTTTATTACATGGAAGGTGGCATGGCTTTGTGGTAAGTAAGCTCGCTTTGTAACTACGTGGTTTCGAGTCCAACCCCACTGTGCGGCACTTTGGGCAATCGTCTTTTACTACAGCTTCGGACGACCAATGATTTGTGGAGGAATTTCGTAAACGGAAACTGTGTGGAAGACCATCTTATATATGCTTGTGAATGTGTGTGTGCGTGTGTGTGTGTGCTTGTATATATGTGTATCTTTGCGGAAGACCAATTTATGTGTGTGTGTGTGTGTGTGTGTGTGGTGTGTGTGTGTGTGTGTGTGTGTGTGTGGATGGTTTAGTTAGTTTACCTCAGCATCACTTGACAAGCAGTGGTTGGTTTGCTTGCATCTTTGTAACTTAGCTATTTGGCGAAACAGGCCGATGAAATAAATACCAGACTGTTTTTAAAAAAAACATTAGGGTCGATCTTTTCAACTAAAACCCATCAAGGCGGTGCCTGAGCATGGCTAAAATCCAATGACTGAATCAAGTATATAGTTAAAGATAAAAAAATACATACCTCCAGCCATTAGTATTTATACGAAACTGAGACTCCACTAAGTCACTATTTTAATTTTTCTCGTCTCTGTTCTCCAAAGCGATAGAAATTCATCTCATCATTTTCGAATCAACATATATTTTTTATTCCAATACTTGATTCAGTGTGACTTTGCATGTAATTTATAGCATCTGTTGGTGTGTGCTAGGCATCACCTATGATTCTATACAAACGATGTTAAGTGTCAGCAGATTTTAGCTGTTATGATTTTAGCAGATTTTAGCTCCAGCTTTAACGAAACAGAGCTACAAAGTGTTTGTTCTTGGTCAGTTTTGCAGCTAGGCAATGACTACCATTACAGAAATTGCCGATTTATGAGCTAGTTCTACCCAAAATCAGTACGCCTATGATATTATACTGTTTATAATTGAAAGCACTTTAAAAGATGCTCGTTCTCGCTCTTACATCTGTGTGGCTTCTGAAATGTTTCATATGGACATTATATTATTCAACGAGGCAGAACAGGTAGCTTTTCATCCTTTGGCATAATCGATGCAACTTAGTCAACGGATCAGAATATATTGTTGCATTGATTCTTTCCTATTCTATTAGAATAATGAAGGAGAGTTTCATTTTCTCTGGATCTGAAGGAGTTAATATGGTGTGTTATAGAATTATGCATTTCCCCCGTGCTAATCATCCAATGTTGATATATATACAAATAACATCACGGAAAACTTAGTTGCGTGTGCCCGTGGTAATGCATGTAATGTTTACTGTACAAACGATGAAAAATACCTAAATTACAAAATAAACCAAAATCATACCCTCATCAGCTTTCTAACTACGGAAACTCAGTTTCGATACGTTAAGATAGAACTGCTACCTTAGTGGTACCAATAAACAATTGAATAAATCGTTGGAGATGTGATACAAAAGCAGGTAAAGCAAATAAAGGTGTCTTAGTTAAGTGTGACACAGAAGACAACTGATTAGGACGAGAGAACTGAAAACATAGATCAATTAACGATGAAATTTAATTAAATAAAACGCAGACCTTTTTCAAAAAATAAGATAGATAGACAAAACAACACGATATAATACTTTAACAAGATTGGACTTTTTTATTCTTGGTATTTTGTTGAAGATTTTTCACGAATTCCATCATTAACAAAGGTGCTCGTTCCGGTTCTCTAGGTTACAGGGTGGGAGACTAATCCGTGACCTGGTTTAATTCACCACCTGGCCATTGGGCGCTTAAAGTAGAGGTCACTCTGCTGCAAGTATTCGAGTCAGGTTTCCGATTTGTAAATAACTTCCTTCATACCTTCAGCCCTGGAGGCCCATGATATGTATAAAGTCATAGCACAGATATTCTTATTCCTTCTCTGAGGATATGGTGACAAAAAATAATGTAACTTATAACTTATCGTCAGAAAACATTTGACGAAAAATGAAATATTTCTTAAAATTTTTGTGCGTAACATTTGCATTAATGGTTTTTCCCATTAATATTACAGACAGAGAACGCAACGAACTGGTACAACTGTTAGCACACCGGCAAAATGCTTAGCGGCATTTCGTCCGTCTTTACGTTCTGCTTTAGTTAAAGTAGATAGTCCATTGTAAAAAAAAAAAAAAGCTATGTTAGGTATTTTGAGCAAGGTAACTTGTTGGAAAATCTTATCTTGAGTCTGCGTCAGCTATACAAAGAAAGAAAGGGAAAAGAGAGCACAGATAACAACTGGCATTATGTAACCTAAACAGCACCAGAAATTAGCTGTTGGCTCTTTGCCCAGTAGACTAGACCATAGAAGTGTTTAATTGACTCAGTTACCATGAAAATTGAGCAATCGAAAGGAAAGGAATGAAAATTACCTAAAATTAAAAATGAACTAGCAAAATAAAAAAAAAAGAGGAAAAATAAGCAGCTGTATAGTGGTTGTCATATTTTTTATGATACTTAAGCACACAGCTATATCATCGCACAAATTAAAGGTATATAATTACAGGTACAATCCGTTCTGGGTCGGGGAATACTTCAATTAACATCGACCCTAACTTATTCCTTTTGTTGAAACTCGAAATGGTGAAAAGTTGAGTCGACCGCAGCAAAATTCGAACTCAAAACACGAAGACAGACGAAATTCCGCGATGTGGTTTGCCCGGCGTACTAACGATTCTGTCAGCTCGCCACCTTCTCCGTCCCTAATATTCTTTTCTACTATAGGCACAAGCCCTGAAATTTTGGTGGGAAGAGGAAAGTCAATTACACCAATGCTAGTGTCTTACTGGTCGTCGACCCAGAAAGGATAAAAGCGAAGTCGACCTCGGCTGAATTTCAGAACGTAAAGACGGACGAAATGCCGCTAAGCATTTTGCCGGTGTGCTAACAGTTGTACCAGTTCATTGCGTTCTCTGTCTGTAATATTAATTTTAAATTTTGGCACAAGGCCAGCAATTTCTGGGAAGCGGAGAAGTAAGTTACATCGACCCCGGGACCCAGCTGGTACTTATTTTATCAACTCCCTAAAGGAAGAAGGGCAAAGTCAACCTCAACAGTATTTGAACTCAGAACTCGCAGACCGACGAAACACCACTAAGCACTTTACCCTGCATGCTAACGATTCTGCTAGTTTGCCGCCTTTCACCGCCCGTAATATTGAAAAGTTTGCAAGTACACATACGTATGTTCTTTTGTTCTTGTTTATCTCTTCTTAATTGAGCTTATTCTATTTAATCACGGATTTTTTCTTAATAGAAAAGCAATAGTACTTTACCTCACACAGTCCTCTGAATATACACACAATATTAGAATTATATGCTTGAACACACAGTTCTCCTGGATTGCATTGCAAGTTTCAGGTGAATGCATCATGTTAAAAACAAGTTAAAAATTAGGGTTTAAAACAGCAGGCAAGTCAAAGCTCTTGCACGCAAGATGGAGTATTTCCGCCTCTGGAATTCGTTCCACTCTAGGTACTTGTTAGTTAATTAGTAACTATTGTTGTTGCAACTGTTGTTGTTATTTAGGATACAAGGCATCTAACCATGTCCATTCAATCATATATATATATATTATATATATATATATACATACGTGGCTGTATGGTAAGAAGCTTGCTTCCCAACAAAATGGTTCTGGGTTCAATCCTACTGCGTGGCACCTTGTGCAAGTGGGTTCTATTATAGCCTCGAGCCGACCAAAGCCTTGTAAGTGGATTTGGTTGGCGGAAACTGAAAGAAGCCCGTCGTATGTATATATATATATATTATATATATATATATATATATATATGTATGTAAATATGCATGTATGAATGTGAATATTACACACACACACAAACACGCACACGAACACACACACACGCACGCACACACACACACACACACACACACATACACGCATGCGTTCGATTGCTAATGAATGCCTTCAGTTATCTGTGCATATGTTATTTTTGCTATTCTTATTAATCTTGTTTAGTGCTAGATCGACACTGATTCACTAGATATTTGATCGATCGCATCCCACTCGTGATAATCCCATCGTATTTTTAGACAAGACATGCATCAAGATTATTATCCAAATTGAATATCATTCTTTTCTTTCTTTTTTTTTTTTTTTAGACAATAGGGTTAATCTGCAGTGAGTTTTGGGTTCTGTTTCTAGGCCTCTTATAGAGGTTTTTCCCTAGGTACTCGTCATGAATACGTGCTTACGAATATACGAATATATGTGTTTCGTTGTTAGAGAACATTTACGTGAGCGTATGCTTACATCTGAATGTGTATGTGTGTGTGTGTGTGTGTGTGTAAAATTTGAGGGTATACGTATGTGTTTGTGTTCACGTGTGATGGTGTAACTAATGATTACACTCAGTTCTATATAAATCGCTATGCGTGGATGCCTTTACTATTCTGTAACGATATCTGGGTATTCTTAGAGAGGTGTTCATCAGTATATATATGTGTGTATATGTGTGAGTGTGTGTGTATGTATATACATACATGCATATATTTACACACACACACACACACACACACACACATATATATATATATACATATATATGTACATACATATATATACATATATGTACATACATACATCATACATACCTATATATATATTTATATACATATATATATATACATATATATATATATGCACACATATATATACACATACATATACATATATACATACATATATTTATACATATATATACATATTATATACATGCATATATAAACATACATATACACACACATATATATACATTCATATATATTTGTATGTATGTATGTATGTATGTATAAATGTGTGTATACATATATATATATATATATATATATATATATATATATATATATATATGGGGGGGTATGTGTGTATGTATAGATGCTTGGATATATTTTTCATCCATGTGCGTGCGTGCGTACCTTTGCGCGCGGGTGCGTGTGTATGTCTGCATGACTAACTTGAAAACACTCCTCGGCGGAAAAGAGGCCTTGCTCGTTCGAGCGTACTCTTTTCCCCTTATTCTGTATTTGCAGTCTTCTGGCCGTTGTTCGTTATCTCGTCTATCAGGAAACCTAGCGCTGACACAGACATGATAACAACAATTTTCGGTCATCAACACACGCACATAACCACTTCCAGGATTGCACACACGCATCTATATACAGTAATTCATTTATTTCATTACGCATTAGTACTTGTTTACACATACGCACGCTTACGTATGCATACTTGCATACAATGACGTACACATTCGCACACATATAACACATGACACATACATATTTATCTATATGTGTATACACGCATACATATGCATATACACAAACATATATACACGCACGCACATAGACACACAGACAGATACACACATATATACATACATATAATGAATGTGTGTGAGTTGACATCCAGTGAAGTATCTATCTATCTATCTATCTATCTATCTATCTATCTATCTATCTATCTATCTATCTATCTGTCTGTCTGTCTGTCTGTCTGTCTGTCTGTCTGTCTGTCTGTCTGTCTGTCTGTCTGTCTGTCTGTCTGTCTGTCTATCTATCTGTCTGTCTGTCTTTCTGTCTGTCTGTCTGTCTATCTATCTATCTATCTATCTATCTATCTATCTATCTATCTATCTGTATACATGTGAGTGTATCGAGTATGTACATGTATATACATATACATACACACATATACAAATGTTCAATACATACATGCATACATACATACATACATACATACATACATACATACATACATACATACATACATACATACACTCACACAAGCATTCACGTGTGCGGTTGTATGTTTGCGTAGAACCATATGTATTTACTCACACATACACACACGCAACCGGACGTATCCTCGAAGATATAATATTACATACACATCGGTTATATACTGCTAACACTTTACACCCAGAAACACTTCTGTAAGCAATAGGTGTCGCATTTAGCAAACACGTGACTTATAGCCTAGCGTTTATTGAAAATTGTCAAGGTGCGTCCATTTCTGGTCACTGCGTGGACATCGAATCAAAATTTTCATATTAATAGTAAAAAGTGGGGGCGGTATAACGTCGATCCTAGTGTCGCCAGCGCTATTGCCTGTGTATCATTAAAACAAGCCAGGAATATTTTCCCTCTGGTTGTTGAGCCGAGCTCAATCGAGCAATGCAATCGTCGCTTTTGAAAATCTAACCATTTTGATACGGCGTAAAAGCTAACTAATCGTTGAATGGTGTCGGTGGCGGCGGTGATGGCAGCGGTGGTGGTACTGCTGGTGCTAGTGTTGGAGTGGTGTTGGGTAACAGTGGAATAAGTTATAAGTTGTTGTAGGTGGTGATGGTGGCGGTAGTGGTGGTGATGGTTTTGGTAGTTGTGGTGATAGTGGTGGTGATGATGTTGGCAGTGATGGTAGAGGTATAGTTATGGTGATGATGTTCGTGTTCGTATTGTTAGTAGTAGTAGTAGTAGTAGTAGTAGTAGTAGAGGTAGTGGCGGTGGCGATCAAAATACGAGTAAAAAGAGAAAGAGATATAGGGAAATGGAGAAATAAAATGAAGATAGAATGCAAATAAATAGTAAGAGTTTCTTGGAGATTCTGTGAATAATTAAAGCGAAGCAAAGCAGCGAGAAACACAGTGAAGGATGAGAAATGAAAGGAAGAGTGGAAGAGAAGGAACGATAGATAGATAGATAGATAGATCGATAAAGAGAAAGAGAGGGGGGCGATTATGTAGACAAACCGTGTTTTCTCTTTATTCGATAATCTTCGACACTGATTAATTGGTTGTTTATGGTGTCTTCTCATAAATGCCGGGTGTTTTATGGCTGTGCTGACTTTCGGAGAAATGAATTAGATGTTACTCTTCCAGTGTCATATTCATATCTTTCTGAAATAATTATCCTCATTGCGAAAGCGAACGTTGATTTTTCTTTTATTTGTTCATCGACGCCATCTTTCTTGTTGATGACCTCGCCGCGTCGTCGTGTCGCAGTGAAAGTAAACCGAAAGTTTTGATTACTTCCATAACTCATATAATTCGAACCAAGTTAAATATTTAAGGCGAACAACAAAAAGAGATTATAACCCTCGAAAATTTTCAAGTAAAGAAGAAAATATTAAAAATAAGTGCTTTAATATAGATATGAACATTAAGGAACGATAAAAGCTGTGGAGAATGAAGAAGAAGAAGAGGAAGAAGAAGAAGAAGAAGAAGAAGAAAAAGAAAAAGAATAAGAAGAAAAAGAAAAAGAATAAGAAGAAAAAAAAGAAGAAGAAGAAGAAAAGAAGAAGAAGAAGAAGAAGAAGAAAAGAAGAAGAAGAAGAAGAAGAAGAAGAAGAAGAAGAAGAAGAAGAAGAAGATGATGATAATGATGATGAGGAGGAGGAGGTGGAGAAGGAGGATGGTAGTGGTGGTGATAAGTTTATGTGTATTTAATGATTCAGGTAATATTTTTAGAGTAAGAGGTGAAGAAAAAGGTCGAGGGATATAGGTAGAGTGGTGGGCTAAATGTTTTGAGAGTATTTAGTTTCTTCCCTTTAGGGTATGAGTTCAAATCCTGCTGAAATTGATTTTTTTAAAAACTTTCATCTTTACTGATATAGTGATTTCAGAATAATCTCATTTCAGCTTACCTCTTAGTAAGATTCTAACTGAATTAAAAGGAAAATGGAAAAAATATATATTGAAACATCGGTTTCAGATTACCCCTACGGTGGCTACTGGAAGCTGATTTCATATGCTCCCTAACTATATATACAGAGATTGGACAAAATAATGGAAACACCTAGCATCATAGCATCATAATTTTGAAATATCTATAAAATTGTCAAAAGCTTGTTTATTTTTATGTTTTTTTTATTCATTATTAGTGTTGCTTAATGTGTTTTGTTAAAATTGCTGTTTCTTTTCAGATATCATCAGAAAAAGGTAATTAAAATTCATTAAAATGACAGATCTTTCGGATTGTTGGTGCTCGTATAGCAGGTGCTAGCGTAACGGAAACAGCCGAAGTGTTCGGTGTATCAGCAAGTACTGTCTCGAAAGTTATAACAGCCTTTGAGAAAGTGGGAAAAGCCTCCTCTTCGAAACAAATCTCCGGAAGAAAACCAAAACTTTCAGATAGGGACCGTCGGACTCTTACGCGAATTGTTAGAAAAGATCACAAAAGTACAGCTCCCAAAATTACTGCAGAACTTAATGTCCACCTCGAGAACCCAGTTTCCACAAAAACTGTTCGCCGGGAGCTGCACAAAGCCAGATTTCACGGGAGGGCTGCAATATGAAAACTACTATTTTCAAAACAAACGTTGCAAGCGTTTAGAGTGGAGTAAAAACCTACAGATTTGGTTCCTAGAGCAGTGGAAGAATATAATTTTCTCGGGCGAGTCATACTTTACTTTATTTCCGACCACCGGCCGAGTAGACGTGTGAAGACAGCCAAAAGAAGCATTTGACCCAGACTGCCTACTTCCAACTCTTAAACACAGAGGCGGATCTGTAATGATCGGGGGCGGGGCTATATCTTGGAAATTCGCTGACCAATGGTTTCCCTTCTTGACAGAATTAATAACCAAGGCTATCTAAGCATTTTATCTGATCAAATTCATCATGTGGTTGCGGAACTGCTTCTGGGGAGAAACGCAATCTTTCAGGATGATAACGTACCAATTCACACAGCTAAAGTTGTTACTAAATGGCACGAGGAACATTCTAGTGAAGTTGAACATCTTATCTGGCCACCACAGTCTCCAGATTTCAATATTATTGAACGTTTATGGTGCATTTTAGAAAAAAACAAGTAAGGAGTCGGTATCCTCCATCATCATCACCACAAGAACTGGAAACTGTTTTAGCTGAAGAATGGACAAAAATTCTTTTGGAAACAATTCAAACTTTGTATGAGTTCATACCTCGTAGAATTCAAGCTGTAATTACTGCCAAAGGCCGTCCTACTCCATATTAAAATAAATTTGTTTGAAATTTTAAGGTTTTTCCATTACTTTGCCCAATCTTGTATATTGGCTTCTAAAGGTTGGGAATGAAGACTAGTCTATTTATTTTTCTTTAGTACTTAATTCATCGACCCCTAATGATGAAAATGGTTTATTCTATTAATGACCTGTGTTTGTATTTGGCATTCTTTTTGGGGGTGGGGGTTGTTTCCCATATTCATATAAGAATCAATCTGAGTGACCTGATCTTTGTAATTTTGTTAATTAGATTTTACTAAAGTTCTGTATGGAGAGGTTAATGTCGCTTTATATTTCACGTCTCTCCTCAATTTAATTAACTTTACTAATAATTGTTTCTAATTTAATGTATGGCCAGATATTTTATGAGAGGAGTTAGTCGATTACATCAACTTGTGTACTTGACTAGTACTTTACTTTATTATGACTACCGACGTCGCTTCTGTTAAAATCCACCTCGTTATGATCTTACTAAAGATTTATGCCCCGATCGCCTTCCTTGCGTGGGAAATCTAATTTGTCTATATTTTCAATGACATTGACAATTGCAGTAACAACACAAAGTAGTTTCAGAGTTCTTACATCCATCTTATTTCCAATTGAGACGATCAAATTCGGCAACCATGTTAGACATCACAAACGTACGAGCGATATGCTTGTAGTCTGAGAACTGTGATGATCTTATTTTGTATACTTCTTTTGAGATATTCATTTATTATTTCTCACTCCTTCCCTGTTAATACCACCATCATAGCCTGACATTCTCATCTTTTCCATGATACTTGCATTTCTAGACTTTCTACAATGTTTTAATTTTTAAATATAAAAGTAACTGGAGATTAAGTCACAAACGCATTGTACGTATTCAAAAGTATTTCACCCTCAGTAGTACCACCATATATACACATTGGGATTCAATACATTTCATTTCAGTGTCTGTATAATACTGAGCCTTTCAGTCATATTAAAAGGTTATTAGATAATAATAACCTTTTAATATGACTAGTTCTCAGTTCATACAGCAATAGGTTATCCACAAAAATAAGATAAGAGAAATTTTTGCATTAACGGTATCCATTTCTATAATGATAATGTTTTGTGAGTACATTTTGTGAGGCGCAGGAGTGGCTGTGTGGTAAGTAGCTTGTTTACCAACCACATGGTTCCGGGTTCAGTCTCACTGCATGGCACCTTGAGCAAGTGTCTTCTACTATAGCCTCGGGCCGACCAAAGCCTTGTGAGTGGATTTGGTAGACGGAAACTGAAAGAAGCCCGTCGTATATATGTACATATATGTATGTGCGTGTATGTTTGTGCGTCTGTGTTTGTCCCCCTAGCATTGCTTGACAACCGATGCTGGTGTGTTTATGTCCCCGTCACTTAGCGAGTTGCTCGATTAAAGGCGTGCTCCAGCATGGCCGCATTCAAAAATGACTGAAACATTTGATAATGGAATTCACGAGAGAATAAAGACTAACACTGACCAACTATCACCCTCCTGG
>NC_042997.1:173717849-173742849 GCF_006345805.1 Octopus sinensis
ATTTGATTCCTGATAAACT
The DNA here is from genome assembly GCF_006345805.1 of Octopus sinensis. Classification (NCBI taxonomy): domain Eukaryota; kingdom Metazoa; phylum Mollusca; class Cephalopoda; order Octopoda; family Octopodidae; genus Octopus; species Octopus sinensis. The sequence continues at coordinate 173,717,869 of NC_042997.1, forward strand.
ATTCTGTTGTTGTTGTTGTTACCTGTACTCTATGAGCAAGGATAGCATAGGTCATTGATACCGATAGTAAGAACAGATACTATTATCCCTTAGACAGTTATTACAACAGGTAACTCATGTTACCTATATATATATATATATATATATATATATATATATATATATATATATATATAGGCGCAAGAGTGACTGTGTGGTAAGTAGCTTGCTAACCAGCCACATGGTTCCGGGTTCAGTCCCACTGCGTGGCACCTTGGGCAAGTGTCTTCTGCTATAGCCCCGGGCCGACCAATGACTTGTGAGTGGATTTGGTAGACGGAAACTGAAAGAAGCCGTCGTATTATGTATATATATATATATATATATATATAAGTGTGTGTGTATATGTTTGTGTGTCTGTGTGTTGTCCCCCTAGCATTGCTTGACAACCGATGCTGGTGTGTTTACGTCCCCGTCACTTAGCGGTTCGGCAAAAGAGACCGATAGAATAAGTACTGGGCTTACAAAGAATAAGTCCCGGGGTCGATTTGCTCGACTAAAGGCGGTGCTCCAGCATGGCCGCAGTCAAATGACTGAAACAAGTAAAAAGAGTAAAAAAAGAGTATATATATATATATACTATCTGACGTAACCGGTAATTCCCGGGAAAGCGGGACTTATCCCTTGGTTCCGTTCTCATAATTGTTTCGCTAATCCAATAACAACAATACTAATTATGTAGCCCTGAAAACGGATGTTGTGCATTTATAGAGAATAGTGAACTGTCTTACACAGGATCTTGTTTTTAAGAATTCCCAATAAGTTATGAATACCCAAATTATTAAGCCAGTTATGTAATAACATGAAAGTAGTTACCCGATAGTAAGAATTCAAATAAAGTAGCCCGGAAAAGGGCTTTAATGGGTTCCCAGAGTATATAGAACTTAGGAGGAAATACTAATAAGTTATGTGTACTAAAATCATGAAGCATATTACGTAATAACAGGCTAAACAGATATGAGATGATAACAATTCAAACTAAATAACTCTGAAAAGGGCTTTTGTGCACCCCCAGAAAATATTACCCTCAGAGCGCTAGTGTTGGTATATTCGTGAATAATTCACTAACAGAGATAAATGGATCTATTGTTTAGAAAAATACTATTTTCTTGTTTAAGGGTTGTACTGGATAAATTGCGAAAATAACTAACAGTTCAAATACTAAGAAATAAGCATACTCAATTTCATTTTTACCAAATACTTTAGGAAAATGAATGGGTTATTTCCCTTGGCTATATATAAGGATCTCTTCCAGGGGCTCTATTATCGATTTTTCCAGAAATAAGTTTTACTCACATGTCAAGTTTCATTACAATCGATAAAACGATGTAGGAGGAGTTAGCTAACAACACCACAAACAAAATTTCCCATATATGTAGCATATATATATATATATATAGCCACTACACACATTTTTTTCTCTCCTTGTTTTTTCTGTGTCCCTTTCTGTAGAAGAGCGTAGGCTCGAAACGTAAAAGATTTTTATTCCTGAGTTTTAACATAATACATATGTTTGTTTTGTACACCACCTGTCTTCGTCTTTTGTTTTTTTCGTAAACTCTCCCTATATATTTATATATATATATATATATATATAGATATATATTATATATATATATATATATATATATATATATATATATTATATTATATATATATATATATATGTATGCATATATATATATATATATCAAGCTTACTTGGAAAAGGATGCGTGGCGTTCGATCATATAATAATCAAAATAATATGTAATTATATGCATATATACATACGTATATGTACATACCTACACATATATGTATATATACATGTATATATGGGTATAGGACATCAGAAAAACGTTGAACATAATGAGAAACGAAAACATAAAAACAAAAACATAGAAACGAACATTTTTTCGAACAACGAAAAATACAAAGAGAAACGAGACATACAACATAAAAAAATATTCCCCTTCTTCAGTAGTCCCTGTTTCATCTACTCCGCGTTCGAAGGCAAGGACAAGACGCGACTTAGTTGAAACAGTCCTTCCCGTAAGCAAATTAAATAAAATTTGGGATTTTTTGCGGAGAGTGAAAGTGGTTACAAGTAGAGGATAGTGAGAACAAAACAGTAAAAACAAACGGTGAAGGCTGTTAAGCCAAGACGATAGAAAAATTATTATGAAGGAGAAAGTATAAGCACGTTTTGTCTTTACGAAGGTTGTGGGCAGAAAGATAGATTCGCTTTCGTCACGTGTCAGCGACGAGAGAGTCGAGGAGGGGGAGGAGTGAGAGAGAGGGAACGGTGAAGAGGAGAGGAGAAGAATAGGGAAGGGTGAGAGAGAAAACTGGAAAGGATGAAGAACAAGAGAGGGAAAGAGATAGACAGAGAAGAGATAGTAAAGTTATGACCTGACCAAGAATTATTGTTTTCGTTTCATCATGGCTTCCTTCTGAAAATGGTGGTATAAGAGAAAACTCAAAGACTAACAACTAAGAGATTCAATCAAATAAACTAACTATTCTACCGGCAATGAGTAATTTTCCTCGGTGTATACAACTCAATAAAATTCAACATCGTTGAGTTATATAGCTCTATACAGCTGAGTTATGATCTGTAACAGCTGGAGGTTAACTATATTTCATCTGAACATAATGTATAATCGGCTTGTATGGATAGCTTATTTATACCGAATCGATTTTTAATAAAGACTTTTATTGCAGACGCGGTTGTATGGTTTAGATGCTTGTTTGGCAACAACATGGCTTTGCGTTCAGTCCCACTGAACGGTACCTCGGCTAAGTGTCTTCTCCTATAGCTTCGGACCGACAGATGTTTCCTTCTATGAATTTGGAAGAGGGAAACTGTGAGAAAGCCCGTAGTGTGTGCGTGTGTGTATTGTGTGTGTGTGTGTATTGTGTGTGCGTTTGTGTAGTGTGTGTGTGTGGAGGCGCAATGGCCCAGTGGTTAGGGCAGCAGACTCGCGGTCATAGGATCGCGGTTTCGATTCCCAGACCGGGCGTTGTGAGTATTTATTGAGCGAAAACACCTAAAAGCTCCACGAGGCTCCGGCAGGGGATGGTGGTGATCCCTGCTGTACTCTTTCACCACAACTTTCACTCTTACTTCCTGTTTCTGTTGTACCTGTATTTCAAGGGGCCGGCCTTGTCACTCTCTGTGTCACGCTGAATATCCCCGAGAACTACGTTAAGGGTGCACGTGTCTGTGGAGTGCTCAGCCACTTACACGTTAATTTCACGAGCAGGCTGTTCCGTTGATTCGGATCTACCGGAACCCTCATCGTCGTAACCGACGGAGTGCTTCCCCATTGTGTGTGTGTGTGTGTGTGTGTGTATGTGTGTGTGTGTGTGTGTTTGTGTGTGTGTGTGTGTGTTTGCTTGCATTTGTCCCTTTCACGCTTGACAAGCGGAGTTAATATATTTACGCTTCCGTTGTGGTTTGGTAGAGGAAACCGACAAAGTAAGTACCAGACTTAAATAAGAACTGGTGTCTATTTGTTCAACAAAAACCCCCTTCAGCGCGGCACACCATCATGGTAGCTCTCCAGCATCTGAAACAAGTAAAAAAAATATTGTTACTTCTCTAGTGGACCCCGAATCAACTCTCATATAGATTTGTTTTCATAATTAAATTTTCAAGTTAATTGACTAAGTAATCCTGATATGATCACGTGATCGTATATGATTTTGCTGACATGATACATTTTAATTTATTTTAATTTACTTAATTATAGAAGATACTGCTAGCTCGCTTTTTATTCAATTGCTGACGTGTGTAATTCAATTATTTTGAGTAGCATCTTCAATTACATTGATCTCAACAATTCATACACACACAAATTAATAAATCTATTTTTCATAAATATTTTTAATTATCCACTCGATCGATTGTATTAATCGATATTTACTTATTAATGGTATTTACTTATTTACTTGATAAACAGATTAATTGCTCCTATAACATAATCAATTAGTGATTATTAATAAATAGTTTTATCTAGTTGAGTTATATAGCTATGTATGTGTATGTATACATATGCATGTCCATATGTATAAGTGTGTATGTGCATACACATATATGTATGCAAGTATGTGTGCTTTTATATACATACATAGTTACATACATGAATATACATACATACATACATACATACATACATATATATATATATATATATATATATAATATATATATATATATATATATATATATAATATATATATATATATATATATATACATATAAAGACACATTTACATACGCACTCAAAAATATATGCGCGCATGTATATATGCGCATGTGTGAAATTGTATATAAATTAAATGTTCTTTATTAATTTTTTCCATCCCTTACTACCCATTTATCTGTTTTTATTTACCCTTTAGACATTGATTTTTCTTACTAATCAACTTATTCAGTCCCCTTACGGAACTTCATATTCTTTTTCTTTCTTCTTTTTTTCTTTTTTTACTTGTTTCAGTCATTTGACTGCGGCCATGCTGGAGCACCGCCTTTAGTCGAGCAAATCGACCCCGGGACTTATTCTTTGTAAGCCCAGTACTTATTCTATCGGTCTCTTTTGCCGAACCGCTAAGTGACGGGAACGTAAACACACCAGCATTGGTTGTCAAGCAATGCTAGGGGGACAAACACAGACACACACACATACATATATATACATATATACGACAGGCTTCTTTCAGTTTCCGTCTACCAAATTCACTCACAAGGCTTCGGTCGGCCCGGGGCTATAGCAGAAGACACTTGCCCAAGATGCCACGCAATGGGACTGAACCCGGAACCATGTGGTTGGTTAGCAAGCTACTTACCACACAGCCACTCCTGCGCCTATATTTTTTATTTTCTATTTTTCATGCCTTCCGCCTTTTTTCGTCTTCTCTTCTCTCGCTTGTGGTAAAAACTTTCGCTTTGCAGCTACGTACTTCTCTGTTCGATTCCACTTCGCGGTATCTAGAGGGAGCGTACTTACTCTACCTAGATCAGTGGTTCTCAACCGAGGTCCATATGGCCCCTCAGGGTCTATATAAGATTGGGGGCGAGGAGACCACACAGTAAAATAGTAAATTGGAGATCCACTAAAATATTCTAAGAAACCTTGAAAAATTTTTGCTTTAAAAAACGAATGCTTTAGTGTGTATTGCAAGAAACAGCTACGTTTCTTTCTCTAGCATTCTACATATTTCCATATACACAACTCAATGTGTGAAAAACAAAATAGGAATTTGTAAAACTAGTTTTTAAACATCGTATAGCTATGGAGATCAACCAGAATAAAATAGTGATTAAAGGGATCCAAAGGTAAAAACCCTGAACCAGATGATGGTTCACATAACAAACAATCAGGCCGCTCACTCTGTGGTAAGCACGGAGACCCGATCTCCTATCTGAATGTATTTCATTATCTTAAAGCCTTTCTCGCTACTTAAAGATAGAGTTTGGACATGTAAGAAACAACAGTTAAATTTCCTTCAAATCGCATTGTTGATCCATAAAGAGGTAATATATGCATTCTTCCTACTATAGGCACAGAAGAACAAAATTTTTAGGATGTTAGGGCTAGTTGATTACATCGACCTCAATGGTCAAGTGGTACTTATTTTTTCGTCCCTCAGTCTCGATCTCAGTGGAGTCTGAACTCAAAACGTACAGCCGAAAAAACTGGGGGACAAGCGATCCTGCCAGTTAGCTGCCGTAGATATATATATATATATATATTAGTTTCAAATTTCGACACAAAGCCAGAAGTTTGGGGCGAGGAGCTAAGTCGATTACATCGAGCTCAGTTCTTGATTGGTTCATAATTTATCGACCCCGAAACGATATTTACTTATTAATGATATTTATTTATTTACTTTATAAACAGATAATTGCTAGTTGAGATTAATTGCTAGAAAAGTAAAGTCGATCTAGAGGGAATTTGAACTCAGTGTGTGAAGACGGACGAAATATCGCTAAACATTTTGCCGGGTGTGCAAACGATTCTACCAGCTCACAGATGGCAAATGTATGGAAGTATATGATGGAGTGCTGAAAAGTTCCTGGCTTTAATGGTGTCGCGAAAAGCCTGGTTAGAGGCCCAGCCTTACAAGTTCTTTTACAGGACTTAGAAAATCTGAAGGACCATTGCAATAAGTGTGTGAATCTGAGAAGGGAATATGTTGAATAAAATCGTAATTAACTGATCTTCGTGTATTTTTCCCCAAAGCCATGAACTTTTCAGCGACATCTCGTATATTGGTTTCAAATATTTTGGCTCAAAGCCAACAACTTTGGGGCAGTGGTAAATAGATTACATCGATCTACTTGCTCAACTGGAACTTATTTTACCAACCCCAAAAGGATCACAAAGTCAAACCCGGCGGAATTTTGAAATCAGAACTTAAAGATGGACGAATTGCCGCTAAGCAATGGGTGTATATATATCAATGTCAATATAGATATTTTATGTGTCTGGAAAGAAAAGCTAGGATGGGTATGGTTGGAACGCCTTCAATCATAAGTGACTTCGATCATGTCTGACTTGATTGTCAGAAAGGACTAAAACACACACACAAAAAAAGAAAAACTAATCCAATTTTACGATTTCTTTTTCCTTAATTTTCACAAATCTGTGAGGACAAGTAAAATGGCGTGGATACTTCTTTGATAAAGACACAGAAAGAAAAAATAAGGAAAAAAAGAGAAAAAAACATTTTAAGTAAATCTGCATCTGTCCTTTATTGGTTTTTTCACTAATATTGCTCTTATATTTTATGTTTCATTTCATAGTTTTAATTCTTAAGCTTTTATTTCTTATCTATCTCCTTCTTTCGCCATTCATTAGTCCTATTTTAACTTTATTTTAACATCACTGAAAATACTCTTTCTCTCTTTCTCTTTTACTTGTTTCAGTCATTTGACTGCGGCCATGCTGGAGCACCGCCTTTAGTCGATCAAATCGACCCCGGAACTTATTCTTTGTAAGCCCAGTACTTATTCTATCGGTCTCTTTTGCCGAACCACTAAGTGGCGGGGGCGTAGACACACCAGCATCGGTTGTCAAGCAATGCTAGGGGGACAAACACAGACACACAAACACACACATATATATATACATATATACGACAGGCTTTTTTCAGTTTCCATCTACCAAATCCACTCACAAGGCATTGGTCGGCCCGGGGCTATAGCAGAAGACACTTGCCCAAGATGCCACGCAGTGGGACTGAACCCGCAACCATGTGGTTGGTTAGCAAGCTACTTACCACACAGCCACTCTTGCGCCTATTGTTGCATTATAAGAAAAAAACATTACATCATCGTCATCATCATCATCGTCGTCGTCGTCGTCGTCGTTGTTGTCGGTGCGATTGTTTCATTTTCTTTCAGGTTCATTCGTGGAGGTTTCTAAACCAGAATTTCATTAGATAAGATTGTTGAACTTTTTCTTTCTGTTAGCCTGAGTAAACATTACATCAACGCCATTATTAAGTCAATCCTCCTACACTTCATTTTCTAAATTCTCTCCTTGCGCGCGCGCGTGCACAGACGCACAAACACACACACGTATGAATATGTATATATATATATATATATATATATATATATATATATACTAAAAAATAAGTGTGACTGAAAGAAAGTAAAGAGAAACAAAAATAGAGAAATGCATTGTGAGTATGTGTGTGTGTATATACATACATATATATATATATATATATATATACAAACATACATATATACGTACATATACATATATACATGCATATATATATTATATGTGCATATATATATACATACATATATACGTGCATATATACATAATATATACATACATACAGGCATACATATATATGCATATATACGTACATATATACATATATATACATACATATATATATGCATGCATATATTCATACATATATACATACGCATATATACATACATATATATACACATATATATATACATACATATATATATACATGCATGTACACATACGTATATATACATACATATGCACATACATATATACATACATATATATACATATACATATATATCTATACATATATATATATACATATATACCTATACATATATATAAATACATATATATATACATATTTATGTATATATATATATATATGTGCGTACATATATATAAATACATATACATACATATATATGTGTATATATATACATATACACACGAATATATACATCCAAACATATATATTATACACACACATACACACAAACGCACACACACACACACACACACACACACACACACACATATATATATATATATAAACACCTACATAAATATTACAGAAAGATACAAGAGAAAGGAAAATGAAGCTACGAACTAAAGAATCAACATAAGATAAAGAAAAAAACTGTAATGAAAGAAATGTAGAAAATAAGAGGGAAAAGCAGAAAAGTAAAAGAAAAGATAAGAAAACCCTATAAAACAGTAAACAAAGAGAAAACCAGAAAAAAAAGATAGGGGTAAGATAGGGGAAAAGACTATAGTAACAAGCAACAAGAAAATAAAAGTAAAAAGTTCAAATAAAATCAGAAAAAAAAATGCAGTCACAAAGATTGGTAGAAGAAATGAAAGAAAAGAGCAAAGGTCTAAAAAATAAAATGAAAATAAAAAAATAATGTGTAAAAGCGAGGGTAGGGGTCTGGGGTGGTGGTGACGGGTGAAGAAAATCTTGAGAAATGCAAAATACAAATGTTTCTGAAACGAATACCTAAGATGGAGGGGAAAAAAAACTGACACAGAACAGAGGAACCTGAATAAATAAATAAATGAATAAATAAATAAATAAATATTCACGAAATAAATAGCCTATTCCTCCACCCTCCAAGTCTTGAGTTTAATGGCCCTGGGATAGCTTAACTGATCCAGCTGGTCGTTAGTGTCAGTAGTGACTAGCTCCGCCTACCTGTCGGTTCGCTACACTCTTATTTATTATTGTGCTACTACTAATGCGTATATTTTGGGGGTTTTTTTCCCTCGTCGTTCTTTTTTACTTAGATTTTCTGCCGTCCTCCTTTCCACCACCCTCCTAAAATCCTTACACAGAGAAGGGAGGTGGGAGACCAAGATCTTATAGTCACCGTCTCACCGTAACTTTCACTGATACTACTATTTAACTTCACCCACCACCTCCTCATTTATTTCTTGATTTTTTTTTTCCCTTTTCTTTTTAATTCTACCCGCTAGGCGTCGTCGAATTATTTCTGCCCAAATGACTGACTGACTGACCCAGGAAATGGCAGCCATTTTAGTTGATTGCTCACTCTTTTGAAAGTATTTATTTTACTGTATAGTAAAGTCAGTCCCACGGGTTCTGTGCACGCCTCCCACAAGCTTAACAGCGTTAAAGAGTTAAGGATTTGGGAGTAGCAAGTTAACATAAGCAGGCATTAATGATGGGAGTGGACAGAAGAAATACAATAATGAAGAAAAGTTTAATGATGTGGATTGAAGTTGGTTTAGTCCAAATGAGATGACTGGAGGCGAATGAATTTTGAACAATTCGGGTTTAAATACTGGAAAATTGCCTACAGACGGGGATGTACATTTTAATACTTCAAGCATGCCCTTTTTAGATGTGGCCTTGTTCTCTAATATAGTCTACTATCATTTGCAGGTCAGCCAAAAAATATGCTGTTTACATAATATAAAAGCATAAGGCCGTCCCAAAGTTTGAGCCTCTGAGTAACCGTTAAAACTATTAGAAATAGCAGCCAAATTGAACTGAAATCACACCTCGCTGTATAAAACAAGGATTCGCCATGTTGGATTATGTAGTACATTGTCAATTTCTGCTCGGGACACTCAGGCTAATCAACAACAACAAAAATCATAGTGCAAAAGACAGTTGATATTTTCTACTTACAATGTTCTCTTGAATTTTATTGCGCTCGTACATCCCTCAGAAAAGCTAATTCCATGATGGGAAATCAACTTGAATAATACTTGGAATGTGACACAAGTGAATTCCTAAGATACATTTTCAATCAGAACCTCATTAGTAATAGTGAGGAGGATAATAATGGTTTCAAATTTTGGCTCAAGACAAGCAGTATTTAGGGGAGGCGGTAAATCATTACATCGACTCCAGTGCATAACTGCTACTTATTTTATCGACTCCGAAACGATGGAAGCGTAGTTGACCTGAGTGGAATTTGAACTCAGGACGTAAGAACTGGAAGAAATGTTGCTTAGCATTTTGTCCGAGATGCTAAAGTTTCTGCAGCTTGCTGTCTTAGTAATTATTTCTATTATAGGTACAAGGCTTGAAATTTTGGTGGGAGAAAGTAAAGAAACTAATCGATTGTACCAGCCCGGTGTTTAACTAGTACGTATTTTATCAACGCCGAACGGAAGGCAGAATTGACCTCAATGAAATTTGAACTAAGAACGTAAAGACGGACGAAATACCTGTTTCTTTATTACCCACAAGGGGCTAAACACAGAGGTGACAAACAAGGACAGACAAACGGATCAAGTCGATTACATCGAACCCAGTGCGTAACTGGTACTTAATTTATCGACCCCGAAAGGATGAAAGGCAAAGTCGACCTCGGCGGAATTTGAACTCAGAACGTAACGGCAGACGAAATACGGCTACGCATTTCGCCCGGCGTTCTAACGGTTCTGCCAGCTCGCCGCCTTAATAATTTTGAATATTTGCACAAGGCTTCAGGGAAGCGGATAAGTCGATTACATCGACCTCAGTGTTCAACTGGTACTTACTTTATCGACCTCGAAAGGATGAAAGACAATGTCAACCTCGGCGAAATTTGAACTTAGAACGTAGCGGTAGACGAAATACCTATTTCTTTACTACCCACAAGGGGCTAAACACAGAGGGGGCAAACAAGGACAGACATAGGTATTAAGTCGATTACATCGATCCTAGTGCGTAACTGTTACTTATTTAATCGATCCCGAAAGGATGAAAGGCAAAGTCGACCTCGGCGGAATTTGAACACAGAACGTAGCGGCAGACGAAATACCGCTAAACATTTCGCCCGGCGTGCTAAAGTTTCTGCTAGCTCGCCGCCTTAATAATAAAAATAATGACAATATACGTGTATAATAACGGTTTCAGATTTTGGCACAAGGCCAGCAATTTCAGGGGATTGGTTAAGTCGATTAAAGCGATTCCAGTGCTCAACTTATATTTATTTTACAAATAAAAAGCAATAGCCAAGCATAATAATAATAATAATAATAATAATAATAATAATAATAATAATAATAATGATAATAATAACAAGAAGAAGAAGAATCCTATCTACGATAGGTAAAAGGCCTGAAATTTTTGGGGAGGGGCCAGTCGATTAGATCGACCCCAGTACGCAACTGGTACTTAGTTTATCGACCCCGAAAGGATGAAATGCAAAGTCAACCTCGGCGGCATTTGAACTCAGAACGTAGCGGCAGACGAAGTACCACTAAGCATTTATCCTGGCGTGCTAACGATTATGCCAGCCCACCGCCTAATAATAATAATAATAATAATAATAATAATAATAATAATAATAATAATAATAAAAGACCTGAAAATAGAGGTAACCAGAATGTGGAATCTAAAAACAGAAACAATTCCTATCATAGTAGGTGCATTAGGCATGATAAAAAAATATTCAGACAAATACATAACAAAAACACCAGAACTTACAAACACATATAACATACAGAAAATTGCACTACTAGGCACTGCACACATCCTACGCAGAACACTTTCCATACAATAACCATCAGAGCATCACAACAAATCACAGCACATACCCAAGGCACACAGAGCTGCGCTCGGTAGTGAAATGAAAGCACGCTATAAAAATAAAACTACTGAATAATAATAATAATAATAATAATAATAATAATAATAATAATAATAATAATAATAATGATAATAGTTTCAAATTTTGCCATAGGGGCAGCCACTTTGGAAGAGAGGACAAGCCGATTACATTGACCCCCTCCCCCAATGTTTTACTGGTACTTAATTTATAGATCAAGAAAGACTGAAAGGCAAAGTCGACTTCGGCAGAATTTGAATTCAGACGGACGAAATGCCGCTAAGCATTTTTCCCTGTGTACCAACGATTCTGAGAGCTCGCCACCTTATAAGTGTCTAATGACAAACATCCTTGCGTTTCAACAATCAAATCGCTAACCATGGTAATTTGACTGGTTTCTTATTTTATCGCTCAGTGAAGAAGTAAAGCGCTGACCTTAGGATAATTTCACTTAATAGCGCAAAGGGGCGGAATCAAATACCACAAGATACTTTCCTAGGATACTTTTTGTTTACTCAACAGCGACTAGCAAGGTGAAAAGTCATAAAAACTTCTCCAATGCTCACGAGTTAACTTGTACTAAATCTTTATATATAAAAGAGAGGTTGTGTGCTGTCTGTCTCCTACGATTTAGATTCCTAACTACTCCCAAATTTTGCGGTGCAGTTTAACCAAAACCGGGTATCTTATAGTCGTGATTCATATCGAGCCCTTCTGGGTATTAGCGCGCGTCTACGATGAGTCTACGATTTAAAAAAAAATTTACCATCAATTTTTCCCATTTTTAATGCATTTTTGGCATATATAAGGGAAGTAACTCTCTAAAAATTTATTATTAAATCTCAGATCGTAAAAAGCTACAGTAACACCCCCCACTTTGTGGTTAGCCATATTGAGATGGCTATTATACTTTACATCTCTAAAAATGCTTATATAGTTATTTCCCTTACAAGCCCGAACAACGCCGGGCGATACTGCTAGTATTCTATATATTTCTTATGTGGTCTATTTGAGGTGAATACTTCCTGTTTGTTTAATTTATATGGATATGAGGTCATAACACCAACTGCCTGCTAAGTCGTTGTATATGACATAACCAAACGTGCGTGCATGTATGTATGTCCATCAATCAATTAATCTATCTATCTATCTATCTATCTATCTATCTATCTATCTATCTATCTGTCTGTTTGTCTGTCTGTCTATTTATCTATCTATAGGCGTAGGCGTGGCTGTGTCGTAAGGAGCTTGCTTACCAACCACATGGTTTCGGGTTGAACCCCACTGAGTGGGACCTTGGACATGTATCATCTACTATAACCTCAGGGAATTTTGTGAACGGAAACTGAAAGAAGTCCGTCGTATCTATCTATCTATCTCTATCTATCTATCTATCTATCTATCTATATCTATCTATCTATCTATCCATATGTGTGTGTGTGTGTGTGTGTGTGTGTGTGTGTGTGTGTTGTATTTGTGCTTGTGTTTGTACCCCATCACCGTTTGCCCGCCGGTGCTGGCATGTTTACATCCCCGTAACTTAGCATTTCGGCAAAATAGGCCCAAAAGAATAAGCACTAACTTATAGAAAATAAGCCCTGCGGTGGATTTGTTTGACTAAAACCCTTCAGATTGGTGCATATGTATGGCTTCAGTCGAATGACTGATAAGGGAAGAAAGACTCGCGCGCACAAAATTTATATATATATATATATAATAAAAGGGAAAAGGAGAGTTCAAATTGACATATCTTAATTTATTAACACAATGTTATATTATTATTGGAATAATATAAAAACATGAAGGCGCATGGCTCAGTGGTTAGAGCGTCGAGCTTACGATCGCGAGGTTGTGAGCTCGAATCCCGGACCGGGCTGCGTGTTGTGTTCATGAGCAAGGCACTTTATTTCACTTTATTTCACGTTGTTCCAGTTCACTCAGCTGTAGAAATGAGTTGCGACGTCACTGGTGCCAAGCTGTATCGACCTTTGTCTTTCCCTTCAATAACACTGGTGGTGTGGAGAGGGGAGGCCGGTATGCATGGGTGACTGCTGGTCTTCCATAAACAACCTCGCCCGGACTTGTGTCTAGGAGGGTAACTTTCTAGGTGCAATCCCATGGTCTGTGTCTCCGAATATAAAAACATAAAAAAAATATGAATACAATCCCTACAATTTTTTCGATTCAAACAAAAAGCAAATTTATAAAATTCATATTATTATAAATTTGCTGTTGGTTTTGGGGTTTGGATCGAAACAATTTTAGAGATTGTATTTATATTTATTTTAATATTTTTATATTAATGTAATAATGATATAATACTATGTTAATTTATTAACATGTCAATTTGAACTCCCCATTTAATTTTTATTATTGTATATTGTGTATATATAGTGATTTATATTGGAGAAATTTTTCTACTAAATATTATATATTGGGTATTGAACAGTTAACCAATGAAAATTGGATGTTTTACATCCCTATGAGAATATATATAATATATATATATATATATATATATATAATATATATATATATATATATATATAATATATATATATATATATATATATATATAATATAATTATATAAAAGGGCTTAGTAAAATAAATTACTTTGCCGCATACTGAACTCATTAGAAATAGTAGCTAAAAAAAACTTTTTTAAAACTATTTCTAATACTTAAAGAACCAAGGAGTTCTGAGCTGATGATAGAAATGTCGAGTTGACTAATCTTGAAACGTACGTTCTCAAATAACCTTTGCATTTGATTTTTTAATGTCTTTACCCCCATACTTTCGTGAGTTGAATTGAGCAAACACTATATAAGAGAGGTTTTCTTTAAGTATTAGAAATAGTTTTAAAAAAGTTTTTTTTAGCTACTATTTCTAATGAGTTCAGTATGCGGCAAAGTAATTTATTTTACTAAGCCCTTTTATATAATGTAATAATTTGAATTCGCCTTAAATGGTCCCTTTGCATACTGAATACTTGGTGAAATTGATTAATAATTAATTAATTTTACCCTCAATTGTTGAAATTATAATTCATCTCTCTATTTAATGCCTCGGATTTTACCGAAAAAAGCATAGTGTTTACTGATTTTAACCCACGCTGGTGGAAAGGGGAGAGCAGAAATTCTTCGCTTGCATATTTGAGTTTGCTGGCACTGTTAGTTTCGAGCAGATCTTCAGAAGCGATAAGAAGCCGAAAGGGTATGCTCCCACTTTCAGTGTTTTCAAATCCAAACCAAGGAGTTCTGAGCTGATGATAGAAATGCCGAGTTGACTAATCTTGAAACGTACGTTCTCAAATAACCTTTGCATTTGATTTTTTAATGTCTTTACCCCCATACTTTCGTGAGTTGAATTGAGCAAACACTATATGAGAGAGGTTTTCTTTAAGTATTAGAAATAGTTTAAAAAAAGTTTTTTTTAGCTACTATTTCTAATGAGTTCAGTATGCGGCAAAGTAATTTATTTTACTAAGCCCTTTTATATAATGTAATAATTTGAATTCGCCTTAAATGGTACCTTTGCATACTGAATACTTGGTGAAATTGATTAATAATTAATTAATTTTACCCTCAATTGTTGAAATATATATATATATATATATATACAGAGAGAGACATACGCACTAAAAGTGCATAAAAATAATAGGTCAACAATGAAAAAACAAGAAAAAGAAACAAAAATTTATTTCCTATGTCCTGCATCTCTGTTCCTGAGAAACGGTTTCAAATACTTATATCGGTTATCTGTCGTTTCTATCGTATTTATATCTATTGGTTAAAATGTGATATAGGTTTTAACAAGATTTTATATATTTTTATGAATGACAAAATAAAACCGCTGAAGTTCTCAGTTCAATAAAGAAACCCAAACAGGCCTAAGGAAAATTAATGATATTTCATACGTCAATATGGATATTAAACGTAGGGCAAGCAGCAAGCAAAACTCCAAACGTTCCGAATTCGAACATCAAAGAGACGACTTTCTTTCTTTTCTATTTTTTTCCTTACAAGGATGTAAAGAAGGCAACACCGGCTGTCAATCAGTGGTGGGTGAGTGACATAGATACGCACACACACACAGACACATATACTCTTTTACTCTTTTACTTGTTTCAGTCATTTGACTGTGGCCATGCTGGAGCACCGCCTTTAATCGAGCAACTCGACCCCAGGACTTATTCTTTTGTAAGCCCAGTACTTATTTTATCGGTCTCTTTTTTCCGAACCGCTAAGTAACGTGGACGTAAACACACCAGCATCGGTTGTCAAGCAATGCTAGGGGGACAAACACAGACACACAAACACACACACATACACATATATATATATATACATATATACGACAGGCTTCTTTCAGTTTCCGTCTACCAAATCCACTCACAAGGCATTGGTCGGCCCGGGGCTATAGCAGAAGACACTTGCCCAAGATGCCACGCAGTGGGACTGAACCCGGAACCATGTGGCTGGTTAGCAAGCTACTTACCACACAGCCACTCCTGCGCCTCATATATTATTTTATTCTTCTATATATTTCAGCCCTAAGGCTGGGGCACCGATGTCTATTATTATAATGAGTTTGTTTGTAACTTTGTCCAAAATCACGCAATAAGGGAGTAGCAGAGTAAGTAAGACTAAAAAAAGAAAAGAGACAAAATGGTAATAACAATGAGAGAGGGAGTGGTATCAAACAGCGCCTCTCCCTCTCTCTCAACAAAAACCTTTACACTATCTCTCTTTCTCTCTCACTCTCTCTCTTTCTCTCTCTCCCACCCCCTCTCTCTATCTATCTATCTAAATGTGACCTCGTGTGTACCGTTGGCGATTTTTTCCCTCCGTCTTCCCTTCTTTGGATCTTTCCTTTTCCTATGTTTCTGACGAAGAGCTCCGCTCGAAACTTTAAACCCTCCTTCTTTCCTTGTTTCCTGAGCGTCCAATAATACTATACTTGTTCCACGTCCTCGCGTTGTTGTGTTTTCTCTTTGCGTTTTCATGTTTGGATTAACTTTATCTATCTATCTATCTATCTATCTATCTATCTATCTATCTATCTATCTATCTATCTATCTATCTATCTATCTATCTATCTATCTATCTATCTATCTATCTATCTATCTATCTATCTATCTATCAATTTATCTATCTATCTACAGACGCATACACACAATCTCTTTCTCACTCTCTCTTTTTCACTCTCCCTCTCTTTCTTTCTTTCTCTCTCTCTCTCTCTCACTCTCTTTTTACCGCATGAAACGGGAAAAGATCTTGAAGACAAACTTCATCGCCTTGGCAAAATTCTTCATTCATAAATATTTATAAACATTACTGTATCGGTAAGTATTTGTAAATATTTATAATTACCTTCCTTTTATATTTAGTTTTCTTTAAACAGACAATATTATCAAGTTTGCTTTCAATAGAAAATATTGTAATTTTATGACTTAAAAATTATTACTTATTTACTTCTAATCTATTCTATTCTATTAACTTTGCAGCATTTTAAGCAGAAAACTCTTCCAGAACAGTCAAACATCCATAGAGGTACAGAAAAAATAATTTTGATGTACAAAAATCTTATTTACTTATCCTATATATTGTTATTAATGTTTACCGGGATAAAAAAATAAGCGTTCATCAAATAAAAATGAAAATGTCGTTGCTGAGAGAGAGAGAGAGAGAGAGAGAGAGAGAGAGAGAGGGTGTGTAAAAGAGAGGCTGATAGACAGAGACAGAGAACGCGTAGACGTTGCTGGAAAAAAATAAGTTGCTGTGTGTATGCCGTTAGTGTAATCCTGTGTAATTTGGACTTTATATGGTTACGTATAGACACACACACACAAATATATTCATTTGTTTTGAAGTTTGTGTTCCGTTATATTAAATATACTCATCCATCTGCTAAGGAGAATTAATCAGACAAAGGCGAAGAACAGCCAGTCACACTCAGGAAGAACTGGACGCAAGAAGATTAAACAATAGATTAAGGTTATTAAATCAATCACAAGAAGTGAAACAAGAGAGACGAGCGCAAGACGCAAGAAGACAGGCTGGAAGACACCAAAATGAAAAGAAGCGCCTAACTGCACAAAGGAGCGATGTCCATAGAGAGAGAACAGCACAAAAGCGCCAAGATGGAACGGAAGAGCAAGCAGCAGTGAGGAGAGAATACCTAAGAATGAGATCATCGCAAAGGCGACAAGATGAAGAGGAAGAAGGAGCAGCACAAAGGAGAGAAATCGGAGGAGAAAGAACATCGAGGAGAAGAATGGAAGAATTTATTAATACTGAAACGGACCGTCCAAAGCAAGGCGAACTCATTGCTGGTAGGGTTTTTCACTAGATACGTGATGTTGAAGCAATTACTGAGATAAAGGTTGTAATGTTTTTATTTTAATTTGATTTTCCGCATCGTTTTCATGCCGTCATTTCTGATGGCACGGTTACACTTGTGTGTATATATATATATTAATCGAAGTGTACAATATTATATATTCATTATGACTGATCTTACCAATCGGTTTCGCACTAGGAGTTCAACGGAGTGTTAAGTAACAGTCTGATTATATAACCATGTGTTCATCAGAGATAGCTGTTATGTAATAAAATATAGCGACTGCTCTCTCTCCTCTCTCTCTCTCTCTCTCTCTCTCTTTGGATATCTCTCCTTTGTGCAATTAGGTGTTCCTTTTCATTTTGATGTCTTCGAGCCTGTCTTCTTGCTTCATTTAAAGCGACTAAACCTAAACAATTAACTGAAAAAAGATGGGACGTACCACTGGGAAGTGAACACGACATCAATGTAAGCATGTAAAAGCATTGATGTCATGTTCACTTCCCAGTGGTTCGGCCCATAATTTTTTCAGTCATTTGTTTAAGTTTAGTCGCTTTGAATGGAACATATATTATTGCAAATAATATATGATGATATATATATATATATATATATATATATACAGACATGCACGAAGTATATAGCAAATTTTAATTTTCAAAATTTCTTAATTAAGCGTTTTTAATGTTTTCAGCGGAGTAGAATTTACAATGTAATTATGCTTTTTCATTCCAGGTGCCATTATATTAAACATATGCGAAGAGTAACCATGCCACGCACAAAAAATTCAGCAGAACTGTCAGAATTTCAAAGGGGTCGTATTCTTGGGCAATCTGAGTCTGGTCTTAGCCAGCGAAAAATTGCCGAAAATCTTCAAATTCCTCTTGCTAATGTTCATAGCATTATAGTGCATTTCAATAGCCAAGGAAAAGAATCAACAGGTTCACGTCCCGGCCGACCTGGGCCCTCGGTAAGGAAGCTTCGCTGTTTGAAGAGAATTGTGGAAAACGAAGCTCGTTCGAAGGCTTCTGACATTGCAAAAGTTAGCCCAAGAACGTGTGTTACATATCTGCATAATCTTGGGTATTATGGACGAGCATCTAGAAGAAAACCTCTCCTTCAACCAATTAATATCACGAAAACAACAACAACAAAAAAACAAGAAATAAGCTAAGGAGATGTCAGAAAAATCCAGTTCATTTTGGGATAGAGTGATTTTCTCAGATGAATCCAGATTTGCATTATTTTCAGACAGTGGACGTGTTTGGGTCTGGAGGCTTTCCAATAAAGAATTTGATTTGAAACGACTCCAACCAACTGTGAAACATGGGCGGTATCTCTGTAATGCTATGGGGGGCTCTCAATGGTGGTTCTGAGCTGATCGAAGGTGTTGGAACCATAAACTCTGAAAAATACATCGAAATACTTAAGCAAGGGCTACTTCCGATGTATTCACACGATAACATAACGAAAAATGAGATTTTATTCATGGAAGATGGGGCTCCATGCCACACAGTGAAAAGGAATCAACAATGGTTGACTGAAAATGGGATCAAAAAGCTTCCTTGGCCAAGCCATCTCCTGACATGAACCCAACTGAAAATCTTTGGAGCATACTAGATAGAGCAATATGAAAACCTCGACAGAAACCTAAATCTAAAGATGAATTGCTTCGATTATTGCATGAAAAGTGGGCAAAAATTCAACAAGAAACAATCACAAAGCTCATCAGTTCAATGCCAAAAAGAGTTTCTGAATTAAAAACTGCAGCGGAAATGTCAACTAAATACTAAAGTATGTAGTCCTACCTATCGATTATATTTCAATTGTTAGCTTTGCATATTAAATAAGAGATTTTGAAAATTAAAGGTGTCTTTTTACTTCCTGCATGTCTCTGTGTGTGTATGTATATATACATTACGATGAAAGTAAACAAACAAACGAAGTTTGCTTTAGAAGCGTCTTGGAAAGTTAAAGAAGTGATTTTAAATTCTAAAACGCAGGATAATGCTAATAATATAACCTGAACAAGATAAGCTACCCCTATTTTGCAGAAAAAGTGTTGGCGGCCAGCTGGAAGTACGTGTAATACTACTGCTGGATAGCACAAGGTGAAATCTGAAAGTGGACGAGCTTTATACTGTACTCTGCTATGTTCTTAACAGAATATAGCAAATATAGCATAACTATATATATATATATATATATTATATAGAGGGCATTATTACACATAAATGCCACACGCTAGGAGGGACTTTCAAAGTCATTACTACCAAAAATAAACGAATCGTACCGAATGTAGCTCTCGAAGTAAGACATTTAAAAAAAGAATTTAGTTCCAGATCACCTGTGATTTCGCAATTAACGTATTATCTACGTCTTTTGTTCATCAGTGAAACATATTCAGAACATATCACAAATAAACAAAACCTACATACCCGGCGGAACCAAACAGACAACTGTCGCCTCCATCGTAGCACATGGAAATGTTCAATCATCATATATTCATGTAAATGGCGGGCTTTTTCGAACTGCATTTCGGTAAGAAACGTGTTTCTTCGGAACAAATTAACAATTAAGGATAAAATCTTAATAAGAAATCTTTATATTTATATATATATATATATATATATATTATATATATATATATAATATATATATATAATATATATATATATAATATATATATTATATATATATATATACATACATACATACATACATATATATATACATACATATATATATATACATACATACATACATACATACATACTACATACATACATACATACATACATACATACATACATACATACATACATATAATCGACGGACTTCTTTCACTTTTCGTCTAACAAATCAATTAAGAAGGCTTTGGTCGGCCCGGAACTATAGTACTATAGTAGAAGTCACTTGACCAAGACGTCACGCGGTGGGAATGAACTCATAATCATATGCCTGGGAAGCAAACTTCTCACCACACAGCCACGACTTCACTATTTGTCTAGATAAAGGTGATCGATCTAATTAGTTTCCGTGTTTATTATCGCTTTCAAAGAGATCCATTATTCGCTTTATTAACCACAAGAATTGTTTATTTCTAGAAAATATGACTTTCGACATGATTAATTTGATCTAAATTAATTTGCATAAGAGAGCAAGCGCTGCCTGTGTGAAACAATTAGATAATTGCATGTTCACATCCCGTTAGCTAGCGTTTCGGCACAAAGGACCGATAGAATAAGTAACAGGCTTACAAAGAATAAGTCCTGGGGTCGATTTGTTCGACTAAAGGCGGTGCTCCAGCATGGCTGCAGTCAACTGATTGAAGCAAGTAAAAGAATGAAAGAATATGTATGTATGCATATGTATATATACAAATGGAATATTACTCACAGATACACGTAAAACTGCGTTTATTTATGAATACGCGTGTGTATCAGTGTGACAGGTCGTGTGTTATTGGTGGGGGTGTTTTTAAATTCGTCAGCGGACACGGATGAGTGACTGCCAACCACAAGCCGCTGGCCACTTGGATATTTTCCTGGCATATTAGGTTGGTGACATGCGCGGTATAAAGAAAGCCCCGTGCAGTTTAGACGATACGCTCTGTTTGCCTGACCCGAGTGTGGATAAATAGAGGTCAGACTAGAATCATATGCTTCAAAGCGTCAATACAGTGGGTTTCACACACGCCAAGATCCTTTTGCAAACGAAATAATACCAATGCACATGTTCGGATACTCAACGCATTCTTAACCCTTATTACCAGATTCTAAAGTCACACACACACACACACACACCTTCTCTCTCTCTCTTTCTCTTTCTCTCTCACACCTTCCCTCTATCTCCCTCTCTCACACCTCCCGCTCTCCCCTTCTCCTCTCCCACTTTCTCTCTCTCTCACCTCCTCTCTCTCTCCCTCCCTCTCACACCTCTCACACCTTCCCTCTCTCTCCCACTCTCACACCTTCCCTCTCTCTCTCTATCACACATCACTAACCTTCCCCTTTCCCCCCTCCCTCCTTCATCCCACCTCACACCTTCCCTCTGTCTCTCTCCCTCTGTCTCTCTCCCTCTCCCTCTCTCTCACCTTCCCTCTCTCTCTCTCTCCCTCTCACACCTCTCACACCTCTCACACCTTCCCTCTCTCTCCCTCTCTCACACCTTCCCTCTCTTTCCCCTCTCACACCTTCCCTCTCTCTCCCTCTGTCACACCTCCCCTCCCCCTCTCTCCCGCACACACACACACACACACACACAACATTGGCACATATAGTCCGATGAAGCTTAGCAGGCAAAAAAAGTTGACGTCACAAATATCCCTCATCTCTTAAAAGTTAAATATTAAAGGCACAAGCGCGGCTGTGTAGCAAGAAGTTTGCTTCTTAAGAACATGGTTCCTGGTTCAGTCCCACTGTTTGGGACCTGGGACAAGTGTCTTCTACTATAGTTTCGGGCTGACCAAAGCCTTGTGAGTGGAAACTGAAAGTAGCCCGTCGTATACACACACACGCACGCATGCACGTGCGCGCGCACACACACACATACACACATACACACACACATACACACCACACACATATATGTGTATATCTCTGCATGTGTATCTTTGTATCAGTGTTTCTCCCCCAACCACCGCTTGGTAACACGTGTTGGTGTGTTTACGTCCTCGTAACTTCTCGGTTCGGCAGATGTGACCGGTAAAATAAGTACCACGCTTAAAAAGATAAGTAATGTGGACGATTCATTCGACTAAAAATTCTTCAAGGCGGTGCCCCATCATGGCCGCAGTCCAATGACTGAATCAAGTAAAAGATAAAAGATAAAAGCTCTACCCAACTAAAAGAGCATTGTGTAATTCTTCGCTTTAATGTTGAATTGCTTTTATATATAACTAGCAGTATCGCCCGGCGTTGCTCGGGTTTGTAAGGGAAATAACTATAAAGCATTTTTAGAGAGTTATAGCCAAAAAATGGGAAAAAAATGATGGTAAATTTTTTTTAGTTAAAAAGGTCGAGTTGCGTCCCCTAGATAGTCTGTGGTTTGTGTTTCTAATTTTCGATCCCATGTCGAATTTATCGATTTTTTTCAGAACTGGGGGAACTTTTCAAAATTTTCGCTGCGTTAGTTTTGAATTATGACATTGGGCTATGTGTGTGTCAAGTTTCATCAGAATCGGTTGAAAGCCGTGGTCAGGGTGAGGGTACAACCTAACAGACACACAGAAACACACACAGACAAACTGCCGTTTATATATAGAGAGATTTTCATGACATTTCTGTGATACACGATCCCTATTGATCGTTTTTTTTTTCCTTTTTACGATCCCTTTTCATCGAAAACCTACCCAACTTTTTTTTTCTCCCCAAATAGAAAAGCTCTAATTTGTAATTTGTCCCGTCTTTGTTCAGCCCTGTGTGGCTAATAAAGAAACATATATAATTTGACAAACATAACGTACAAACCAGGATTTGAGCACTTCATCGAAATATGAAAAATTTATGTTTTTTATGCATCCAGGTTGGTTACCTGGGTTTCTAAGCTGCAGTACCCCAAGAAGGCTGTGTTTACAAATATTCTTTTCTACTCCAGGTACAAGGCCCAAAATTTTTGGAGAGGTGGGGTGGGGGTAGTCGATTAGATCGACTTCAGTATGCAACTGGTACTAAATTTATTGATCCGAAATGGCAAAGTCGACTTTGGCGGAATTTTAACACAGAACGTAGCGCCTGACGAAATACCTATTTCTTTACTACCCACAAGGGGCTAAACACAGAGGGGACAAACAAGGACAGAAAGACGGATTAAGTCGATTATATCGACCCAAGTGCGTAACTGGTACTTATTTAATCGACCCCGAAAGGATGAAAGGCAAAGTCGACCTCGGCAGAATTTGAACTCAGAACGTAACGGCAGATGAAGTACCGCTAAGCATTTCGCCCGGTGTGCTAACGATCCTGCCAGCTCGCCGCTTCGTTTAAAAATACATAGTAAGGGTGGTTAATGAGTAGAATCGATCAGATGACAGACAAAACGTCTTGTGGTATTTAGTCTTTTGGCGGCGAGCTGGGAGAAACGTTAGCACGCCGGGCGAAATGCTTAGCGGTATTTCGTCTGCTGTTACGTTGTGAGTTCAAATTCCGCCGAGGTCGACTTTGCCTTTCATCCTTTCGGGGTCGATAAATTAAGTACCAGTTCTGCACTGGGGTCGATGTAATCGACTTAATACCTATGTCTGTCCTTGTTTGTCCCCTCTGTGTTTAGCCCCTTGTGGGTAATAAAGAAATAGGTATTTAGTCTTTTGTTGTATGTCAACATTCCACCGAGATTAACTTTGCCTTTTAGCCATCGAGGTTCAACAAAAAATAATGAAAAAAAAAACAGTATCAGGGTACTGGAGAATATGTAATCGACAATTCCCATCCTTCTAATTAGAGGCCTCATGATTATATAAGAAATCACTGTTATTTGATAAGCAAAGGCGGAGAGCTAGCAGAATCGTTAACAAGTCGGACAAAATGCTTATTGGCATTTCTTCCGACTTTACGTTCTGCATTCAAATGCTACACGCGTTAACTTTGCCTTTCATCCTTTCGAATATCGATAAAATAAGTACCGGTTGACAAGGCTAAGCTGAGAGAATTGTCATCGAGTCGGACAAAATACTTGGTGCTATTTCTTCTGAATTTATATTTTGAGTTTAAATGCCGCCGGGGTCGCCCTTGACTTTCATGCTTTCGGTGTCAATAAAATAAATACC
>NC_042997.1:173752849-173755349 GCF_006345805.1 Octopus sinensis
AATGATTTGGTTAATTCAGTTGATTTTTCAAATTTAATGTTTTTTACGTTGTTAACTATAGAAGGGAAAGTGTAAGCAAAAGATTTGATGGGAGCTGGTGGTGAATATTTTGATATTGCAATTCTGGCCTGTTACAGAACAGATATCCGAGTGTGAAATACTGTAGGAATAACTAACAGAGGTAACACGGATGCATAAATGGAGGCTACGAAAGTGGAGGATGGCGATTCACATAACGTTTGTTTATAGATGCAATAACCATCGTAACGTTGTAAAAGAGATAGATTAGGGATATAATAGATTCTAGAGTTAGTGATTTCAGTCTGTTGATGAGATTAGATTTTAGTATTCAACTTTAGATCAATGAATTTAAAGCACCAATCAATGGGTGATTAGGAAAGGACCAACAAAGAACCCATAAATAAAACAGAATAAAATAAAATAACTTAGAAATTGAATTAATTCTTCGGAACACAGGTGCAAGTAAAGAAAATTGACATTTGAAAAAGAACTTAGAGTTAATCCTGAAAAGTAAGTCTAAGAGACAAATTAATCAAATGTAAAGTTAAGTCAGCAAACGTTTATATTGTGAATAAATCTTGATCCATTGTTAGTTATCAATCAGGCGATTATAGATGATTGATTAAAGCAACAGTAGATATAATTCCCTTTATAGTTAATCTGCAGAGAAGTTCAACAGTCAGTGGCCCTGGTTTCAGAGATTTCAAATGGGTTAATTTTTGATGGAAGTCAATAAAGGTGATGAAAACTTTGGCGTTAAGAAGCGACTAGAGATCACTTACAGAGTTAATCTGCTATTTCTTGACGTAGATGACACCTTGTCAAAACAGTAAATGGCCGACTATCTATGTACTTGTATGTACAAATGTATGTTGCGTCCATATGACCACGCACATGCATTATCGAATAACATATAAACATTATTCGTTATATGCTGTTCATGCACACACACAACCAAATTTTATGTATATATATATATATATAATATATATATATATATATATATATATATATATATATAATATATATATATATACACATATATATACATACATACACACAACACACATATGTATGTATATATGTATATATATATATATATATATATATATATATAATATATATATATATAATATGTATGTATATATATATATATTATATATATATATATATATATGTTTGTGTGTGTGTGTAGATAGATAGATAGATAAATAGATAGATAGATGTGAGTATGTTTGTGTGTATGTATACGTGTTATGCAGATGGTAAGGCCAATAAATATATTTCTCTTATCAGATATGTGTTTTGTAGTTTTTGTTGTTACTGTTGTTGTTGTTGTTGTTAAGCAACAAGACAGGTAAGGATGATTAGGTGATGGTCTAGGGCTTAGGGATGGGAGATCCCAGACCTTGGAAAAAAAAACTTTTGTCGTCTTGTTGTAGTCGAGGGCTCTTCGTTGACGCCCGGCACCACTGGGAGGTGGCCCTCAAAGTTGCTGGAAATGGAGATCTCCAGGTCCAAATTCTTGAACGGCTGTTGTTGCTGTTGTTGTGGTTGGTAGTGGTTGTGGTGGTGGTGGTGGTGTGTAGTGGTAGTAGTAGTAGTGGTGGTAATGTTGTTTTGCTAAACAGCAACATTTATTGAGTTCATTGAGTAAACGTCCCGACCCAAGCAGTTTTATTTAACGTGTTCACTAATTCTAATTAGTAGAGATTAATTTCAATAAAACTTGACCGATAGTAAATTTGAGTTGGACCACTTTGCAGAGAGAGCCCTTTCTCTTTGCATTCATGTTTTTGTCTGTGTATATATGTAGTAGTAGTAGTAGTAGTAGTAGTAGTAGTAGTAGTAGTAGTAGTAGTAGTAGTAGTTGATGTTGTTTTTGTTGTTGGTGCTGTTGTTGTTAACACAGGCAAACAACATATAAGTGCTCCTCAATATGAGATTGTGGTGAAGTGTCTTAATGTTGGCTATCGTCTGATTAGAAAATGATAATAACATTATCTATAGACACGCACGTGCATACATACATACACACATAAAGACACACACACATACAAACATACAGCCGTATACATACATATACGTACACGCTCATATACGTACACACAGAGACATACACAACCGTATATACTTATATACGTACACACTCGTATACATACACACACACATACACATATACAATCATATATAAAAATATATGTAGACACTCATATACATACACACCCATAACATAAATCATATATACACATATATGTACACATACATAGATACATGCATATACTTACCTGCTTACATACACACACGGACACACATGCCATTAATCTGTGCCCCAGACATATTCATAAATGGTCCTTTGCAATGCCTTTTCCCTCTTTATCCGAATTATCAAAATCTACCATTAAAAAAATCACCACTTTGCATGTAAACAAAAGCCAAAAAGTAACAAAACAATTCGTGTAATGTGTGTGTGTGTGTA
>NC_042997.1:173757849-173770349 GCF_006345805.1 Octopus sinensis
CCACCATCGGTAGATCTTACTCTCTTTACTCCTTACTCTTTTGTTTCTGACATTTGACTGCGGCCATGCATCAGTTGTCAAGCGATATTGGTGGTGGGGGCGGGAACAAACACAGACACATATATATATATATATACACATACATATATACGACAGACTTCTTTCACTTTCCGTCTACCAAAACCACTCACAAGGCTTTGGTCGACTCGAGGCTATAGTAGAAGACGCTTGCCCGAGGTGTCACACGGTGGGACTGAATGCGGAACCATGTGGTTGGTAAACAAGCTACTTACCACTACTATTTTTATAAAAGGGCACATGTTTATACAGCCTCTAATATAAAGAATAATACGGGATGATTATGCTGAGAAATACTTTGATTAAATATCTCTCATCAAATAATATCCTTTCTACTAAAGGTACAAGGCCTGAGATTTCCGAGGAAGGGTCTAAGCAATGACATTGACCTCATTGTTTCACTGATATGTGATTGATCGATCCAGAAAGGATGAAAGGTAAAGTCGACCTCGGCGGAATTTGAACTCAGAACGTAGCAGCAGACGAAATACCTATTTCTTTATTACCCACAAGGGGCTAAACACAGAAGGGACAAACAAGGACAGACAAACGGATTAAGTCGATTATATCGACCCCAGTGCGTAACTGGTACTTAATTTATCGACCCCGAAAGGATGAAATGCAAGGTCGACCTCGGCGGAATTTGAACTCAGAACGTAACGGCAGACGAAATACGGCTACGCATTTCCCCGCCGGGCTAACGTATCTGCCAGTTCGCCGCCTCTCTCATCAAATAATATCATTCCCACAAGTAAGGCGACGAGATGGCAGAACCGTTAGCGGTATTTCGTCCGTCTTTATGTTCTGAGTTCAAATTCCACCGATGTAGACTTTATCTTTCAGGGTCGATAATATAAGTATCAGTTGAGCACTGGGGTCAACGTATTCCACTGCCTGCTCCACCGAAATTGCTGGCCTTGTGCCAAAACTTGAAACCAATATCATTCTCACAAGTACTTCCACCGTCGATTCGTTTCCCATCAAGGCAACGAAGAAATTTCGAAGGGAGAGTGCTGAAAAGTTCCTGTCGCGAAAGGTTTGATAGGAAGCCCAATCTCCGGAGTTCTTTTACAGGGCTTAGAAAAACTGAAGGACTGCTGCAATAGGTCTGCGAATCTGATTGGGGAATTTGCTGAATAAAATCATAATCAGCTGTTCCTTCTGTACCTTATTTTATACAAAGCCAGGAAGTTTTCAGCATCCCTTCGTACATGGCTGGTCGATCTTTTAGAAATAGCAGCCACATCACCCTCAATTCTCACGCTACCGTCTTCAAGAAAACAAACCAAGAAAATAAAAAATAAAACGAGATAATAATAAATGAATGTTGGACCATGCGGCCACGGAAGGTGAGGCGGTCATGACTGAGATGCTGTAAGAAGTTTGTTCAAACATGGCTACATGGGGTCAAAAGCATTGGGCAACTACGACAACGACGTCAGCACCACCACCACTACTCAACATCTACCACTACTACTACTCACCAATTCCTCAATACGTTCGAGCCGGTCATCTAGCTTTCCGATTCACAGTAGACCGTCACTGTCGTCGTCAATGTTACTGCTGTTATCGGTTTTGGTGGTGCTGGTGTGTTGTGTCTTCTTTCAATCAGGACTCTCGCCATTAACCACAAAGAACAATCTCTAATTCGAGCTTACTCTAAGCTACTAAGAATAACGTGTGGCAACTTGAAGATCCACCCACTCGTTGAGCTTAGGTATTTTTGCTCAATAATGCCCGGCCTGGTAATCGAAACTGCGTTCTTAAGACCGCGACTCCGCTGCCCTAACCACTGGGTCATTGCGACTCCACTGTGTTGGTGTTTAGTTCTGATATCTTATAGTTGTTTCTTCCTTATCCATATTTTGTTTTGTTTTGATTTTTCTATATTGATTTTTTTTTCCGAGAAATTTAGTGTAACCAACTAAATTAAACAAAACACAAAGTTGAATGTGTATCCCAACTTTAACCGGCTTTTTATATTTTTCGCCCTCCTCACGCACACATTATCACCAACACTATAATCACCATCGTTATCAACATGAACATCGTCATAGTCGTCGCCCTCAACATCATCATCATCATCATCATCATCATCATCATCATCATCATCGGTATTTACCTTTACCGCTATTATCCCGAGATCCTTTTCGACCCGTCCCAACCATATTCTACCTTTTTATCTTGAAAAGAGACTCTTGCTGGCTAAAGCTTAGAAATAAAAATAACGTGAAAAACAACAACAACAACAACAATAACGACAACGACAACGACAACAACAACAACAACAAATCACAACAAATCACAACAAACATAACAGCGACAACAACAATGTTGTTCGCGGCTTAAATGTCGGCATATATTCAGATATGTGAAGTGGCTTGTCTACCCTCAGCAAGTTACAAATCCATTCATAATCGTTTGTTTTTTGTGTGTGCGTACGTGTGTGTATGTGTGCGTGTTCGTGTGTGTATGTGTGCATGTGTGTGTGTGTGTGTGTGTGTGTGTATGTGTGCGAGAGAGAGAGAGAGAGAGAGAGAGAGAGAAAGATAGGGAGAGAGTAAAACAGAGAGCGTACATTCAAACACGCAAACATTTTTCGCCAACCAATTTCATTAAAATTTTAACCAGCCTTATTCTATGAGACATAGCCTAAGATGTTATGCAATGGGACCGAACCTATGAACACTTGGTTGTTAAACGAAAATTTACGAAATCAGCCTTGCCAATATGATATGCATATATAAGGTATAGATGTGGTTGTGTGGTAAGAAGCTTGCTTCCCGCGCATGCGTTGTTGTCAGTGTTGTTCGTACCACTGAAAAAAGTAGCCACGATGATGTACAGCTAGTGAAATATTGATTAAAAAAGCTCAACTGTAAGGTAAGACTTTTGTTTTTTAGGTTCAGTGGGGGTTGTTGTTTACTGTAATTATTTTTGTACAAACAAGAAGTCCTCACTGGATTCTGAACTCTGGTCTGCCTGCAGTTGGGCAAAATGGGTTCACGTTAAGTGAATAGTTTTTCTCACTTAATTGTGAGAATTGTTTTGGGGGCGTATCTTGACTCCAAAAATTTGTTCACTTTAAGTGAATAGTTTTTCTTTTTCAAATAATTGTGAGAATTCTCCGAAGATAGAACAACCGCTTTACCAATTTTTGGGAAAGCTGTGTTCCAGTTGTGGCGTTCCAGGTTCGAATTGGATAACCAAATAGGCCTGGATTATCTAGTGGCCAGAAGAATTTTTGCATGTTGTGTTTTTTGAACTATAGACTGTTTTCTTTCTTTCTATCTGTTTTTTTTGTGACTTTCTTTTTTCTTGAGCTATTTTCTTTTTTCTTCCTTCCTTTTTGCTGTGATTTTATTTTGATTTCTTTCTTTTTCTTCCTTCTTTTTGTTTTTAATTTTTATCTTGAACTGTTTTTGAACTTTTTTATTACAAAAAAAACATGGCAAAGAAAAAGGACAATATTTCGGAGTGGGAAATTGTCCCACCCAAAACAGTGGATGAAAGACTTTGAAGAGAGGACGTCGGTGTTGACTTATTCCAAGTCGCTCGACACCATCGCCCTATTTCAAAAGACTGTTATTGAAAGGGAGTTAGAAGGATATCTGCAAACTATTAAATTTATCTCCAGGGGGTCAAATATGCAACGGAGTGGTTGCTATTTGACACCCATGAGGAGGCTCGCAAATTTGCGAGCCAGCCCTTGGAGGGCAAAGAGATTTTGTTTTTTCCCACGTATTGTGGGAAGAAGTTGACAAGTAATTGGGTCTATGGGTTGCCACCCGGGATAGAACCCGAGTGGATAGAGGAGACTATCCGCTAGGGTCAGGGTGGCAGTGGAGCCAAGCTTCTCAATGTGAACATTTTGCCTGCGGCTGCATGGGTTGGGTCAAAAGCTGTTTTGACCCTGTGGACCCAATCAGCCAAGAACCTGGTTTTTCCAGATTTTTTTGAAATGGCCGGGTGCAGGTACCCGGTGATTCTTGAGGGTCGCCCTCCAAGTGTTATCAATGCCTGGAGCCTGGTCATATAAAGAAAAACTGCCCCCAGGAACAGAGTAAGATCCTGGTGCAGTCTAGCAAATCCACTCACAAGGCTTTGGTCGGCTCGAAGCTATAGTTGAAAACACTTGCTCAAGGTGCCACGCAGTGGGACTGAACCCGGAACCATGTAGTTGATAAGCAAGCTACTTACCACCACCAAAAAAACAAAAAAACTTATGTGATCTCGTCCCATTTCTTCATTGCCCACAAGGGGCTAAATATAGAGGGGGCAAACGAGGACAGACAAAGGGATTAAGTCGATTACATCGACCCCAGTGCGTAACTGGTACTTAATTGACCCAGAAAGGATGAAAGGCAAAGTCGACCTCAGCACAATTTGAACTCAGAACGCAACGGTAGACGAAATACCTATTTCTATAACTACCCACAAGGGGCTAAACACAGAGTGGACAAACAAGGATAGACAAACAGATTAAGTCGATTACATCGACCCCAGTGCGTAACTGGTACTTATTTAATCGACCCCGAAAGGATGAAAAGCAAAGTCGAATTTGAACTCAGAACGTAACGGCAGACGAAATACCGCTAAGCATTTCGCCCGGCTTGCTAACGATTCTGCCAGCTTGCCGCTCATTTCTGTTAAACGCCAAACACTTATCATTTAGTACTTTATTCTATCCCATTTTGTTTCCGTTCGTTTCTGAACCTCGTATTACAGGTTTATTTGATTTGAGTGACATCGAAATCACCTCCTATGTGTTATCTTTCTGAACGTGTTACCGAGATGAGTTGGAGAGATCCGTGTAAGAGCGCAGGCGGTTGACATATAGCAAATTCTACCACTATAAACAAAACTAACTCCGGAGGTGGTGGAAAATCTCACATTCACTAAAACCACAGGTAGTCTTTGTCGCACATAATACCACACCTGTCACATCATCACATTACAGTAACCACTATTTTTTTAATTTATTACACACGTATAAATAATATTAGTCAGCTATTGACTATAATATTGTTTTACGTTCACAACATAATCATTTCTAGATAGCTTTTTACTGCTTCGTATTTTAAGTATATCAACATTAACCTAACTATTGTTTTTCGTGTGGAGAATACTTCTGAAGTACATGTTCTCTAAAGAGCGCCGATCCTCATTGGTAACCAATGAAGTGTTTTGTACATTTATTTAATGTTTCTCTCATCGCTATTTCGGAAAATACAGTGATGTTTGTACTTCGTTGATGATCTCTGCTTGAGGAAAAAACAAGTCGTTAGTCTTCTCTTGTAGTTGTCGTAAAAGAGAATACAATATCAGTTATTCTCAATTATTGCCTGGGTTGTTTTTGTTTTTGTGTTCTATAATGGATAATTATTGCTTGTTTGCTTTTTAATATTGGTTTCAAATTTTGGTACAAGGCCAGCAATTTCGAGAAACAGGGCAAGTCGATTACGTCGACTCCAGTGTTCAACCGGTACTTATTTTATCGACCCCGAAAAGATTAAAATGCAGAGTGGACCTCAGCTCGATTTGAACTGAGAACGTAAAGGCGGACAAAATGCCGCTAAGCATTTTGCCCGGCGGGCTAACGATTCTGTCAGCTCTCTGCCTTGTTACTTACGGATAGATAGGAGCACACCGTTGGTTACGACGACGAGGGTCCCAGCTGATACGATCAACAGAACAGCTTGCTCGTGAAATTAACGTACAAGTGACTGAGCACTCATTACACGATATTGTTTCATGCGAGTGTGAGTGAGCATATGCATATAGGCACGTGTACATGCGCGCATACGCGATTGCTATGAGCATTTTTACTCCTTTACTTTTTACTTCCTCCCCTTCGGTTTTCCCCTTATTTAACGGTCAATCTAATAGCTCTTTTGTCTTAATAACGGTCAATTACATAGTAATTTCCCTTTGTTTAACGATCATTTTCATAGCATATTTTGATTGCCTCGGTAACTGATGAGATGCCGGAACAGGTTTCCGGCCCGGCATCCGAAACTCGGAGTTTTATTATGGCAACCGAATAATTGTCACGTATTATATTACAGATAAATTCCTCTATTTACATAATAGCGAGGTCTCTTTCATTCTTTTATCTTACCATTACTATGAATACACACATACACACACACACACACACACACACACCACACACATATATATATATATATATATATATATATATATATATATAGTCAAATACTAATGATATGAGGAAAACGCCTCGGGATCTCTATACCTATAAGATACAAACACACACAAATGGACAAGCATGCACACACCAACATAGATACACGTACACCAGCACACAGACATACAAACACACATTCATACACGCACGCACACACGCGCACAAAGCAAGGCTATAAAATACACGCATCATTACCTCCATTGGCCTCGCCTTAATGATGATGACCTCTGCTGAATACAAATGACTATTGTGTGCAATGCTGCTAAATTCACACGCATACATCACACACACACATACACACGCGCGCGCACTCACACACACGAATCCGCAAACCTCCACACACACACACAGACTCGCATATACACGCCTGCACCCACGCATGTTAACAGACAGCCGCAGACGCTCCGACGCGGGACACCCCAATATACACACACACAGATATATTATTTTTCTCCTCCTCTCTCTCTCTCTCTTTATCCATGTCTCTCCATCTGCCTGTCTGTTTCTCTCAGTTTCTGTGGACCAGTGTGGTCTTGGACTCATGATTGCAAGATGACGGGGTTCGATTCCTGGGCTGGGCAGCGCGTGTTGTCCTTCAGCAAGGTACTTCATTTCACGTCGTTCTTGACTACTCACTTGAAAATAAATACCTGTTGACTGTCCCCCCGCCCAACTGTCATATTCTCACTGTTTCACTGAATCAAAGACAAAAGAATCAAGGTAATGAGTATATCTATTCTACAAAGGGATCTAAAATATCTGTTGCAATCATGGTACAAGCTACCAAGTCAAAGCGCATCAAAGCAAATCAAAGTGCGCGTTTTTATGTCTATTGGTTACGTCCACCATGGGAAGCGTCGTGAAAAATGACCGTTTGTGGTTTCCTACAAATGCAGAAAAACAACAACTCATACTACTCACTCTAAGTTCTTTTTAAAGAGTTACAGTGAAGCTTGAAAGAAATCTCCATGCTATTTTTAGTAGATCAAGCGACCACGTAGAGAATACGTCGCAATAGCTGTATGATATGTATAATTCTACTTATTGGTCCTTTGTGCATTATCTTTGCAAAAAATGTGATTCTCAGTGTTTAAATACTGTTTAACCAAAGGCTAACCTTGATTGAGCAAAGCTTTAATCAAAGGCGTTCTGGCTGTGACCATCTTATCAGTTCACAGTGCATTTGCAGATTTATATGTTTTATTTTATATAAGTATTCTCGTGAACATAATTCCAAATCATAAAACTCTGGAAAGCTTTATAGATTTTTACCTTTCCATTGATGGCTTGGATCTGTAGTCTTCAAATCAGCTCTATCTTTTTTGGTTTTGAGAAGCCTAATTTCTCAAGAGTGGTAATTTAAGGCAGTGTGTTACATATCATAGTGCTCCAATAATTACAAGTATAAGCCAGGACTTATAATCTGATTAGAGTATCTGTAGATTTCTCAATAGTTCAGCGTAGGTATTTTCCTTTTCGCTGATCTTTGATTTTATGTTAATATCCGTTGGGCAGCTGATTTCCACAACTGCACACAGTTTCTCTTATCTATCCAAAATCTCTATGCCAAGTCTATGTACGTATGTATGTATGTATGTATGTATGTATGTATGTATGTATGTATGTATGTATGTATGTATGTATGTATGTATGCATTTTTACATAATGCATTTTGTTGTGTTCACAGTTTAATAAAACAATCATACCCAACATTAATACCTCCAAGATTTCTCTGGTTCTCTTCCGACACCAATTTTGTGTCTCGTATCTTTGGTTTTGATTTTCTTTGCTCACCGATTTTTATTTTCTATATTTTCCTCTCTTTCCGTTTTCTTTCTTTTCTTTACTGTCGTAATGACTTTCTTTATATTTCTTGCTTTCATTCTAATATTTGTGTTCAAAAATTTTTTTCCTAAAATTCTTTTAAACTATTTTTCTTTTAAATCTCATACCGTATTGTGTCTACCCTCCTCTCATTGATCTTTCCATAAATCCCGTCACAAAAAACATACATACATTCTTACATACATACATACATACATACATACATACATACATACATACATACATACATACATACATACATGCATGCATACATACATACGTACATATATACATACATACACACACACATACATACATACATACATACATACATACATACAAATATACATACATACATACATATACAAGAACACAAACTTAAATAAAACCAGGCACTCTCTCTCTCTCTCTCTCTCTCACACACACATTCTCTCTGTCTGACACACACATACACATACACACACATATTCTCTGTCTGTCTGTCTCTATCTGCCTACCTACCTATATATATATGTGTGTGTGTATATGTGTGTGAGTGGGAGTGTGTGTGTATATGTGTGTGAGTGGGAGTGTGTGTGTGTGTGTATGTGTACAGAGAATGTGTGAGAGAGACTGTATGTTTCTGTACATGAATACATTGAATTTTTACGTGTGCGTATGTGTGTGTGTGTGTGTGTGCATTCTCCCATTCTCCTTTTTAAAATTCTTATCGTCTTTATTCTTTTATTTCGTTTCGGCGGGGGGGGGGAGTGTCTTCTCACACATTTTCCCCTGTCTCCTTCACCCCTTTAGCTTTTTATTCATCCATCACGTTCTCTCAGCTGGTGTGATATTCTCGGTAGTCACGCTTCACCGCGTTCGCCCGAATCAGATCTCAGAATTAAACAAAACAAAATAAAAACAAGCAATGAACGAAACAAAACGAACAAAACAAAATCACCACCAGTAATAGCTTATATACACCCTCTAGTTTAAAAGTATTCTACTTTAAGCAAGCCACACAACACCCTTTTTAAGCAAGCCACACAACACCATACACACTTTAATACGCTTTTTTCGTCAGACACTATACGTTTCCAGCGACCATCTTCTACACTTTATAATTTTCGTTATTTTGTTCGCCCTCTTCTTTCTTTGTCTTCCATTTTGTCTTTTTCCAGCTGAATTCAGTTGGTTCTTAGCGAGGTGGGCCTTTTTTTTCTTTTTGTTATGTGCCCATTGGTTTTAGGGTGAAATAGATATGTGCATGGATATGTGTGTAAGTAAGTGTATGTAAATCAGTTATGTTTCATTCTCTGTATGAAAGATATGCGTAGGTTATATATATGCATGTGTGTTGTCCTTTTAATATATCTTGCTGATAGGTTGCGAGCTGGCAGAATCATTTAGCACGCCGGGCGAAATGCTTAGCGGTATTTCGTCTGCCGCTACGTCCTGAGTTCAAATTCCGCCGAGGTCGACTATGCCTTTCATCCTTTCGGGGTCGATTAAATAAGTACCAGTTACACACTGGGGTTGATATAATCGACTTAATCTGTTTGTCTGTCCTTGTTCGTCCCCTCTGTGTTTAGCCCTTTGTGGGTAGTAAAGAAATGGGTATTTTGATCGACTTTGTATCGTGAGTTCAAATTCCGCCGAAGCTGACTTTGCCTTTCATCCTTTCGAAGTCGATTAAATAAGTACCAGTTGAGCACTTAGGTCCATGTAACCCATCCTCCGAAATCGCTGCTCCTGTGCCAACGTTTGAAACCATTTTATCTGGCTGACTGTTGGGGAAATGTCCTCGTTTAGCCACAGGACAGCCACTGACTGAATACTATTAACGATCAAAGAGTTTCCAGCTTTCACTTTCCTGTTTGTTTATCATTTTTCACGACATAGTAAATGTACGTTTAGATGAGATTTGAGGAGGATTTGGTTGTTATTTCTAGCAGTTCCAGGGTCCACATAACTCACCCTTTAAATCTTTGCATATGGATGTACACCTCACTCACACAAGCATACGCACATATCTATTCTTCTATTTCTTTCAGTCATTTGACTGCGGCCATGCTGGAGTATCGTCTTAAAAGGGTTTTTAGTCGAAGAAATCGACCCCAGGACTCATTCTTTCTAAGCTTAGTACTTATCTTTTGAACTCTTTTTATATAACCGTTAAGTTACGGGGATGCAAACACACCAACATCGGTGGATCTTTTCAATCTCAGTCACAGACGTTTTAATTAATTTTTTTTTTTAACTAAACAGTTTGAAACTTCGGATACTGGTTGAATGTGTAACGTAGAACACGGTTTTCACTTAAAGCTTTTGACAAAATTTTGTATTTTAGAAGTTATTTCGTGTTAAAGTTGTCGTGTTTGGGTAATCTTAACCAATCAATGACGTGTATTCAGCTGAAGAAAGTTACTGCTCGTCGTATATATATATATATACGACGAGCTTCTTTCAGTTTCCGTCTACCAAATCCACCCACAAGGCTTTGGTCGGCCCGAGGCTATAGTAGAAGACACTTGCCTAAGGTACCACGCCGTAGGACTGAACCCGGAGCCATGTATTTGTGAAGCAAACTTCTTACCACACAGCCACATAAAGTTTCAACCAAATAAATAAATCTAGAAATAAGAACTCAATAATCTCAACCTGAATATACCAGGAAACTTTTAACTAAACGTCTTCTTAGAGAAAAGTGACTACTGGCGGCATGGAAATACATATTCTAGGTTTTCTAAAAGCCGATTCACAGCGGGACAACTGCTAAAAACTCATTTGTACAGAAATACCCCATTGTCACATTACTTCTGGTATCTATGGTAAAAGATAAAGAGATCGCTAAACCTAGCACCAGTCATAATACGTGTTTCTTTACTATCCACAAGAGTTTCCAGCTTTCACTTTCCTGTTTGTTTATCATTTTTCACGACATAGTAAATGTACGTTTAGATGAGATTTGAGGAGGATTTGGTTGTTATTTCTAGCAGTTCCAGGGTCCACATAACTCACCCTTTAAATCTTTGCATATGGATGTACACCTCACTCACACACGCATACGCACATATCTATTCTTCTATTTCTTTCAGTCATTTGACTGCGGCCATGCTGGAGTATCGTCTTAAAAGGGTCTTTACTATCCACACAGAGAGGACAAACAAGTACAGACAAACGGATTAAGTCGATTACATCGACCCCAGTGCGTCACTGGTACTTAATTTATCGACCCCGAAAGGATGAAAGGTAAAGTCGACCTCGGCGGAATTTGAACTTAGAATTCAGCGGCGGACGGAATACCACAAAGCCATTTCGCCCGGCGTGCTAACGTTTCTGCCAGCTCGCACCAGTCATAATACGACGATCAATAGCTATAACTTGTGCGTATTAAAGGAACTTAACTTACTGGAACTGGCTGCTGGCAAATATATGGAAATAAATGGAAGAAACATTGGCTTCGAGACTGAATGCAAATAGATAAATAAATCATATTATCCATACAATTTTTCAAACACATTCATGCTCCAGATTCGTTCCAACTGGAAACCGTCTGAAAATCTGAATCTTGAATCCACGATCGTGAAACTGGATATTTAAGTTAAGCATGCAGTGGAAGAATTAAAAATGATGTCTGAGTTACTTTATTTCCCCACTCCTTTCTATATTCCGTTTACACATAGGGAGTATTCCTGAGCGGGTTGTTACATGTACATGGAAGGTGGAGCACTTAATTCTACTCTTTTACTCTTTTTCATCGTTTCAGTCATTTGACTGCGGCCATGCTGGAGCACCGCCTTGTAGTCGAGAAAATCGACCCCAGGACTTATTCTTTGTGAGCCTAGTACTTATTCTATCGGTATCTTTTGCCGAACCGCTAAGTTACAGAGACGTAAACACACCACCATCGGTTGTCAAGCGATGTTGGGGGGGGGGCAACACAGATGCACAAGCATATACACACACATACATATATATATATATATATATATATATATATATACGTATATACGATGGGCTTCTTTCAGTTTCCGTCTACCAAATTCATTCACAAGGATTTGGTCGGCCCGAGGCTATAGTTGAAGACACCATCTCCAAGGTGCCACGCAGTAGGAATGTGGTTGGTAAGCACGCTACTTACTACACAGTCACGGAACCATGTGGTTGTTAAGCAAGCTACTTACCACACAGCCACTCCTGCGCCTATCTATTATTTGACAGTATGTTTTATGAATTTTGATATAATTCGTCACATAGGCGCAGGAGTGGTTGTGTGGTAAGCTTACCAACCACATGGTTCCGGGTTCAGTCCCACTGCGTGACATCTTGGGCAAGTGTCTTCTGCTATAGCCCTGGGCCGACCAATGCCTTGTGAGTGGATTTGGTAGACGGAAACTGAAAGAAG
>NC_042997.1:173777849-173797387 GCF_006345805.1 Octopus sinensis
TGTACCACCCAAAATCTGTCATAAGATGGCTATATATACAACGTATAGAAGGTGGTAGGGGCCTCATACAGCTGGATAACTATTATAAAATAACCACCATAGGACTGCAAAAATACCTACTTCAGAAGCAAGGAAAACTACTACAAGTAGCCACAAAACACGGGCAAAACGAAATTCTGGGTGGGATTGGACTAGTTACTTACATCGGCCCCAGCGTGTAATGGTACTTATTTTATCGATCTCGAAAGGATGAAGAGCAAAGTCGACCTCAGCGGAATTTCAACTCAGAACATAAAGGGAGCCAAAATGGCGCTAAGCATTTTGTCCGGCGTGCTAACAATTTTGCCAGCTCGCCGCCTTAATGATGACAATGATAATGAAGAAGGGTACGGAGGGGGTGTGAGTGGAGGAGGATGGGATGATGATGATGATGAGGAGGAGCAGGAGAAGGAGGAGGAGAAGGAGAAGGAGAAGGAGGAGGAGAAGGAGAAGGAGGAGGAGGAGAAGGAGGAAGTGGAGGAGGTGGACCAAGCTATATTCTAATTACTATATCCTTTTTCTGCACATATTTGTTTTCTTTCTCCACTTATGGAGTTGACTAGTTTAGACGGAACATTTAATACTATTAATATTCTCAGTCTTGAAAGACCTGTGAAGTTCAATTACTTACAGTTCTTTCTTCCAAATCAAAACAATAAAAAATAACATACGAGACAAAACTGGAGTCTCTGTCCTGTCTCTTGTCTTTTTAAAACATTATTTTTCAAACCACACTGTACCATCTTACATGTTCTGCTCAATCAGGGCTGAACTAAAACCAAAAACAGGAGAAAAGTACAAACAACATACGTTTGTAATCCAATTGCAGTTATATTATATACTTTTAATAACAAAATCCCTACATCCAATCGTATCTGCAATAAATATATACTGAACAATTAGCGTTTGACACTGAAAATTCTGTCATTCTTTTCATTCATTTCTTATACATTCAGAACTCTTCTCTCAATTACCAGGTGAGTACAATATATTTGTTTCCGATATATTGGTATAGCTGGAGTGTGGAAGCGCAATGGCCCAGTGGTTAGGGCAGCGGACTCGCGGTCGTAGGATCACGGTTTCGATTCCCAGACCGGGCGTTGTGAGTGTTTATTGAGCGAAAACACCTAAAGCTCCACGAGGCTCCGGCAGGGATGGTGGTGATCCCTGCTGTACTCTTTCACCACAACTTTCTCTCACTCTTACTTCCTGTTTCTGTTGTACCTGTAATTCAAAGAGCCATCCTTGTCACTCTCTGTGTCACGCTGAATATCCCCGAGAATTACGTTAAAGGTACACGTGTCTGTGGAGTGCTCAGCCACTTACACGTTAATATCACGCGCAGGCTGTTCCGTTGATCGGATCAACCGGAACCCTCGTCGTCGTAACCGACGGAGTACTTCCCATAGCTGGAGTATTGATATTTACTTTTGCTTTTGATACATTTTTCGATCTATTTGTGAGAATTGTACTCCATAAAGTTTATTGATTTCTAATAATTTGTAAAGATACCTACGGCTTGATTCTCCGAATTAATTGGTTTGGTGCATAATTATTGCGGCTTTTTTTCAACAAATTTTATTCAACAAAAACATCATTAAATGACGGTCTGACCGCCTGCCAAGCAAATGGAAAGTAGTAATTGAAGTAGATGGTGAATATGCTCCGGAATAATCATTTAGATATTATTTTGTTACATGTTGCTATTGTTGGTAGCATAGTTGGGGCGGGGGCTGTGAAGGAGCGGTGAGAGGGCAGTGAGGAGACGGTCCACCGATGGTGTCGCTTTTATAGGAAGTACACTTTTAGATCTGTTGTATAAGCCTGTATAGGCTTGGAAACGGGGAAGTACACATACTCAAGAACTGCTTCCAGACAGCACAGGATCTAGATAGGCCTCTAGTGTACATGGAATAGAATCAGTACGTTTCTGCGCATAGGTTGAAAAAAGAAAAGAACAACCCGATATATATATGTGTGTGTGTGTGTGTGTGTGTGTGTGTGTGTGTCCTCCCACCATCGCTCGACAACCGATGTTGGTGTGTTTATGTCCCCGTAACTTAGCGGTTCGGCAAATGATGCGGATAGAATAAGTACTAGGCTTACAAAGAATAAGTCCTAAAGTCGATTTGTTCGACTAAAAGCGGTACTCCAGCATGGCCGCAGTCAAATGATTGAAACAAATAAAAGAATATATCACGTGATCACGTGATCTACCAGACCATTCAGGTTGTTATACATCGCTAGTCACAATGCGTTTTCATCGTTTTAGCTTTCGGATGATGCTACCTAGCTGGCCAAGCGAGCAGGCCAACAATCTCCCTGATCGGATGGTTAGCTCGTCGCAACCTTACCCATTTACAAACGAGTGTATATATATATATATTATATGATATAAAGGAAAGGAAGTTATTTTATATCTAAGCTTAATCACGTAATCATTGGCCTGCTCCGCCAATCAGATTGTATCCTAAACAGATGCTAATTTGAACCATGTTCTCCCCATAATAACGGGAATTTTCGAACTTCAATCAGAAGCAAGACATTTGCAGTACAGCCCCACGTCTCTCTATCACACTTAACTTTTGAAAATCAAAAAAAATCTGTGAAACTGGTGAAGCCTTTAAAAATAAACTATCTAAAAGACAAAAGATTCCCAGTGCATTTTCAACTTACGATATATATATATATACGTTTGTGTAATATATATATATTTATATTTATATGTATGTATGTATGTATGTATGTATGTATGTATGTATGTATGTATGTATGTATGTATGTATGTATGTGTGTCTGTGTCTGTGTATGCGTGTGCGCGCGTATGCATATTGTAATATATCATTTGTAACAACGCTAAGTATGAATTTCTCTTTCTTGAAGCGTAGTATTGTTTCTCAAGTATTTCATTACAAACGAGTATTGTGTAGCTGCGGGAGGTATGAGACGTGAAGTCACCTCCCGCGTCAAAACAGGTTACTTACCTGACATCATCGTGATTATTATGTAGCATATGCAACTCATCAACTGAACTTCACTCTCACACACACACACACACCAAAGCACAGTCTGTCCAGCTGTCACTAGGTGCAATCTAGACACAGTTGGCATCATAAGAAACACGCACACAAGCAACAAAGCTAAAGTAAAGATGAAATGAAAAATGAAAAATGGGAAACGCATATATGTGTTTATACACACATATACATTCTTATGCATACACACGCGCAAAAACCACGCACATTCGTATAGATGTGTATGTGTATATATATATACTCTTTTACTCTTTTACTTGTTTCAGTCATTTGACTGC
Organism: Octopus sinensis; assembly: GCF_006345805.1. Taxonomy (NCBI): domain Eukaryota; kingdom Metazoa; phylum Mollusca; class Cephalopoda; order Octopoda; family Octopodidae; genus Octopus; species Octopus sinensis. Next base: position 173,781,202 of record NC_042997.1, read on the forward strand.
GGCCATGCTGGAGCACCGCCTTTAGTCGAACAAATCGAACCCAGGACTTATTCTTTGTAAGCCCAGTACTTATTCTATCGGTCTCTTTTGCCGAACCGCTAAGTGACGGTGACGTAAACACACCAGCGTCGGTTGTCAAGCAATGCTAGATAGACAAACTCAGACACACAAACATATACACACACACACATATATATATATATACGACAGGCTTCTTTCATTCTCCGTCTACCAAATCCACTCACAAGGCTTTGGTCGGCCCGTGGCTATAGCAGAAGACACTTGCCCAAGATGCCACGCAGTGGGACTGAACCGGAACCATGTGGTTGGTTAGCAAGCTACTTACCACACAGCCACTCCTGCGCCTATATATATATATATATATATAATATATATATATATATATATATATATATATATATATGCTTGTATAAAGGTAATAAACCTATAAAACGAAAAGCAAATGTGAACAATGGACAGTGTTGCCAAAGAAAACTGGATAACACGGGTTTCTAATTTATGTGTGCTTGGTTAATTCAAAACCCAGTGGGCCCTCCATTTCTTTCACACCATCCGGCATATTATTCAGTTTTAATTTCTCAATGTTATCTTAAATATTTAAATGTGTTTATCTCAGAAGAAATGCTTTGCTCCAAATATAAGTGCTCATGTTACCTCACCATATACGAACGTACCAATTCTATAACTTTACCAAATGAGTTTTACCAATGCAGTCCGATAATAATTTACTTGGACTGTGTTCTTATTAATCGCAAAATTTCGGACCTCTCAGTCCAATGTACTTACACTTCCAATGAAGTGAGGTAATATTTATCCCCACTTAAACATGTATGTTCTGTTAGAACAAGCTATACTGCAGTAGATACTACGAGAGAAACTCCCATATTGACATTTGGTGCACCAAAAGCCAATATGAGATTTTCTCTCACGGCTTCTTCTGCAATACAATTTTTTCTAACAGAATATCTATGTTTAAGAGGGGATAAATATTGTCTCTCAGTATCAATATTGCTTCTGTCGCTAAAATTTACTTCCAATAAAAGCCAAATACCATCCATTCTGTACACGTATACAAACATGCCTTATTACTTAATCCTTAGCCAGTCCTTTGCCTAACCGTACACCAAGTCATCCATGGCTGTCATGTCTACATATCCCACAGACACCTGTTTTGCATCACGTTCGGTCTTCTTGTCGTGTTCTAGATAATTTTCTAATATATTTTTGCCTTGTCAACATAGACATTCCCACAACTCGTTTGCCGCAGCAACACTCTTGTTGATATTTTTCTATTACTCATTCTCAATACATGACATAACCAGCTTAACCTTGTTCTCAGTATTACCATTAGTTCCTTCTGACATGTCTTAATGAGTATTTATTTCCACATTGATGAATCGATCTATAATTATCAATTGTCATGCGTAGGTTTGTGTATACGTCTTTCTTGGCATGTACCCAGTCTTTTCTCATGACTTTTGTATAGTTACCAAGTTTCGCCGTTATACAGAAGAATAGACAGCCATATAGAACTAACTGTAAGCTGCAATTTTAGTCGTTATCCTGATTTACACTTGCACATAAAAAGCAATGGAAGCAAAATCTAATTTAATCGTGTACAATATTGTACATCAACTTTATGATTCTCTCATTATTACTTTGGCAAGTAAGTTATACGATCAAGAATTCTATGAAGGGCAAAACTTGTTCGGAGTTCTCTCCCGTACTTATCGAAATGATTAAACTGTGACATTAGTCAGTGAGCTAATGCTTTTCTCTCAGCTCATAAATTTTTGTTTCTTAAACACAAAAAGTGTCCAGTCCTTCCTTCTATGTGCTCTGCCCAGTTCATCCGCCCTTGAACATCGATCCGGATTCCCTCATCTTATGTCTTTCCTCTAGGTGCTGACGTTTAACAGTTTAAACAGGACATTAATAGCATCAAGCTCATTTGTCTCAGAGGGCTTGCAAAAATCATGTGTACAACTCCTTCCTGCAAACTCAGCAAATATGAAAAAAAACCAAAAAAACACAAGAACACAAAAAAAAAAACGAGAATAATGGCACTAAATTGACTGATGTATTTCGTGCAGACGGCATCCATGAGTAATTTCTGCTAGTCATGATAATTGCTGATGTCGAGTCTTGTAATAATGACACAAAAGATAGCCAGCGGGTGACTTCAACCAGTCAGTCAGTTAAGTTGTAAGCTCACCATCGGCCTACAGCTAGATAACGAACAATCAGTCATACAGTCATTCTTCAGTAACAATTAATCCCTAAAGCAGCCAACAATGTCCTAGTTCGTGCAATGTCTTCTACATACACGTAGTTAAGCAACAATTCAAGTTTTCAACTCCTTTAACATTCCGACAACATTGTCCTCAGTCTGACAAACCCTTAACAAAATGTGAATAACCTATGAATACCTGCATGTTTTTTGCTATCCCAGTCTTCTTTCCTATTGTCCCGGTAACTTCCGTCAATCGCAACTATACCACTCGTGTTTACTGATTATGTAACATGAATCGACCGATCCATCGATCGATCAATTGATCCAAGCATTCCATTTACCCAGTTCATTAGGTTATCTAATCCATCCATCCATCCATCCATCCATCAGCTATAATACGTATATATACATACATACATCAGCTATAATACATATATATAAGTACATAAATAAAATGTAGACATGCATAATGCATGGATATATATATATATATATATATACATGGATACATACATGCATCTAGATTGGTACTAACTGCATAAGAAGTACCCACTTTCTGATGAAATGAGGCCCCGGAAATGCTGGACTAGCGTTAGTCAGCAAACGACTAAAAGAGAAATACTAAGCGTTTCTGAATATGAATACGTTTCCCCATAAACTCGAGGATGATGCGAATATGACGATGAGATGTAGACACTCTTGACGCGTGATATGCTACGCATATAAGTTTTATTTAGCCCTTGGTTGAAACTGAATCAACACTCTTAACGCGTGGTCGGTACATTACAACGTATTTGGAAAGGTAGTGCTATCGCAAACCGAGAGCAGGAGATAAATGAGAAATACATAATACTAAAAAGAGAGTGAAGCCCTTCAACCCCTAAGATGCTGAAAATTTCGACACATATAATTAATAGCTGTCTGAAAATTTTATCATGTTACTAGTTTCCACTGAAGCCTGATCTTGCTAAAACGATACACTGCGCCATAAGTCCGAGAGACTTCAGTTGGATAGATATAGACAATGCTCGTTATTGGATACATACAAAGCTATCAAACTCAGAAAATATTGGTGGATCATTCCCATCAAATGTTCCTCCAAGGGCAAACGTAACCAGATTAATACAGATGTTTAGAGTAGAAAGTAAAATACAAAAAGCAAAAAGAAAGTTATAGGGATCAGCTGCTCTGGAATTGTGACAATTTCTTTGAAAATCAGAGAGAATAATATTTATTACTCTTTTACTCTTTTACTTTTTTCAGTCATGTCACTGTGACCATGCTGGAGCACCGCCTTTAGTCGAGCAAATCGACCCCAGGACTTATTCTTCGTGAGCCTAGTACTTATTCTATCGGTCTCTTTTGCCGAACCGCTAAGTTATGGGGACGTAAACACACCAACATTGGTTGTCAAGCGATGTTTGGGGGAGACAAACACAGACACACAAACATATACACACATACATACATATATACATACATATATACGACGGGCTTCTTTCAGTTTCCGTCTACCAAATCCACTCACACGGCTTTGGTCGACCCGAGGCTATAGTAGAAGACACTTGCTCAAGGTGCCACGCAGTGGGACTGAACCCGGAACCATGTGGTTCGTAAGCAAGCTACTTACCACAAAACCACTCCTACGCCTATGGACAACTTTTTCGAAACTCGTCGATTCTTTACCCTGATTATAAATTCACATTTACACCAAGCTATCTGAATAATTGTTTAAATGTTAATCTAGAAATCGTAGAATTTTCAGGCAAAGATGAGGCCAGCTAAAATGTTCGTTGTAGATATAATCTGTCAGTACAGCAGTGTATATACGCACACTTTTTAAAAGTTCAACGTACAACACTTAACATATTTATTGTCTAAATTCCATTGATGGGGATTTGCTTATCTGATAGAAACCAGCGCCTTCCTTGTAGGAAGAATTCATATAGTTAAGAGAGAAATACACGCATACATACATTAGCACAAAGCGTCGATACATACAAGCGCAAGTACGTTCACAAATATATTCTCAAATACATATTCTTTTACTCTTTACTCTTTTACTTGTTTCAGTCATTTGACTGCGGCCATGCTGGAGCACCGCTTTTAGTCGAGCAAATAGACCCCGGGACTTATTCTTTGTAAGCCCAGTACTTATTCTATCGGTCACTTTTGCCGAATCGCTAAGTTACGGGGACGTAAACACACCAGCATCGGTTGTCAAGCAATGCTAGGGGGACAAACACAGACACACAAACACACACGCACATACATATATATATATACATATATACGTCAGGCTTCTTTCAGTTTCCGTCTACCAAATCCACTCACAAGGCATTGGTCTGCCCGGGGCTATAGCAGAAGACACTTGCCCAAGATGCCACGCAGTGGGACTGAACCCGGAACCATGTGGTTGGTTAGCAAGCTGAATATATGCAGAGGAAGTTACTGCTACGCATATAAGTTTTATTTAGCCCTTGGTTAAAACTAAATGAACAGCACTGGGATCGAAGAAGATCCCAAATAAGCAACCAGTTTATATATTTTATTTTCGAGTATTATGCATCTAGGACTGTTTAATTCAACATTCACCTCTCTTTCTTAAGTAGGAATGTGTTAAGGGAGATTTGTTATTAATTCCAGCAAATCAGCCGACTATGTAAAGTCTTCCTCGTCGGGATGTATTGGTAGGTGTGTGTACGTGTATGTGTGCTTGTGTGTGTGTGTGTGTGTATGCGGGAGTATGTATGTGCGCGTGCAAGTGTATATATATATATATATATATATATATATATATATGTGTGTGTGTGTATATATATATATAATATATATATATATATATATACATATATTAATTAATAAGGGTGAGAGAATTAGATACTAATTTAATAGTATGTCCATCAACACCAAGTGCCCAGTGCCTCGAGAACCTGGATTATTATATATTTTATAATATATTATAATATTATTTTATACAAAAATAATATAAGAGAATGGTCACTATGTGGCTCATTCTAGCACTAGAAAATCCAAAGGTTTCAACCACAAAAATACATGTTTCACATGAAAGTCAGTACGATTGTTAGTCACACGAACAGGGCAAATAAAAAATAACAAAAATACATTGTTATTTTTATTTGCCCTGTTCGTGTGAGCTAACAATCGTACTGACTTTCATGTGAAACATGTATTTTTGTGGTTGAAACCTTTTGGATTTTCTAGTGCTAGAATGAGCCACATAGTGACCATTCTCTTATATTTATTTTTATATATACATATATATATATATATATGTATAAATACATACATACATTCAAAGCGACGAAAAAATATGCTGACTGTCCATTTATCGAATTTTCCCTGGATTTCAATATGGATCAGTCCACCATTTTTCATCTATGCTAGCTATATCGATGCTCGCAACTTACTAACTTCCAATACCAGGAGCCTTGAATAGTACTCACCTACCTATTACTGTATGTGATATGTATATATGTAATATCTTTTATCACACACACACACACACACACACAACACACAGATACAATGTATTTGTATGTACATATATATATATTATATATATTTGTAGTACATATATTATATTATTTGTAACATATATATATATATATGTATATATATATATATATATATATAATATATATATATATATATATATATATATATATATATATATATATGTGGTGTGTGTGTGTGTGTGTGTGTGTGTATGTGTGTGTGTGTGTGTGTATGATGATGTGATGCCGTCCATTATATATACATACAACAAAGTAACGAGAAAATATTTTGACACAAATTAAATTTAAATGTTGGAGTAAATCTAACGGTTTTTTGTGCGTTTTTGAATGGCTTATAAACACCTTCCACGCTGCAATTGTATTTTGTTTCAGCACACGATCTCAGATCAAGTCTTGCTATGTACTTGCTATACAAGTACATCTCCGTTACTATATATGTTTTCCGTCAACCAAATCCACGCACAAAGTTTTGGCCAGCTTGGGGCTTTAGTAGAAGATATGTGTGCAAGGTACCATGCTGTGGGACTGAACTCGGGACTATGTGGTTGGAAAGCAAACCTCTTACCACACAGCCACTCCTGCGCCTGTGTATATATCATTTACACATATACGCATGTGCTCGAGAACGTGTGAATAAACAATCGGGCTGAACGAGCATATGTATCTACATAAATGTACGTCTTAAGATAGGTAGAGGAGCTACCTATCTTTCTACAGGCGCTGAATCACGGGAACTCTAACATTTAACTGTATTGAATGGCACAGACGCAAATGGTAAGTAGCGTACTTCTTGCCACATTTTTTCTGCCTGCCATTACCTCAGCGCCATGTAAGTGGATGTCTAACTGTAATTTTGATGATACGCCATTTTGACACTGTAGTTATCATCAAATTTTAGATCATTTTACAATATAGTTATCAAAAGAAAACAGTAAACGACAGGTTATTCTTTCTCTCAAGTACTCTACTTTCTTATGTGTCTCCTTTCTTTTCTTCTTTCCTTATCTTTTTTTCATTATTTTCTGCCTTCCATTTTTACACACAAAAACATACACACAAATATGCATACTTACATGATGCATACAAATAAATACACATAGGCACGCACAAACACACACACACACACAACACACACACATGCACACACACACACACACACACACACACACACACACACAACACACACACACACACACACACACACACGAGTATACGGTAGACAGACGCGCATTCTTGTGTTAGTTCGTATTCATTTCCCATCAGACAGACAAAACATCTTACAATTATAATAGTGTTCCTGACTTCATATTTATCAGTTTTATCATACTTTCTCTTTTTCCTTTTCCTCTCTCTTCTCGACTCCCTCTACCTCCCCCTCTCATCTTCCCTGCCCCCTCTCTCTCTCTTTCTTTTTATTCGTACTGATCGTTTTCTCTCTGCCCTCACCACAATTTTTCACTTATTTCACTGCGTTAATAATTGATGCATATTTCTCAACGTTTATCCACCTGTCTATCTAGCCATCCATCAATTTATAAATATATATGCATATCTGTATTTATATACGTATGTGTGTACGTGTATGCATATTTATGTGCCTATGTATATGTGTATATATATATATATATATATATATATATATATATATATATATATATATATATATGTATGTATGTATGTATATATGTATACATTAACACGCATACACATGTATAAACTCACATACTTATATATACATACCTATACACATACATACACACACGCAATACATATAATTAAACATATTAACACATATGTGATGGATCCTCCGTCTGTTTCGACGATGAAAAAAGTCATGTGTTCCATCAACTGAATGCCGACCCATTAAATTAACGCATAAGCGGGTGAGTAAGGTACACATACATATGTACCCCTATCCTGATTCCAAAGAATGGAATCACTGTGTCTTGGTTGACCACATCTATTGCATCTACAGCCCATGAAACAGACCCCGACACAGCTTCCATCTGCCTAATATCGGCCACACGGCTTAGGGGGACCCGAAGCTTTCGGATCTCATGATTGTAAAGAAACCTTTTACTCTTTCGACTTTCTGTGTTTCAACACACACACACACACACACACACACACACGCACACACACACACACACACGTAAAATATACTATATCTGTGCGTATATGTATGTAAATATACAGATGTCTGTCTGTCTGCCTGTCTGTGTGTGTATATATATATATATATATATATATATATATATATGCACGCACACACACATATATATGTATACATACGTATATGCATGAATTCCCGAGAATATTTATTAATAGCATTTAAATCCATACTGTTGTTGACATTAGTTATCCGAATACAGAGAACGGGCTTTAAACGGCATACTACAAGGTGAGTACCCAAATTTAAAATTATTACTTATATATATATATACACACACACACATATATATACATTTATGTATGTGTGTGTGTTTGTGTGCCTGCGGATGCGTAGGTGCGCGCGCACGAACGTGCTCATCATCATCAGCATGTGTATATGGCCATGTATATATTTAATTGATAATATTAAAATCACTCGTTCACTTGTTGAAGTTAAATTTTAAACATGGAACGGCCCCCGGGTATGCGTGTTCCATCATATCAGATGTTTTTTCAATATTGGCTTTTTGTTGGAAAATTAATTAATTCATATATCGATCCATCATCACCTGCTGATAATAATCGAAAAAAAAAAAGAAAGAAATATAAAAAGATTTGAAATCGCGCTTATCTGAAATACACTATTCGTTTATATTGTCTATATACAAATATTATATTCTATAAATTATTTTACTTTATATCGTAATTTATTTATTATATGTTTTTATATTGCATTGTGACGTAGGCATTAAAATCTATATACCGCTGATATTTTACACCAAATAAAATATATAACCCTATATACTCATATATGTATGTAAATAGCTCTCTCTCTTCTTCTTCTCTCTCTCTTTCCCTCTCACTCTTTCCTTCTTCTCTCTCTGTCTCAGGCGCACGCGTGTTTGCAAGTGCAAACACACTCTCGTAAATCATCTCAAAACTGGTTTTCATTTGAATCTTGCGCATTTTTTTTCTTCCTGTAAACCTATCTTTCTTCGAAATCTTCGAAGACCTCGTCTAATGATACAATTGATACATTCGCTTGAGAAATGTTAACCTTCTATAAATAAGGTTAACTGATATGTTATTTTTGAAATAGTGTCGTGCTATGCGCGTTTGTTTTGTTGTAACTCTTTTTTGTGTCTTACTGTAGCAGATGAAAATAGTTATTTTTGATACCTGAGCTATCACAAGCGCATACCTATTTCTCATCTTCGTATAAATGAAATAGGGGTCGTCTTGCTATTTGTTGCTTAGATCCTAGACAACCCTCATTAAGCAGACATCTCATTAAAATTGCTCATGAAAAAAAAAAGCATCTAGAACCATCGAAGTTGTTACAAATGCTAGACCATGCTATTCTCTGACAACCTCTGACGACGACTTTAGAAATATGGCTAAAACTGATACTCAGTGACTATATCAGAAAATACTTCTCTTTGGTCAGATGCTAACGTTCAGCAAAGCTTGTTTAAATGAAATCCATATTGGTGAATTATGCATACCTAGAATTGCGCTCCTACCACTATTCTATAAGGAATCAAAGGAAACGTAATCAATCTTGGCACTTGACAAGCAATCACAAGTACATCAGAATTAATAGTGACGATTATTACATGTAAGTTACCCTAGGCGTCCACTCAAAAATGTAATTTCAGTGACCCAGAAACTTGCAAACTTGATCAGGTATGTATAGTTACCCCGTATGTATACGATATCTGTGACACCCCCAGTTCTACAAAATAACGAAACTGAAAGAAAGATCAATGTGAAAGTAATTCCAAAAACTGGTATACCAGTCACCAGTCTTCTTTCTGGTATGTAGATAAGAAGAAAACTACTAAGCTAGGTAGCTTAGAGTGATCTACGTCTTATACTTTTTGGTCAAGGAAAATGCAGATTTTGTATAGCTAAAAGAACTGATATCATTTTTAAATCTAAGAAAACTACGAACCCGCTGAACTAGAGTTGTTTCACCAGTCTACGACTTTCAGGTGTTTTGGCGCTCATTGCTATGAGGGAATCGTCCCCGGGACGCTATGCCTCAACGAACCGGCGAACAAGCAAAACAGTCGGATTGCCTATGTGTGTTCGATGATGTCAGATTGCCTATGTGCGTACCGCTGTTTTTAATTTGTAATTGAATTTAATCTTACGTATTCATTGTCGTGGCATATCAGCAAATGGTTCTTACATTATTTGTATAAAGTCATGGACTGGCGGGCGATTCGGTTTTTCCCCAGTTCGGTTAATGTACGTGATGTTGATAAGCCACAAAAATGGCGGAATATCGATATCCATCACACCTGAATGGGATTAGCGGCGAGTTGGCTTACCTGTCTACGACTTTCAGACGTTTTGGAGCTCTGTGCTGTAAGGGAATCGTCTCCAAGGCGCTATGCCGAAACGAACCGGCGAACAAGCAAAACACATACTTTGAGTATGTGTGGTTGATGGTGTTTACAGCACTAGCGCTGCTCTTAATTCGTGATTGAATATGTGTATGTGTGTATGCGTGGGCGTGCGTGTTTGATATGCGTGTGCGATGCGTGCATATGTGTGTGCATGTGTGTGCGTGTGTGTGTGTGTGTGTGAATCAAAGTGGAGTATAGAAACGATAACCGAAAAAGGGCAAATAAACATGGAAATCTTCTCATCAACCATGAAGACCAGATCAAATGCGCAGTTTAGGTGCGTTTCAAGTCTAAAGACGTTCATCTACGCATCACTGCCTTCCGCAGAGTTTTCCATCGAAATATTTGCTCACAAGACATTGATCGCCCTAAGTCAATAGGTGAAAACATTTGCTCAAGGTAAACGTGTAGTTGGATAGAACCCGAAACCACGTAATAGTAAAAACAAACTTCTTGACCTTTAAGTAGTTACTATGAAATGTAGAACTAGTTTCTCAATGAAAAAAAGTGTTTCACTCAATGGAATTTAGATGACAAACAGTCAAGTGCAACACTAATTTTTTTTAAATACCTGCATATTTCCGCTTTTCCGTTGACAGACTGGATTTACCAGTGATTTCTGTTTTTGTCTCACTACTTCTCAATGTTATGACTTCTACATTTAGTAATAATATGTAAGTGCAACAATAATCACAGATACATCAATAAAACTGCATAAGCTGGCTAAACGTATGTGTATATATATATATATATATATATATATATATATATATATATATATATATTATATATATATATATATATTTATACAGAGAAGTGATATAGTGAGACAAGGGAAGAGAGAGAAAAAAGAAAGAGAGAAAGAACGAGGAAGAGGAAGCAAGAAAGAAAGAGATGGGATGAAGGATAATGTGCGTACGTGTGAGCTTTGTGAAACGGTGCGTCTGCGAATATTTGTGAGACATATACGCACACATCTTGCACAGTATGTACGTACGGTGCGTGATGGTTTTTGTGTGTTTATAAACGTGTGTCTTTCCAGCTCTCTGAACTGTATTTGTATGAAGTGAACTAACTGGTTGTCTGCCCGATATAATCCTATAAATATGTGATGAGCCAAGTGTAGTGTTTGTCAGGCTGACGTGTTGTGTTTCTGCGAGCCTCACTGATCGCCGACTTTTCTGACAACAAATATCTGATAGGTATCCATCACAGATGACAGTTACTATTGACGACATATCCGCCATTTCTGATTGGCCTTCTTCCTTTCTCTTGTCACTCAACCCCCGCAACTCTTTCTCTTTCTCTTTCTCTCTCTCTCTTTCGCTCTATCTCTCTATCTCTCTTTCTCTCTCTCTCTTACATTCTTTCATCCATTCTTGTCTTTCTTTTGTTCTTTTATTCTCTCACACATTTCTTTCTCTTATTCTGTCTTACATTCTTTTTCCCCGTGTAGTTTTGGTATATCGTTAACTACAGCTACTATCACTGTTGCTGCTGCCACCACCACCACCACCACCACCACCACCACCACTACTAGTACTACTACTACTACTACTACTACTACTACTACTACCACTACCACCACTACTACTACAACTACTACTACTACTACTACTACTACCGCGACCACCACTACTACTACTACAACTACTACTACTACTACTACCGCAACCACTACTACTACTACTACTACTACTGCTGCTACTGCTACTACTACTACCACGACCACCATACCACTACTACTACTACTACTACCGCGACCACCACTACCACCACCACCACCACCACCACCACCACCACCACCACCACCACCACTACTACTACTACTACTACTACTACTACTACTTTGAGAAATATAGTTTTAATGTGATGGTCACGGATAGATCACTTGATATCTTGATAATATTCTACTTTACTTCATCCCTCTGGCGGTGGATTGAAGCAACCACTAGTGAAACACCTTGTTAGATTGAATTTTTATTAGTTAATACGGAGCTGGTCCACTTTTAGCAGCAAGTCACAGTTTTAATTTTCAACACATGGAGGAATTGACATGTACAGGTTTTGGACCATTGTTAGTGGAATTTTGAGCCATTCTTCAATTAAGACCTACTTGAGCTCTTTCAATTACGATGGCATAGGGAAGCGGCTCCTCACTTGTTGTGCTCCAAAATGTACTATAAATGTTTGATTATATGAAAGCCTGTAATTGCTGGAGCAAATCCAAGTGGACAACTTCACTTGTGCTTTTCGAACCAATTTTGAACAACATTAGCTGTGTGAGTTGGTGCATTGTCATCTTCCATCAGGAAGCAATGTTTGAACAAAACTTTAGGATTAACAAGACCAGCTAGAATGCTCAGATAATCTTTGGCGCTAATTCTACCATGTAGAACAACTAAAGCATCATAAGAATCCTATGATATGGCTGCCTGAATCATCATAGACTCACATCTATGTTTCACGGTAGGAGGCAAACAGTAAATTTTGAAGCCTTCTTTGGGCTGCCTTAAGACAAACTCACCTCAATGTAGGTAAAAACAGCGAAGATGATACTTCAGAGAAGATGCTCCTTAGAGCCATTGACCACTTTTGATAATCTAGACACCATTCTTGCCACTTATCAATGTTAAGGTGGGGAACAGGAGAGAATTAGCAATTGGAGCTCTCTCATGGTATCCAACTTCATAGAACTCACGCACGACGAATGTTTTAGTTTGACACAGGGTTGGTGAGGTGATGATTTAGCTCTGCTGTGGTGTTTAGACAGAATACGCTTCGATACTCTGCGGTTCCGGTTTCGAGATTTGTCTTCCACCCAGAATTATGGTTCCCTGAGTTTGGTTTTACCTTGGCTTTGGAATGTCAACATGCTTTTAGAGACTGTAACTCTCGAAGCATTAAACAATTCAACAGATTCAGTGACAGAAGTTCCACTTATCCGCACTCCAGCAATTTTCCCTATTTGGAAATCAGACAGTCACGCATCGCAACTAATTTAAAAACTAGATATCTGTTGAAAAAAGAAGAAACAAACGGCCATATCATGAGGTAGGGGATACAGATTACGTATATGAACGCATATATACAGGCTAAAAAAGTTTTCAATTTGTCATAATTAAATATGGAATGGAAACCCTACTGTTTTGTCCAAACCCTCTATCTATCTATCTATCTATCTATCTATCTATCTATCTATCTATCTATCTATCTATCTATCTATCTATCTATCTATCTGTCTGTCTGTCTGTCTGTCTGTATCTCTCTCTCTCTCTCTCTCCTCTGCATATGCATATATATGGTGCATATACATCTCTCTCTCTCTATATAACCATATTGTGTATACATACACCCCCCCATATATATATATGTATATGTATATATATATATATATATATAACACTGTGATCGACCGGTCTATCAGATGCTGCTACACATCGCTGGTCACAATGCGCTTCGCATTGTTTTAGCCTTCAAGTGAGGCCATCCCGCTGGCTAAGCGAGGCAGGCCAATATATACAAACATATATATATATATATATATATATATATATATATATGTATATTTTTAAACGGTAAGATAACAAAGAAAGAAAGAGACCTCAATATTATGTAAATAGAGGAAATTTATCTATAAAATAATATGTACATTACTCGATAGTCAAGATAAAACTCTGAGTTTCAGATGCCGAAGTGGGAATCCACAAAGCCATCTCTTCGGTTATCTGGCTATTTGAAAAACGCTATGAAAAAATACCCGTTGTGGATTCCCACTTCGGCATCTGAAACTCAGAGTTTTATCTTGACTATCGAGTAATGTAACATATTATTTTATATATATATATATATATATATATCACATTTCAGGTGACAATGTACTTGAAGCTTGTTAGCTGTTCTTAATGTCGAGCAAAACCAAGATAGAAGTCTTGTAATTGCCAGCCAAAAACTTTTACATCTTATCACTGATTTGTTGATTGATATAGCAAAGCATAATTCTGTTGGAGATTACTCGCACTTCAACTGAAACAGTATCTCTGATGTTTGACGACATGAGGCAATTATGCATGTATTATTAATCAGTTACCAATGCAGAGCTTCAATTGAACACTATTTTATAGAAACATTCAAGGAGCTCTAACTTTAAGCTATAGTTAGTGAGGAGACATTCTTAGAGGTTCTAAATGATTTAGAAACTCCGTATTATTGTTTACTTTATTTTCATCAATAACCGTATCATCTAATTTGTAAATACAAGTTTTTAGTTCATAAATTTAACTATCACCGTTTTTGATGTCAATATTGCTTTTTCGCGCAAGCAAGTAAAATTTTTGTAACAGCATGTTATTAAATCCTTTTTGTTAATTATTATTAATTTGTTACTGCTTTGAACCACTGTACTGCTTATTGTTATTAGAATAACTTTATTATCAGAGTCGACAGGAAATTTTCTTTCTGCAAACTGTGGCAAAGTTTGAGCAAAAAGAACTGAATTGTGATCACCATATATATTGTTCGTATGCTAGTCGTGTTACAAACAAGATTGTTTAAGGTATGCCTGAATTTCATCAGGTTTTGTTCCGCTGACAGAATCTGATGAACATTTCTTGGTAACACAACTGTTACGCAGTCCGTGAACGTCTTCAGGTTTCTCACATCTTAGTGAGTTTTGTTCAGGGTCTGTAATGCATTTTTGTTGTACATTCACCCAAGCCTATAAGTTCACATCCTTTAATAACTTCATCCATGCTTGTAACTTTTGTAATTTTTCCAAATAGCTTCGTTACGAGTAGTTAAAATCCAGAGTGGTTGTTGGGACAGATTGAACTGAGCGTGACACACTCACAGGGAGGCACAACAACACTTTAGTTGGCTTGTGATCTTAGTTCAGTAGTAAATTTGAGAAAAAGGCTTTCCTAATACCACCGGGGGCATCTCAAAAGTAGATGCCGCCATTCTGTTGCGGCATATTATTCTTTATACGCGAAAATGTAGTTCTCTGATCAAGAAACAATCTGAGTTCATTTTCATTTGTATATTCAGTTAAGGAGACGAATTGGCAGCAAGATGGTTGATCTGAGTGTTTTTATTTTGATCTTCAGATAAGCATTTGCTAGGAAAATTGTTTCTCTAAATGTAATGGGGCGTTCTAGAAAAGCATGTTACAGTTTAACATTTTATTGAACAAATATAAAAGGGGCGTAGCTTATTACTGGGAAAAAGCACCTTCTTTAAAGAATGATATAACAATATTTATTTAACATAAAGAATAATATATTTTTTGTACTCTAATCTGATTGTCAATATGAAGCAGACATACAACCTTGTTTTCAACTCATTTTAAAGGAAGTTCTAAACTCAGTAATCGAAAGAAAACTTTTATGCTTTCCAGTATTATTTACATTTTATTATGCGCATTATTCCAATAATAATTGTCAATTTACTCATTGAAAAAGGTGGCGAACTGTCAGAATCGTTAGCACGCCGGGGTAAAATGCTTAGAGGCATTTCGCTTGTCTTTACTGTCTGAGTTCAAATTTCGCCGAGGTCTACTTTGCTTTCATCCTTTCGGGGTCGATAAAGTAAGTACCAGCACCGAGATCTATGTAATCGACTTGCTTCCTACCTCGAAATTGTTGGCCCTATGCCAAAATTTAAGCCAATTTACCCATTGAATATTGCACAAAATACAAAAGAAGTAGAATTATTAATTTCTTTTTGTAAAAAATTGCTTATTATGAAGTAATTTTTAATTTATAATTTCAACCGTTTTTTTTTGAGCGAACAAACGTACATATGTGTGTGTGTGTATGCGCGTGTGTGTA
>NC_042997.1:173797487-173802487 GCF_006345805.1 Octopus sinensis
GACATGCACAAACATACAAATGCACACACGCACACACACAGAGACAGATACTCACGTGTATATATATATATATATATATATATATATATATATATATATAATATATCACTGAGCAAATGCTCCTTATTTGCTAATCGATTTTTATTATGTAATATCATCTTCGTTTACGATAGCTGAGTACATTTGAAGTACACCAGCATGTGTTTATGTATGTGTAAATGTGTGTTTGCGTGTGTATATATGCGTATGTATGTGCTAGCATGTATATGTATGTATATATATATGTATGTATATACATATATGTATATGTAAATATATGTATATATTTGTGTATGTATTTATATGTATATGTATTTATATATATATATATGTATATATACATGTGTGTGTGTATATATATATATATTATGTACATATATATGTGTGTGTATATATATATATATATATATATATATATATATATATATATATATATATATATATGTATATCTATATATATATATGTATGTATATAGTATATAAATATATAATATAAAATTATATATATATATATATATATATATATATTTAATTAATTAATAAGGGTGAGAGAATTAGATACTAATTTAATAGTATACCTATTCAACACCAAGTGCCCAGTGCCCCGAGAAACCGGATTATTATATATTTTATAACATATTATAATATTTTATACAAAAATAAATATAAGAGAGTGGTCACTATGTGGCTCACTCTAGCACTAGAATAGATCCAATAGGTTTCAACCACATTATTTATATATATATATATATATATATTATTATATATATATATATATATATATATATATATATGAATAAACACGTGTACCGTGATGCAATTCGAATAGCCCGCCTCTTACATAGATATATAAGTGTGAACAATTACATGTACTATGCTGGATACATGCGGTGTTCATCTGGTATGTTGATTTTTTGTTTATTTTTATGTGTCTTGATTATGCTTGCACTGACGATTAAAGAAGTGCATTTTGTGCTCTAATTATGAAATCATATGATCTGTAGCTGAATATGTTTTTAAAAGGCTCGCTTCGAGAGTTGCATTCCCTCGCATTTGGTACGTGTTTATTATGGTAGTTTTGATTTTAAGAGTCTCTCCTAATGTGAGGCATTTATATATAGTAATGCTCTTAATATGAATAAATATATTTAAAGGGAATGATTAAAAATTTTTTCCCTTATGAGGTTTATCACGCTACTTGATATATATATGCGTAATACGTACGCGCACAGAAATGTATTAAAGTATGTATTCATGCATATATACATATATACATATACACACATCATTTATGTGTGAATATATTTATGTGTGTGTCTGTGTCTGTGTATACGTATGTGTATGTATATACACGTACATATTTATTCAAGTACTCATATAATATGCAAATTCAAACATATGCGTGTGTATGCGTGTGTATGCGTTTGTGTGCGTGTGTGCGTGTTTGCGTGTGTGCATGTGTATGTGTGTATGTATATGTGTGTTAATAGCATGTAGGTAGTAAGCAATTCTATGGAGAGCTGAACAGTAGAACTTTTCCCGTTTTATACAATTATTTGAGTCTACAACACGTTATATTCTAAGGGAATTCTTTTTGGCTGCTTCTTTCATTGTCTTTAGAGTTCTGATCCTCTTTTTCCCACAATTTGAGAGCCATTTTGCCAGTGCGTAAGTTGATTTGCTCAAAAGCCCAACGTGCTTTCACTTCTATGACGAGGGATTTGATTTGGAAGCTCGATGTTGACTTAACTGGCAGAATTTTTCCTGCTCTAGATTTGGGTTTCTTGCATTCTATTTTCATGTAGCACGTGTATTCAATGAGAATCATATGTTTAGATGAAATCAAAGAAGTGCAATTTCTGACCTCTTGTTAATAATTTCTTGGGAATTTTTTCAATTCTGAAAGGTTTGCTGTTCACTTCCAGGCATCTACTGCATTCCGCAAGGCCACAGTTTTCTGCCAGCTGTTGTGTAGAACATTGGTGGAGCTTCTGATGATCTAATCTTCTCTCGCGTGGTACAAATAGCGTTTACGATTTTTTTTATGCCCTTCCTTTGCACTTTTCTTTGACTTGTGCCGCTTGGCCTGTGCTTAGAGCACGTCCAACTGCTTGTTTGCATTGACGGAGTGGGAATGCAGGGTTATCATATTTCAACCATTTTACCAGGTTTGTATTCGAAGGTCATAACCAGTTTCGAGAATGAAGCTGATACTAAGGTGAACCAAATACTTTATTTAATTCTAGCTGTAGCTTCTCTGAAGTGCAATCTCCTATATCATCTTTTGTCGCTTTTGGATCTACTGGACTGCCTTCTGAATTCTTTTGGTATCACCTTCTTCAACTTCTTATTTCACTTTCTGTATTACTGTATCACATTGTTTTACTTTTTGCATTTGACATCCACTCCAGTGAGCCTAATCATTGCCTATTGGTTTGCGTGTATCATATTATTTCATTAACCTGGTGGCACACCTTTGCTGCATACACCGCATCCTGAACATTCTACCTTCTGCCAGTTTTCAATTTGGGCTCGGTGAATCTCACAATGTTGTCGCCGAAGCGATCAAGCATACATTCCAGTCTTGTACTCTTTCACAGTGGAATTTAAAGATAGCTTCAGTTTTTGCCTGGCGATAGTAGAAAGCAGCACCAGTGAAACCAAGCAGAAGAGAGAATCAGGAGAACAAGTAGGTATCAGCATCAAGGAGAGCAGGTGGGAGCAACATCAATGATCAGCATCATTTAAAATAGGTGATATGAATATATTATAAATGCGGCAAGCAGGCAGAATCGTTATCACGCTGGGCAAAACGCTTAGCGGTATTTCATTTGTCTTTATGTTCTGAGTTCAAATTGCGCCAAGGTTAACTTAGCCTATCGTCCTTTCGGGGTTGATAAAATAAGTATCAGTTGGTCACTGGGTTCGACATAATTAACTTATCCACCCTAAGATTGCTGGCCTTGTGCCAAAATTTGAAACCACTATGAATATATGGGTATATATGCAAATATTTGTGTATGCATGCATTATTTTCTTACGGGTACCAATTTCATGGCTCACATATAATTGTTATATGTTTACAATACTTCAATGACAAACAGGTTTTCCTTGAATTTTCATTTTTAATTTTTATATTTCCACATCCTGTTCTTCTAAAACAGAAGACATAGATAAAACCATGACCCCCGTCTGCTTCTCTTTATATCCAAACGCAGTAATTTGTGAAAAATATTTTACCCAGAAAATATTAGCTTTAAATTGTAATGTTTTCTGTCCTTTTCATGCATATTTTATATGTAAAATTATAAACTATTTTACCCATCACAATCGTCCAAATAACGCAGTCGGGTAACTCGAAAGAATGCTCAATGAAGCTGTCAACCACCAATAAATAATTATACAGTTCTTACTGAGAACTTTTTCTTTGTTGTTTGCACAGATTTTATGTTATAATACATACACATATATCATATGCACAGTAGTTCACACCTCAAGTAGTTATTGTCTATTTCGTGGGTTTAAGCAATTACTCTTTACTCTTTTTACTTGTTTCAGTCATTTGACTGCGGCCATGCTGGAGCATCGCCTTTAGTCGAGCAAATCGACCCCGGGACTTATTCTTTGTAAGCCCAGTACTTATTCTATCGGTCTCTTTTGCCGAACCGCTAAGTTACGGGGACGTAAACACACCAGCATCGGTTGTCAAGCAATGCTAGGGGAACAAACACAGACAACACAAACATATTCACACACTTATAATATATACATATATACGACAGGCTTCTTTCAGTTTCCGTCTACCAAATCCACTCACAAGGCATTGGTCGGCCCGGGGCTATAGCAGAAGACACGTGCCCAAGATGCCACGCAGTGGGACTGAACCCGGAACCATGTGGTTGGTTAGCAAGCTACTTACCAAACAGCCACTCCTGCGCCTGTTATGTATTACATTCCTTTAGCTCCTCCATTTTTCTACATCTATCCTTTTCGCACAGTGTTTGAGGCCGGTGGTTATTTAAAACAAAACATTGTTTAATGCATTTTGAGAATAACATTATCTTGGGGATAATTCGTGTGTAATAATTATCTCCCTTAGAAATGCATTTTCTAAATATAAATGAGGAAATCAAGACAAGTTAATAAGCAGATAGATAGACAGATAGACAGACAGACAGGTAGGTAGGTAGATAGATAGATAGATAGATAGATAGATAGATAGATAGATAGATAGATAGATAGATAGATAGATAGATAGATAAGATAGATAGATAGATAGATAGATAAGATAGATAGATAGATATAAATAGATAAGATAGATAGATAGATATAAATAGATAAGATAGATAGATAGATATAAATAGACAAAAATTTAGATAGGTATACAGATAGATAGACAGACAGCTACAGATAGATAGATAGATAGATAGATAGATAGATAGATAGATAGATAGAGAGAGAGAGAGAGAGAGAGAGAGAGAGAGAGAGAGAGATAAATAGATAGATAATAGATTGACAGGTAGTTAGAATGCAGAAGAGAAGTTAGACAGAATGTAAAAAAATATTTAGATATTTGAACACGGGTATATAGAACGAAAGAAAGACGCTCGTCAGTTGAGGTGGTGAGAGTTTTGGCTGTAACGTAAAGTTTCTGGATGGTATACTGAGGGTACCGGAAAACAGTGTTTGGATGTAAAATGTAAGATTAGTTGCGAAGATAATGTTGATATGCATATAGGTGCTATGGTTCGTTAATCAGTTTAGTAGTACCTTAGAGTAGTATGAACAAGATCTTAGGATGAATTCTCCCTCGTGTCTACACCTCGCTACTTTTTCCAATTCTAATTTTAAGTAAAACACACACACATACATATGTATGCATACACTTATATATATATATATATATATATATGTGTGTGTGTGTGTGTGTGTGTGTGTGTGTGTGTGTGTGATTCTCTCAC
>NC_042997.1:173809987-173814987 GCF_006345805.1 Octopus sinensis
GAAAATAGAAGCTACAATGCAGTCGTAGATTTACAAAAAACCGGTTTGATACAGTTGGTGCGCTGTTGTTGATAGTTTTATTCCATTAGAATTGACCAGGATTTTTCGGGGAGAAGAACAACAAAGCCGACCGACAGCAAACAAAAAAAGAAGATACCTTCGGGATTCTTCCAGCTGAGTCTTTGTAACAGGAGGAGCTTATGAAAACTTTTCTATTGGCTGATATTATTGAAGTTATTTCCCTTGGATTTGCTCCCCCCTCCCCTATAGATTTTTTAAACACACCTAAGGAGGGATTTTGTTTTAATTACGTGCATAATCACAGTTAATCGATTTTCTTTTCTTCTCTTTTTTAAATTTTTTTTTCAACTTAGGTATATGAGAATAAATCATAGACGATATTTTTCGAAGTTGTTTCTTATGCAGAAGTTTATGTTTCATCAGTCTACATGTGTTGATAATACATGTGGCGGGAAATGCGGCGGCGTTGAGAGATAACAGACGTAGGAAGGAGGGAGGAAAAGAAGCAGTTTTGGGACCACTTCCAGACATTTTAACCTTTATTATTATTATTATCATTATTATTATTATTATTATTATTATTATTATTATTATTATTATTATTATCATTATTATTATTATTATTATTATTATCATTATTATTATTATTATTGTTAATACAGTTGCCTTCGTCCTTATAACTGTTTCGCTACTGTCGCTATGATAGTGCTCATATGTTACATTGTTTACTTATTGATTTATTAATTTATCCATTTAAATGTTTTTAAATCGTTTCCTTCTCTTCTCTTCTTTTTCTTTTCTTTTTCTTAGTTTCGTAAATAATCTCCTGCTTCACCTTGAATTATTTAAATTACAAAAAACAAAAAAAAAAAATGAAGAAAAAAAAAAGGAAGAATTTTTCCCCTTGGCTTCTTTCTTGATTAGTAGAATTAGATTAATTTTACAGAATCTAAAGCATCCTTTTAATTATTTATGCTTTTCTTCCTCCTCCTTTTCATCTTCGTTGTCATTCAGCCTCACCTGCTCCTCCTCTTCCTCCTCCTTTTCTTATACGCAAAGTCCTGTATAGTTTTCTTGGTGTGTTTTGTTGTGTTAGTTTACACACACTCACACACACACACACTCACACCACACACACACAAACGCGCACACACACTCACTTATAATTTTTTTTTTGTTTTATTTTCCCGAGCTAAACTGCTCAGATGAACAATTGTTAAATCAAGTATGAAGAACTACGCATTCAATCAAAGAGAATATTTCGGAACTTTCAGGAACATTAAAAAGAAAAGAAAAATCAAGAATAAGAACCCACCATATATATATATATATATAATATATATATACATACATGTATATATATGTATATTATATACATATATATATACATATTATATATATATATACATATATATATATATACATATATATACATATATATATATATATATTGAATGACAACAACGAAAACAAGAAGAACCTACAATAATAAATACAACTATAACAAAATTATTTAAATGAACAAAAGAAACGATACAAGATGCAATATAAAATTTATACAAAACTATACAAAGGAAAATTAAATATACAAACGTAATAAGTATCTCAAAAATCAAATCAAATAAAATAAAATTTAAGAGAAAAACAACGCAAATATACGAAAATCAAAAGCAGAATATCAAATGGTCCAATGATTTCTCTAATATAATACCAAATTTCTTCTGTGCCTCGGCAAGATTTTGTGAAGAAAAGTATGAATCTTATTAAGATAATAATCTTTCCTTAATAACTGCTCTGTCTGATATCATTGTCGTTGACTGTGTCTGATATTATGTATAATTGTATATATTTATATGTTTCTGTATATTTTCACACACACACACACACACATACACACGCACACACATTTGTATGCATATGTATGTTTGTATTTTTATGTGATTACATGAATGTGTGTGTGCTTATGTACACACATGTAGATATATACGTGATATATATATGTATGTATATATGTGTGTGTGTGCATGTGTGTGTATACGTAAATATATCTGCATATATACATACATAAAGACATATGTATATATACGTATATATATATATATATATATATATATATATATATATGTGTGTGTGTGTGTGTGCGTGTGTGTGTGTGTGTGTGTGTAAATTATAATTGTAGCGTTTTATATTCTATGATTAAGTTTCTGACTGTTTCAATATGTGTATGTTTGTGTGTGTTTGTGAGTGTGTGTATGTGTGTGTGTGTGTATGTGTGTGTGTATGTGTGTGTGTGTGTTTGTGTGTGTGTGTGTGTGGAGTAGATGCACATCTGTTTCTGAGCGTCTGGCTCTGAATTCTGAAATACGAATTTTAGTACGCGGGCATTAGTTTATTTGTAATATGAATATTCATACGTATGCATTCTCCTCCTCCTTCTCCTCCTTTCCTTACCCCCACTTCCCTCTCCAACTGCAACGACTATTCGTGAAAGATATTGAGGATGCCGTCTTAATATCTGAATAAATTATGCGTTGGCCACGATTAGAAGTCTTCCCTATCTGATCTGCCCTGAAGCGGAGCAACAACAACAATAATTCTTTCTAATAAAAGCCCAAGGTCAGTAATTTGTGGGTAGAAGGTTAAGAAGTTAAACAGACCTCGGCACTTGATCATTACTTTATTGTATCGACTGTGGTGCTATTAAAAGCTGTTATAAACCCAAACTCGAATATCAAAGTTTAAAAGGTTTCACGTACAGTCTCTCCAGAGTTTGAATTGCTTCTGAGTAATTCTCACATTCACTTATGATTTCGTAAACGTCTTTACCTATGTTCTCTATTAAACACCTAAGTTTGGTTTCATCCGTGATAGGCGGTTCTGCAGGAAATGATTCTAAAAAGTTTTTTAAAGTTCTGAACCAATATTTCCATTCTTTTGATGCTTGACTCAAACTTGGATCAGCGGTGAACAAATTTGGTTTTATAAATTTGCTGTCCATTCTCTTTTTCTCTTTCTCTAGCTGTGGTTAATCGATTAAATTGTTATAAATGGACGGCAAATTTATAAAACATAATTTGTTCACCGCTGATCTGTGTTCGAGTCAAGTTTCAAAAGAATGGAAATATTGGTTCAGAACTAAAGCTAAGTCACTTTCGGTGGAAGTTGAGCTCAAATCTAAGGAGTCAGAACAATCATCGCGAGATATTTTGTATGAGGCTCAATCAATTCTGCCAATCCGCAAAGTTTTCAACACCAGTAATACTTTCTGATTTTGGCTAAAACCAAAAGTTTTTAGGGAACATTTCGAATACATTATGTTGACCCCAGTACTTCACTGGTACTTATTCTATTGATCTCGAAAGGATGAAAAGAAAACTTGACCTCAGCGGAATTTGAGCTTAGAACAATACTTCAAAGCATTTTTTTCGACGCTCTGACAATTCTCCGAGTTCAACATCTTCTACAATACCAATAATACGAACAAGAATAGTTAATAATAACGAACAAGCATAGTTTATAATCACAAAAAATGAACCAAAACAAGTCTTCATGCTCTGTCTTCTAGGAGGTCCTATAAAATCTCACTTCATCTTATCTTGAATAAAGATATCATATCCTAAAGTTAGGAAAGGACATTATTTTCTGCTCTGGGCACAAGGACTGAAATTTTGGAGGAGGGGGCCAGTCGGTTAGCTCGACTCCTGTACGCAACTGGTACTTAATTTATCGACCCCGAAAGGACGAAAGGCAAAGTCAACCTCGGCGGAATTTCAACTCAGAACGTAAAGACAGAAGAAATACCTATTTCTTTACTACCCACAAGTGGCTAAACACAGAAGGGGCAAAGAAGGACAGACAAACGGATTAAGTCGATTACATCGACCCCAGTGCGTAACTGGTACTTAATTTATCGACCCCGAAAGAATGAAAGGCAAAGTCGAACCCGGCGGAATTTCAACTCAGAACGTAACGGCAGAAGAAATACCGCTAAGCATATCGCCCGGCGCGCTAACCTTTCTGCCAGCTCACCACTTTAAAATTAGGAAAGAACATTGGACAATATCATTCCAGATAATTGGTTTGGACAGAATTGTCACAATCAGAACGCCTTAAACTTTACATCAACTTCTTTCACCTCAAATCAATCCTTGAATAAAATAACGTAGGATTCCATTTTTCTCTAAGAAGTGCCGATTCTTGTTCTGTCTATTATTTAACCATTCCAAAATTACAAGCAGTGATTTTTAACTAAATTGCAGCAAAAGATGTAAATATTGTTGTGAAGTAATTTCCAATCAATAGTATTTTGACTAATTTTTCCTTAATAGGACCGTTAGTTCTGAGTGGTGTTTTCATGCATTGAGTACTAATTTTTATCGTCGAATGAGACTCCAGCAATATCACTTCAAGTGAAGTGGTATTTAGTTACAGTCAAATTCCGCCGAGGTCGACTTTGCCTTTCATCTTTTCAGGGTCGATAAAATAAGTACCAATTACGCACTGGTACTTAAACAAAATACACGTACCATTTGCAGCCGATTTCTTCGTCAGTCAGTGTTCGGAAAGTCATAGCAGTTCCGCGCTTTTTTTTTTTTTTTACCAAAGCATAAAGCTAAAAGCATTGAACTTCTGGGAAAAGCAAGTAAATGTATACAAGAAAGCAATAATTATACACACGCAACAGATGAAAGTCTTTCGGTTATACAAAAGACTGGCTTCTTTCAGTTTCCGATTACCAAATCCACTCACTAGGCTTTGGTCGGCCTGAGGCTATAGTAGAAGACTCTTACTCAAGATGCCACGCAGTGGAACTGAACCTGGAACCATGTGTTTGGGAAGCAAGCGTCTTACCACACAGCCTATATTAACAATTAATTGGCAACTTTCAGCTATGAGTAATCAAAAGAAGAGCCGATGTCTGGAAAAGCTAGAATTTTCAGGCTCTTACATAATTTCGGTGAACCAAGAATATGGCACAA
>NC_042997.1:173817487-173829987 GCF_006345805.1 Octopus sinensis
AGTAATGCAATACGAGAGTATTGCTTTCCAGTAAAGAATAGCTCGTGAGGGAAAATTATACATAGAAGTAAATATATGGCACAACGAAGTACCGATATTTACTGGAAAATAGCGAACGTAATAAATACGACGCTAATGTATAGCTTCACCGCGTATGTACTTAAACCGCACTGGTACTTAAACAAGATACACGCACCATTTGCAGCCGATTTCTTCGTCAGTCAGTGTTCGGATAGTCATAGCAGTTCCACGCTTTTTTTTTTTTTTCCAAAGCATAAAGCTAAAAGCATTGAACTTCTGGGAAAAGCAAGTGAATGTATACAAGAAAGCAAGAATTATACACATGCAACAGATGAAAGTCTTTCGGTTATACAAAAAGACTGGCTTCTTTCAGTTTCCGTTTACCAAATCAGTGCCTCGCAATCTTTTTTCATTTGTGGTACACTTATATTCTTTTCAAAATTCAGCGGCACACTTGAACTAAAAATATAAGTAAAAGTATAGGGGGAAAATTATTCAGGTTACACAGCGGCAGACCTAGCATCGTCTCGTGGCACTTCAGTGTGCAATGGCTTACGGATTGCGGGGCAGTACTCTAGGTGACTGCACTGCATTAACCAACGTCTTTCTCTATAACACTACGTCCATAGGCAGTTGCAGAGTGTATTTTTACGGCTTATAAAGCTAATGTCGCCAATGGTGTCTTATGTCGGCTCCGTTATCCAATCGGTACGACTTATGTAAATGCATAAGAATCAATTCCAATATTGGCTGCTGGACAGATAAAAAGCAAACCTGACGTCTGTGGGATTTGTACACAATGTACAAAGAACCGAAAGGCATTTGTCTGATTAATGCTTCTGACAACTCTGCCATTCAACCACCTTTCTTGTACTTCTCAAATTGTATTGTTGTTACTTTTGTAGATCACAGCCGAAACTGAATTTAGTACATGGGTAAATATTTATTTCGTATATTTTTCACTTGTTTATTGTTTTGGTTTGGTGTTGAGTTTGATCTGAGAACATAGACTTTTTGTGGAGAATGGCGATTTGACGTCTATATCTAGCATGTTGACTGTCCACTTTTCGTGTTCAGTCCTTAATTGGTATATATAAATATTTTAATCTTCGGATTCTTTCTTTAATATGCTAGACCACTGGTTCTAATTGATAAATATCAATTTTTACCCTTAATTTAATTTTATAAAAATTATATATATATATATATTACTAGCAGTATCGCCCGGCGTTGCTCGGGTTTGTAAGGAAATAACTATATAAGCATTTTTAGAGAGTTATAGCCAAAAATAGCCAAAAATGCATTAAAATGGAAATAATATGATGGTAAATTTTTTTAAAAATCGTGATTGACTCATCGTAGACATTTTTAGAGAGTTACTTCCCTTATATAATAGCGAAAAAATGCATTAAAATGGAAAAAAAACGATGGCAATTTTTTTTTTAAATCGTAGTAGACTCATGTAGACGCTTTCTTAGCCATTTCTGTTTTGGTGTCTTCAAGCCATGAAGTCGTTATTCTAAAAGAACGCTGGTCTCCTTGACAACGCATTACGACGTGATTTCCTTACACTCCCTTCCCCACAGGTGCAGGTGTGAGCGTGGACGCCAACTCCGCCGCCATCGACACACGAGAAAAATATGCATTAAAATGGAATAAAAAATTATGTTAAATTATTTTTAAATCGTAGACTCATCGTAGACGCGCGCTAATACTCAGAGGGCTCGATATGAATCACGACTATAAGCTACCCGAATTTGGTTAAACTGCACCGCAAAATGTGGGAGTAGTTAGGAATCTAAATCGAAGGGACAGACACTCACAACTACAGTTTTATATATATAGATATACATAGCGCAGTAGTGGTGAGATGTGACAGCAAAGAAAAGCATACATTCACCCTCTGCATGCAATTAGACTCGGAAAGTTCGTGAGGAACCCATTGACCCAATTTGCTGACTTTTCCGATAGCACTCAGGTCTCAATGAATGGTTAATGACCAAATCCAAGCTTCTCTGCTAGTTCCTCAACAGTACGATGAGATTTTGTTCCACCAGGGTTTTCAGATGCTTCCTTGTCGAGTTCTACAGATCTTTCAGGATGAGGCTCGTCTTCTAGGCTGTAGTTTATGGCTCGGAATTTCTGGAACCCACCATTGACATGCCTTACGCTTATTGTCCAATCCCCATAACTGCATTAATATTTCTTGTACTTTCCGTTGCGTTGTTGTCTTTATTGAACTCATAAAGCAAAATATGCCAAATATGCTCCTTTTACTTCCAATATAGCTTTGAAAAAAATAGCTGTTAAAATCGAAATGCACTCTTCAAAACTTGCACTATGAATAAGGACAAGATAAAATTACTACCTGCTTTTATAGCAAGTTAATATAAGTGGTTTATCCCATTCCCCTCTGACTTTTAGTTCAAGCTGTTGAAAAAACCGCATATATATATATATACATTACATACATACATACATACATACATATACACACACACTCTCTCTCTCACACACATGCACACATTTATATTCTGTTATTCTTTTATATGTTTCAGCCTTGAGTTTGTGGCCATGCTGGATCATGTGTGTGTGTGTGTGTGTGTGTGTGGTGTGTGTGTCTATCTGTCTGTATGTATATATGTATAGTATGTGTGTGAACAATAATATTTTCAACAGATGTGTTGCAAATGTATCTGATTGTTCTCAGCTTCAATACTGTGTGTGTGTATGTGTGTGTGTGTATGTATGTATGTATGTATATATGTATGTATGTATTATGTATGTATGTATGTGTGTATGTATGTATGGTGTGTATGTATTGTGTGTGTGTATGTATGTATGTATGTATGTATGTATGTATGTATATTATGTATTTGTATGAGTGTATGTTTACTTATTACTAACACAAGCCACTACGGTTATTTAATGTAAAGTCCTCCTCAAATCACTCTCTGTCGCTAATTTACTCTCTTCCAAGAACATTTTCACTCACTCTTATGTGTTAGCTTCCCATACATTTTACTCATTTATCTATCAGCGTCATAGAGAGAAACAAATATTACATCTAGTTTCACTTTATTCGTTGCCCACTGTGTGTGTGCGTTTGCTTGTGGTTGTAAACAGACTAAGAAAAGCATTTGACACACACCAGAATGTGAGTTTTCTGTAAATTTTGCTTAATTGGAGTTTAAATTTTAAAAACTGGACCTGGCATGACGCGATGCATTGTACTCTTAAAAATGTAGGTAAATTGTAATTGAAGAAATCCTATATTGTAGATTTGATAACTCCCAAAGGAGGCAGATAAAATCTGCCTTTTATAATAAGAGATATATATATATTATATATATATTACAGTCATGTTGAAACATGTGATACGGGGAAAGTGCAACATTGACAACGAAACATTTGTGGAGTAAATGATGGGATAATTCGACTAAGCGACAGGTCATGCGTCCGTTTGAAGGATTTCAGCCCCTAACCTGTCGTAGAAAATTAGGTGGATGGGTGGGTATATGATTTTTGAACGCACTGAAAAGCTGTCAGTGGATATAGTTTAGTTTCTTTTGCGGTGGTTGGCGCTGCGTCTAACACGACCTGTCGTATGGTTGATAGTCGAATGAATATAGGTGTAATGGAGATATAGTACATAAATGGCTACATTCTGGAAAGGGGCTGTAATGGGATACGGTAAAGGGGAAGTGAACTGTTGAAATGTTGCAAAAGGCAAAGGGTTGACATTGGATTGCTGGTATGGCTGTAGATTAAGAAACATAAACTGAGCCTATACATCACATAAGAATATGTAGAAATGAATTACTTGAAAAAGTAAAGCATAATGGCTTACCACGTGCTGGTAAGAGTAACTGGAGAATATGCTTTGATACTGAAGTCCATTCAGGAAACTGCTTTGTTGGTGCAGTTTTCGGGTTTGTCGGAAATGGTATCCATGCCGAAATGGTATCAGTCTTTACCATTCACAAAGAGCAGTGGATATTGGAGCGCATCATAAGATGTAATAATTCCTATAAACCCTCTTGGTAAACAATATTCTTAATTTTTTTTGTTGTGGAACAAATGCGAATAGATTTTTTTTGCTTCCCACTCTAGAGCATCCAACATACAAGTGCCCGTGTGAGAAGCACGACTCTTCCAAGTGGAGTCCTACCACAGCGTCTGACCCTGGGATTTATTGATAGACATTGTCAAGTTGATACGAATAAGAAATTGCAGTCTTCTGAATTAAAAAGGAGTTTCTGTTCCGATGGAATTGGAGGAATCCTAGGTATGAAAACATCCTCTTCTTTTTCACATCCAGAAAGAATGGTAGTCTCAATAACATGAGACCACCATCATCTTCTTTACCACCAGGCTAATCCCATTGCAGAGGTTTGGTGAATCCAAATTTCTCAATAACATTACTGGAGTTCCTACTTTAAGTTCCAATCTGTGGGAAGCTAGTCCTGGAGGCTCCAATGAATTGAGAAATTCTTTTGGATAACTTATTACCACTTCTGGATCTCGGATTGTATCAATTGACTTATAGATATGAGAACTTCCAGAAAGATACTGCAGTAACTGCTCGTTAATTTTACTTACAGTGCTGTCTTTTGGGGGAGCCAGTATTGGTCTTTCACACAGCCAATTGACATTGTGACAATTTTTCGACCAATGGAGGATCTCCTTTTGGAAACATTATGTCAAGAAATGCTGATGCAATAAAATAACATGAAGATTGTACGTTAATACTGAAATGTCAATAGAAAAGTAAATAATACCAACATCTTAGCAAATTTTAAGAAATACATTCAATGAACTGAGATGCCACTGTTACGTTTGTAATTAAATGTCAATGGAAAACATTAATTGTTATCAATAATTTAAAACGATGAAAAATTTTCAGCGAATTAATCGAGCTGGATGTAAAGGAGAAAATCAATTTCTGAAAGTTACCTCCCTTCTCCACGTAACTCAGGAAAGAGTGTCTTCTGTTCCCAGAGGGCCCGTTATTTATTATGGGAAAAATTTTAAGAGTCTAAAACCATCTTTGGAATATAAGCAATGTGTGCTCCCGGTTTGGAGAAAATCAGTTGGGAACTTCAGAAGATATGCAGGTTTACACACACACACACACTGACATATATATATATATATATATATATATATATATATATATTAGAGAGAGAGAGAGAGAGAGAGAGAGAGATTAATTATTCTTTGTCTTAATTTTCATTTATCTCACTGTCTATCTTTCTGCCTTTCCTTCCTCCATTCTTTTTCTCCTCCTTTCTTTCGTTTCTTCAACTCTCCTCTTATCTCTTCTATTCTTTTATGATATTCTTCTAAATTCGCTTATTTTTCTCTCAGTATAGTTTTGAATCTCTGACCATTCCTTTTCATATCTCTTTCTCTTTATGTTTTTATTATTTCCGCCTTAAGTCATCTCTCTTTCTTTATCTACTTATCTTCTCTCTATATACATTGATATATTATTCACACTCGCTCACCATTTCTCATTCTCTCTTTCTCTCTCTCCCTCTCTCTTTCCCCTTTTAAAGTGCTCTAGCTTTTCTACATATCACTCTTTTTGTTCGTCTCCCGTCCAGTCTCTATTCATCTCTAATTCGTTTTTCATGTAATTTTTATTCTCATTTTTACATTTTTACTTTCGTTAATTTTCTTCTAGTCTATCCCTATCTTTTTCTACCAGCATTTCCTTTTTCCGTTTCATTCCTAACACCACCACTAACATCAACAACAACAACAACAACAAAATCACATTACCACTCTCAAGCAACGCCTTTTATTGCTTCATATCTGACCTTTTCTTCTTTATGTGACTGATCTCTAATCATTGCTGGTCAGTCCCAGAGGACAGTAGAGGTCATCGAACAACTGAAAAAAAAAAGAGAAGGAAAAAAAGAAGATAAAAATGCTGGGTACGGGGTGGAGGCTTAAGTCCAGAGAAGTAGCAGCAGAAGACCATTATACTGAGTAATGTTACTGTCAAACAGTTAAACAGATAGTGGCCACTACTCGCCCAGATGATAAACATCAACAAAGAACAGTATCATGCTATCCCATCCATAGCCCTTTCAATCGTTGCTTCACTCGCCATTACCACCTCCTGCTCCCCTTCTTCATTCGACCCTTACCTCTTTTACCTTCTCCTTTACAAGACCACTGTAACCGTGTAATGATTTCTCGCTCAGAAAGAGGAAGGAAGAAGAAAAATAGCGCCGCCTTCTTATTCGTCTTCTCAATGACCCTGTCTTCTTATATGTCTTATATTGTAGAAGTCACGTACAAAATAACATTTTCGTCCGTTAGATATCATTCACGGGTCAGTGCTGGGCTGAATATGTGTTACTACATACAGAAAGAGTTCTTCTAATCATTCAACAGTTCATTTCTTATCTTGTCTTGCTGACAACAACAGCAATAACAACAATAACATCCTTTTGTCTGAAGCTGTCCGAGACTGTGCTGTGTATAAATTTCCATCATGAAGATACATTCCGATAAAAATATAGAATAATGGTACATGTGTCCGTGGGAAGGCGGGTATTGTCGAGTATAATATATATATTCTTTACTTTATAAAAACGAACAGATGAGAGACCCTCAGATGAAACCTCGCATTCTTAAATAAAAATAAAGAAAAATGAAAACTATATACAAGTCAATAAAACCCTGGTCAAATCGTTAAGAGCAATAATGTTATTCATTCAGGTTCTTCAGGCCCTGAGTTCAAATCCTGTGACGGTCAGCTTTGAGATTCATGGTTTATAAACAAAAGCGTGTCCTAGGTGGTGAACTGGCGGAATTATTGTAAAGTGTTTCGTGGTACTTGTTCCTATCCTTTGTGTTCTGAGCGGCCATTAGATGTGACAAAGTAGTTTGCATCTACGAGTCAGCAGAATGATGTAGATCAATTACAGAAGCAATGCGACGGGAATCCACTTTCGAATTATCCTCTGAAAACTCTTATCATTTCGTATAATGCTTGTCAAGGAAATCGCGAGATGTCCTTAGTCTACCTGATGGCAGAGGAAGGAGGAGATCCCTAATCTATACAAAAATATGGTAACCATGGCTAAAACGTCTTTGATCACAGGTTTTTCCGTTAAAACTTCGATCATATTCGCCGTTTTCGCTTGTGAGCGTGCAGATAAGTTGCTGAACTCGGCTCGCCTTGACGTTGTGCATTGAGTGACTGTTGGAAGGGAAGACTAGATCTTTATGAGACAACAAGTATTGTTGTATAACGTTCATGATTTTCTTTAAGAACTTTTTGTGGAATGAGATTTGAAATGATTGCAACTGAGGATCGACAATGAATATATTTTTTCTCTGCCATATTCATAACGTACCTTTCTCTCTCTCTCTCTCTCTGCATATGAGCTGGCTATTGTAGTTCTGGATATACAAAATAATTACGCCTGCAAATTCTTTCATCCTAAGTTTGCTCGATCACAGGTAACACGGAACTAAATTCCGCCTTTCAGAACTGAGATAAAGTAGCAACTGGTAATTTATCGACCTCGAAAGGATGACAAATAAAGTGACGTGGGCGGGATTTGAACTCAGGGCGAAATGAACCGAAATAAATACCATGGAACATTCTCTCCTGTGCAATAACGACTCTGTTGAATCGCCGTTTTACAAAGGAACAGAAGACATAATAAATAAAGCAAAAAGGTGCACAAACATACTTCAAACACTTACACGCTTTACATTTGTTGAACAGAAAGAAACAATAATAGTGGTCTACAAACAATACGTTATATTAATCACGGATTATGACAGCTCCGCTTGGTAACTTCATCTACGCCAACACACCACAATAAATTACAAACAACACGAAATAACACTCTGTACAACATCATAGGTTGCATACACTCACATACACACACACAAATACGCACAAACACACACAGTCATACTCACACACACACACACACACCTTACAACAGCCATAAACTCCTTAAAAACTAGCAAATGGGGAATCATCTACGTGGTCGCTCGTCCTGCTAGAAACAGTAGCAAACTTCATTCAAATAACATTTTAATGTCTGAAGAAGGGACGACGAACTGGATAATGTAGTTTCCGGTCCTTTATCTTGTATTTGTTTCAGTCATTAGACCGCGGCGATGCTGTGGCACCGACTTGAAGAATTATATTCGAACGAATCGACACCAGTACTTAATTTTTTAAAACCTGGTACTTATTCATGCCAAACCGTTAGGTTACAGGACGAAATGCACCAACACCGGTTGTCAAGCGATGCAGGATTACGCGCACACATATGTTATATTATATTATATTATATTATATTATATTATATTATATATTGCGTGGCTCCTTGGGCAAGTGTCTTCTGATATAGACTTTGGCTGTCCAAAGCCTTCTGAGTTGATTTGGCAGACAGAAACTGAAAGAAGCCCGACGTATATATATATATATATATATATATATATATAGGGTCGAAAGGGTCGAAAGACCCTTGTCCTACGTCCTGGTTTTGTTTTGTTGTTTATTTTTTATTTTTACCGTTATTGTTTTTACGTTTTTGTATTCTTATGGTGTCACGTATTCTGTATTTTTGTTTGTGTACTTCGATCGTTTTCCGTCCTTTCGTTGTATACATTCGAAGCTTTCTTCCAGGGGATCTAATGCGCTTGGCTTAGATTTCCCTTGGCGGGCTGCCATATCGGAGCAATCTCAAGATTAATCAGCCGAAATTGCTAAGATGATCTGGTTCTTGACTGATGACTGAGGGCTTCGAATGTCCCGTCCTGTGGTTCTTGTGTCGTCTCTGTGGTGTTTCATGTTCTTGTCCATGTCTGTAATTAATTTTACTGTTTACCTATATATATATATATATATATATATATATATATATATATATATAGAGAGAGAGAGAGAGAGAGAGAGACTTCAAACTTGAAATCTTCAAAGCCACAGTCGAACCAATTCTAACTATATGACTCAGAAACCTGGACGTTATCAAAGAAGCTTGAGAGGCGGTTGGATGGAACCTACACTCGCCTCCTTATGAGAGCTCAAAATCTCTCGTGGAAGCGTCATCCAACCAAAATGCAAATATTTGGGAAACTACCACCTGTGTCATCTCTTGTGAAATGTAGGAGAGTCCAGTTAGCTGGACATTGTTGTAGAGCTGAAAACGAGGCAATTTCTACTCTTCTCCTCAGGAAGCCATCTACTCGCAATACCAGAGGGCGCACACTCTGCTACCCTGATGTAATCTCCAGGGATACAGGCATCCAGCAACAGGACCTCCGTAATGCCATGATGGACCGTGAAGTCTGGCGTATCATGGTAAATTCCATTGTCTCGACCACGGTCGAACAATGATGATATATATATATATATATATATATATATATACATGTATGTATTTGTGTCTCTGTGTTTGTACCCCCACCCATCATCGCTTGACAACGTATGTTGGTGTTTACGTCCCCGTAACTTAGTGGTTCAGCAATAGAGACCGACAGAATAAGTATTAGGCTTACAAAGAATAAATCCCGGTGTCGATTTGTTCGACTAAAAGCGGTGCTCTAAGTCCGCAGTCAAATGACTGAAACAAGTAAAATAATAAAAGAAAATATATATAAGGAATATATAAAAGAATATATATATATAGGCGCAGGAGTGGCTGTTTGGTAAGTAGCTTGCTAACCAACCACATGGTTCCGGGTTCAGTCCCACTGCGTGGCATCTTGGGCAAGTGTCTTCTGCTATAGCCCCGGGCCGACCAATGCCTTGTGAGTGGATTTGGTAGACGGAAAATGAAAGAAGCCTGTCGTATATATGTATATATATATAAGTGTGTGTGAATATGTTTGTGTGTCTGTGTTTGTCCCCCTAGCATTGCTTGACAACCGAAGCTGGTGTGTTTACGTCCCCGTAACTTAGCGGTTCGGCAAAAGAGACCGATAGAATAAGTACTGGGCTTACAAAGAATAAGTCCCGGGGTCGATTTGCTCGACTAAAGGCGGTGCTCCAGCATGGCCGCAGTCAAATGACTGAAACAAGTAAAAAGAGTAAAAAAAGAGTAAAAAGAGTATATACGACGGGTTTCTTTCAGTTTCCGTCTATCAAATACATTCACAAGGCTTTCTTCGGACCGAAGCTACAGAAGAAGCTATTTGCCTAAGGTGACACGTAGTGATGCTGAACCCGAAACCATGTGGTTGGGATGAAAACGTCTTACTACACAGTCATGCCCGCCTGTGCTTCGACACATCCACACCTAACCAAAAATACATAGAGGATGATCGAGTCCGGAGCGTTTTGGATCAGATGTGTGCACGATGAAGTTTGACCTGGGAGTTAAAGTAAAACAATATCAACCCCTGAAAAATTGAACAAAATGACAAAATATGAAAGTCCACACGGGCATGAAAATTTTGTTGACTTATCACGTTTTAACCCACACTAAACTTTGCTACCATATGAACGAACAATCACACTCAAAATGACAATACACGTCTATAAAAACTATATATGTCTACAAAACTCTTGCACGCTTTCTACGTGGCAACATTCAAAGAACTAACAAATACTACTTAGTCTACACAAACACAAAATTACAAACTCAAGCATCGCTACAGATTCATGAAATTTAGTTGTATCACGAACACTATTAAAAGAAAAAGAAGAGTAACTGTTACAACATGATCAAAGACATTTTGTTGGCAAACAACCTGGTTTAGTGTGGGGCTTTATTATTTGGAATAACACCAGGTTCCAGTTTATCCTTTTTTGTTTCCGATGTTAATAAGATAGTATCATTGACTATAGTATCATTAGATTATACACCACCTCCCAAAATCTGAAACCTTGTACGTATATGTGGCATCATTATTTATATTAGATGAAGACGACGAACTAGCAGAATCTTTAGTACCCTGAACAAAATGCTCAGCGGCATTTCGTCCGTCTTTACGTTATAAGTTCAATTTCCACTGAGGTCGACTTCACCTTTCATCCTTAAGGGACTGATGAAATAAGTACCAGTCAAATATACTAGGGTCGTTGTAATCGACTGGCCCTTCTTCTTGAACATTTGACGTTGAAAAAAAAGTAAAGTTTTCTTCTCGAATTCATGCCGGCTCATAAGGGCCGGTTTCCCGGTTTCAAGGCGTATATATTCCCCATCTGGACGCGACGCCAGTCCGCCACAGGATCACTCGTTTTTGCCACTTGTGTGCACTGGAACAACGTGATATGAAGTGTTTTGCTCAAGAACACAACGCGTTGTCCGGTCCCGAAACCGAAACCACAATGTAACGATCATAAGTCCATCACCGAAACCACTAAGCCACGTGCCTCCACTTGCTGGTCTTCTGCCAAAATTTGAAACCATTATTTATGTTAGAACATCGATGGCAATCTAGCAGAATCGTTAGAGTTTCGGATAAAAATTCCTTGCGGCATTTCTACATTCTGAGTTCAAGTCCCGTCGAGGCTAACTTTATCTTTTATCCCTCCGAGATCGGTAATAAAGTAGAGTATCAACTCAAGCTCTGGGATAGATGGTATCGACTAACACACGAACTAAAAACTGCTGGTTTTGTGCTCTAAATAAGAAGTTATTTTTATGCTAGATCACATATTGCTTAGTCTTTATTCTCACATGATATATTTACGATTAACTGGAGTTAATTTACGAATCTTACAGAAGAGTAAGTCATTCGCGTATTACGTTTGAAAAGATTCTAACAAAACTGGACAACAGCAATAGTTTAGTCTCTGATCGCATATATTCAAAACTGTCACATACATTTATGAAAAAGAAAATTATCTTCACAGTAAGTCTGAGTAAATCTGCATACAGAATATGGATTATGTCACATGCAGTGTGGAGATAAGGAATTAATTTTACATTGAAAATCTTAACAGTTAAATTATTCACTTAGAGCTTGTATACATTATCAGATAAGATTTAGTTAGTGTGCTGATGCTTAGTCGAAAATAATATAATTTGATTAAAGATTATCTAACGCATTACAAGCATCAAGTTGAAATATGAAAATCAACAGAACTACTGATAAGTCACTAACCATGTATCGATTGCTTTTTAAAGAAAAGGCTACGATGGCTGAGGAATTACAGAATGAAGATAAAAAGTAGACTTAAAATAGCTAAGGATATAATAATAATAATAATAATAATAATAATAATAATAATAATAATAATAATAATAATATAATAATAATAATAATAAAAACAGAGCTCAATGCTAAAAACAAGATAATAGGTATTAACACTTTAGCTGTCCCAGTTATAAAGTTACAGCTACAATATCCTTAACTGGACACGAAATGAACTGACCAAAATAGATAGGAAAACAAGAAAAATAATGACAGGATCTAGGATGCATCACCCAAAATCTGACATAGAAAGACTATATATACAACGTATAGAAGGTGGTAGAGGCCTTATA
>NC_042997.1:173832487-173834987 GCF_006345805.1 Octopus sinensis
CGTTGGTGGCCGTCTTGAATCGAAGAACTGTTGAAGAGGCACGACTGCAAGGTAGGCGCTTGTTTTTTTAAGGGACTTAGTAGGGAATTTGCTGTATGACATTGTTTTTCCTGTTTTCATATAAGAAATCCCCACTGGGTCTCGAACATTTGTCTGCTGCAGTCGCGCTGAGTAACTCACTTAGCGGTGAGAATTGTTTTGTTTTGGTGGGCGTGTCTCGATACCAAAATTTGAAAAGTTTATAAAAATTCGACCCATTCGTAGAGGAATTTTTTTCCTGCTACGGTGAACTGGACTACCTGTATGAAGCAATATTCTGGAGGATTACCTGTGGAATATTTGTGGATTACCTGTGGACCCGGATTACCTAAGTGGGGAAATTGTGTTGCTGGGATGGAACTGTCTTCCTTCGTTCTTTTCTCTGCTCTGTCTTTCTGCTGTTTCCTTGTGTTTCTTTGGGCTTTCATTTGAATATTCTGAACTTTTTTTTAACATTTTCCTCTGTTTTTTTTTTTTGCAAAGCATGGCAAAAAATAAAAACACTGTCTTGGAGTGGGAAGTTGTGTCCCCCAAGCAGTGGGTAAAGGACCATAATGAGAGAATGGTGGTGTTGAGGACATATTCTAAGTCCCTCGACACCATCACTGTGTTCTCTCAAGTAGATATTGAGAAGAAGTTGGCAGAACACCTGCCAACCATCAAGTTTATTGCAAGGGGTGTCAAATATGCAACATTGTGGTTGCTATTTGATACCCCTGAGGAGGCTCGCATTTTTGCGTGCCAGCCCCTGGAAGAGGAGAAAATCCTGTTTCTACCCACATATCGTGGGAGGAAATTGACAAAATCTTGGGTGTGTGGGCTGCCACTCAAAATAGAACTCGAGTGGATAGAGGACACTATCCGCCGGGGTCTGGGTGGCAGCGAAGCCAAGCTCTTGAATATTAAAATGATACCAGCGGCTGATTGGGTGGGATCAAACGCAGTTTTGACCCTGTGGACTCAATCAGCCGATAATCTGGTGTTCCCAGATTTTTTGAGGATGACCGGGTCCAAGTATCCTGTGATTCTTAAGGGACGCCTCCTCCAAGTGTCATCAGTGCCTGGAGCCTGGCCACATTAAGAAGAACTGTCCCAAGGACCAGAACAGGGTCCTAGAGCAGTTAGTTGTGGAAGAACCCCCTTCCCCTCCTCCTCCGAAAAGAGAGATGGAGGAGGAGAGAGTGACCTCTCCCGAAAAAAGGGGGAGAAAAAGAAAGAAGGGGAGCAACAATGGTTGCTCTCTGAGGGATCCCGGGATTGCGGGAGGAAGCGAGGTTCCTGCGGTTATGGCAATGGAGCCATCCACTCCCTCACCAAAGATAAAAAGGAAAAGAGAAAAAGAACCGGACAGTGCTGGAGGTATGCAGTGTACTGCTGGAATGTCCCTAGCCCTCTTCGGTGGGAATCGTGTCACCGACAGAGGAAGCTGTAACTTCGTTGGTTGTGCCACCGGCAGAGGAAGAGACACCGTTGGCGGGAATTGCGCTGCCAGCGGTAGAATTGAATACCTCGACCCCGGAGGAAAACAAATTATTGCTCTTCTTCTACAGAGGTGGAGAGGTAGAAAAGGTGGTGGAAAATCACTATAAGGGAATACCTTTAACTTTCACACGGGAACCCGAATGGCCTCTGCAGATTGCTTGACAACCGATGCTGGTGTGCAATACTTTAGGTGCAGGCGTGGCTGTATGGTAAGTAGCTTGCTTCCCAGCCACATGGCTCCATGTATAATCCCACTGCGTGGCACCTTGGGCAAATGTCTTCATCTATAATCTCAGGCCGACCAAAGCCATGTGAGTGGATTTGGTAGGCAGAAACCGAGGGAACACAGTCGTATATAATATATATGTATGTATCTGTGTGTGTTTATTCCCTTACCATCGCTTGACAACCTATATTGGTGAGTTTTGGGGGAGGGGGCCAGTCGATTAGATCCACCCCAGTACGCAGCTGGTACTTAATTTACCGACCCCGAAAGGATGAAAGGTAACGTCGACCTCGGCGGAATTTGAACTCAGAACGTAGCGGCAGACGAAATACATATTTCTTTACTACCCACAAGGGGCTAAACACAGAGGGGACAAACAAAGACAGACAAACGGATTAAGTTGATTATTACCATCGCTTGACAACCTATATTAGTGAGTTTTGGGGGAGGGGGCCAGTCGATTAGATCCACCCCAGTGCGTAACTGGTACTTAATTTATCGACCCCCAAAGGATGAAAGGCAAAGTCGAC
Organism: Octopus sinensis; assembly: GCF_006345805.1. Taxonomy (NCBI): domain Eukaryota; kingdom Metazoa; phylum Mollusca; class Cephalopoda; order Octopoda; family Octopodidae; genus Octopus; species Octopus sinensis. The sequence goes on from NC_042997.1 coordinate 173,834,765, forward strand.
TTCGGCGGAATTTGAACTCAGAACGTAACGGCAGACGAAATACGGCTACGTATTTCGCCCGGCGTGCAAACGTTTATGCCAACTCGCCGCTTTACTGCTGTTGTAGAGGATATTCTTTTCTACTCTAGGCAGAAGATCCAAAATTTGGGGGAAGAGGACCAATCGTTTCTGCCAGTTCGCCGCCTTGCTGTTAGTGTTGATGATATTGTAACATCAACGTTAC
>NC_042997.1:173839987-173842487 GCF_006345805.1 Octopus sinensis
CCTTTGAGAAAGAGGGAAAACCTCGTCGAAACAAAAACTCCAGAAAACAACAACTTTCAGATAGGAACCGTCGGACTCTTACGCGAATTGTTAGAAAGGGTCACAAAACTGCAACTCACAAAATTACTGCAGAACTTAATGACCCCCTCGAGAACCCAGTTTCCACAAAAACTGTTCGCCGGGAGCAGCACAAAGCTGGATTTCACGGGAGGGCTACAATCAGAAAACCACTACTTTCAAAAACAAACGTTGCAAATGCGTTTAGAATGGAGTAAAAACCTGCAGAATTGGTCCCTAGAGCAGTGGAAGAATGTTATTTTCTCGGACGAGTCCTCCTTTACCTTATTTCCGACCACCGGCCGAGTATACGCGTGGAGACAGCCAAAAGAAGCTTTTGACCAAGACTGCATTCTTCCAACTGTTAAACAGGGTGGAGGATTTGTAATGATCTGGGGAGCTATATCTTGGAAATCCGCTTGCCCAATGATTTCCCTTCATGGCAGAATCAATAGTCAAGACTATCTAAGCATTTTATCTGATTAATTTCATCCTATGTTGCGAACTGTTTCCGGAGGGAAACGCAATCTTTCAGGATGATAATGCAGATGATAATGCACCAATTCACGCAGCTAAAGTTGTTACTGAATGGCACAAGGAACATTCTAGTGAAGTTGAACATCTTATCTGGCCACCATAGTCCCCAGATCTCAATAATATTAAACATTTATGGAGGATTTTAGAAAAAAAAATAAGGAGTAAATATTGTCCACCATCATCACTACAAGAACTGGAGACTGTTTTAGCTGAAGAATGGAAAAATTCCTTTGGAAACAATTCCAACTTTGTACGAGTCTATACCTCGTAGAATTCAAGCTACAAAGACGGTCCTACTCCATATTAAAATTAATTTGTTTGAAATTTTAAGGTGTTTCCATTATTTTGTCTAACCTCTGTATAACACAGAGAATAGCACCACTAGGCACCGCAAACTTCCTACGTGAAACACTTTCAATAGAGTAAAAATAAGAGCATCACAACAATCGCAGCACAAGCCCAAAGCTCACAGAGCTGCGCTCGTTAGTGCAGTGAAAGCACGTGATAAAAGTAAGACTTCTGAATAATAATAATAATGATAATAATAATAATAATAATAATAATAATAATAATAATAATAATAATAATAATAATAATAATAATAATAATAATAAGACGAATGTACACAAGCTCTGCATGAAGAGGGGTAAATGTGGACGTGAGCTGATTAGCATATCGGTGTACCTCAACCGTGAAAGAAGAAACGTGGCAGCATATTTGGTAAACAGCAAACAAAACCTGCTACAGTATGCCGCTAATACAGAAGGATTTATTAAAAATGGACATGAGAGTGCTCATGAATTCCGATCACGAACAGCCAACGAGAGAGAAAGAACCTTACTCCGCATGGATTTACATGGTCAGTTCCACCGTGAGACTAGCAATTTAAAAGACCAGGAAGCATCATGGAGGTGGATCAGCAAGGGTGACATAAAAAAGAATACTAAAAGTCCAATCATCACTGCTCAAGATCAGGCATTGAATACCAACTCAGTGAAAAAGGATATATACCACACAAGTGCATCGGACCTCTGCAGAATCTGTGGGAAGAGGGTCGAAAACGGGACTCACATTGTTAGTGCTTGTGAAAGTCTTGTGCAGAAAGAGTACAAGCGCAGACATGATAAGGTAGCCCAAAACCTTTATTGGCTACTATGCCAGAAGTATGGATACGCGGTTATGGGTGCTCGGTGCAACATACACCGGAAAAGGTAATGGACGAAAAGGGAAAGGCGAAAGTCCTCTGGGACTTTGACTTCCAGACAGTCAAAACGTTAGAATACCGAAGGCGGATATAATAACATTTAGGAGGACAAACAAGAGTACCTAATAATTGATGTGACAGATAGGCGTCCACTACACTCACGATCTTCAAAGATCAGGTCTCCGCTGCAAAATCGTTTAAATTACTGGTCATTTCCTCTGCAAACGTTTCGTTGATATCGTGCGCAGTATGAGCTCGTTTAAATCCTTTTTTGAAGCTGAATTGCAAAATTGCTCGAATATGGCGTTTTGACAGTTCCATTTCAGATGATTGTAACAACGGGGGAAAAAATATCAATGTTAATTTATTGGTCAAGTCTATGTCTGTATTATAACCTTGTGAGTGGGTTTGGTAGACGGAAACTGAAAGAAGCCCTGGGTATATATATGTGTGTGTATTTGTGTGTGTGTGTGTTTGTCCTCCCCCCCCAACATCGCTTGACAAACGATGTTGGTGTGTTTACGTCCCCGTAACATAGCGGTTCTGCAAAAGAGGCCGATAGAATAAGTACTAGGCTTACAAAGAAGTCCTGGGGTCGATTTGTTCGACTAAAGGCGGTGCTCCAGCATAGCTGCAGTCAAATGACTGAAACAAATAAAAGAATATATATATACATACATACTTATATATATACAAAATATA
>NC_042997.1:173847487-173854987 GCF_006345805.1 Octopus sinensis
ATATCTTTTTACACTGTTGATTTAAAAATCAATCGCAGTTTTTCTGCCGTCTCCTTCCTGACAGGTTTTTCAATTTATTCTCGATCAGTGTATAAACGTTTCCATATGAATAAAAAAAAAAACTCATGTGAGCTGGTTATCTGCGAAGAGGAAAAAAAATTTCATGATTCGGAGAATAGTCTTTCTTCAAGGAAAATATGTAGCGGCTGATACCACGGTTATTAAAGGACAAATGAAAAAAGGGAGAGCGATGAGGAAAGAGATGGGCGAGAAAAATAAAATATGAGTAATGTCGAACAGGGGCATAACTGTCTTAGGTTCAGTCTCACTTTGGTCAAGTGTCATCTTTTATAGCCCTGAGCTGACCAATACCTTCATAGTCAATTTGGTAGACGGAACGGGTATGTATATATATATATATATATATATATATATATATATACATTACGGAGATGTACTTGCATAGCAAGTGATTTGATCTGAGATCGTGTGCTGAAACGAAAACAATTGCAGCGTGGAAGGTGTTTGTAAGCCATTTAAGAAACACACAAAGCCGTTCGATTCACTTCAACATTTAAGTTTAATTTGTCAAAATATTTTCGTCGCTATAAGACCGCGACCTGTTCATCGAGATGCAGCACGGATTTTTGTCAGTGAACAGGTCGCGGTCTTAAAGCGACGAAAATATTTTGACAAATTGAACTTAAATGTTGAAGTGAACTGAACGGCTTTTGTGTGTTTCTTAAATGGCTTACAAACACCTTCCACGTTGCAATATATATATATATATATATACTCTCTCTCTCTTTTACTTGTTTCAGTCATTTGACTGCGGCCATACTGGAGCACCGCCTTATATATATATATATATATATAAAGCCTGGGTAAATAAATACTATTTTTATTACTGAATTTGGCGAAACTGCAGTATAAGAAAAGTTAAGTTTGTAAAAGTTTTTAAATCTCATCTCACGAAATATTATCCAGCTATTGTGTATCTAGTACACTCTTCGCCTTGAATGTAATGATATATGTATAATATATGGCGTGTACTGGTACACCGGCGATTATAATTAATTTTATTGTATCGCATTTATCTTTGTTTACATATTCTCTCGATAAATTTCTGACCGTTAGACGATATACCACAATCCCCTATTTGTGTCGGGTTTGTTCGGAGTCTGCGCAGTGTTTTGAATAGTTTAGAAAGAGCATTTCGATAGAAGCACATGGATCTATTGGTATGGTCTTTTCCATCATTAACAGGAATCTTACTGATGAGCCAGCCTGGGTAAATAAATACTATTTTTATACTGAATTTGGCGAAACTGCAGTATAAGAAAGTTAAGTTTGTAAAAGTTTTTAATCTCATCTCACGAAATTATCCAGCTATTGTTATCTAGTACACTCTTCGCCTTGAATGTAATGATATATGTATAATATATGCGTGTACTGGTACACCGGCGATTATATTAATTTTATTGTATCGCATTTATCTTTGTTTACATATTCTCTCGATAAATTTCTGACCGTTAGACGATATACCACAATCCCCTATTTTGTCGGGTTTGTTCGGAGTCTGCGCAGTGTTTTGAATAGTTTAGAAAGAGCATTTCGATAGAAGCACATGGATCTATTGGTATGGTCTTTCCATCATTAACAGGAATCTTACTGATGAGCCAGCCTGGGTAAATAAATACTATTTTTATTACTGAATTTGGCGAAACTGCAGTATAAGAAAAGTTAAGTTTGTAAAGTTTTTAAATCTCATCTCACGAAAATTATCCAGCTATTGTGTATCTAGTACACTCTTCGCCTTGAATGTAAGTAATGATATATGTATAATATATGGCGTGTACTGGTACACCGGCGATTATAATTAATTTTATTGTATCGCATTTATCTTTGTTTACATATTCTCTCGATAATTTCTGACCGTTAGACGATATACCACAATCCCCTATTTTGTCGGGTTTGTTCGGAGTCTGCGCAGTGTTTTGAATAGTTTAGAAAGAGCATTCGATAGAAGCACATGGATCTATTGGTATGGTCTTTCCATCATTAACAGGAATCTTACTGATGAGCCAGCCTGGGTAAATAAATACTATTTTTATTACTGGAATTGGCGAAACTGCAGTATAAGAAAAGTTAAGTTTGTAAAAGTTTTTAAATCTCATCTCACGAAATTTATCCAGCTATTGTGTATCTAGTACACTCTTCGCCTTGAATGTAATGATATATGTATATATATGGCGTGTACTGGTACACCCGGCGATTATAATTATTTTTTGTATCGCATTTATCTTTGTTTACATATTCTCTCGATAAATTTCTGACCGTTAGACGATATACCACAATCCCTATTTTGTCGGGTTTGTTCGGAGTCTGCGCAGTGTTTTGAATAGTTTAGAAAGAGCATTTCGATAGAAGCACATGGATCTATTGGTATGGTCTTTCCATCATTAACAGGAATCTTACTGATGAGCCAGCCTGGGTAAATAAATACTATTTTTATTACTGAATTTGGCGAAACTGCAGTATAAGAAAAGTTAAGTTTGTAAAAGTTTTTAAATCTCATCTCACGAAATTTATCCAGCTATTGTGTATCTAGTACACTCTTCGCCTTGAATGTAATGATATATGTATAATATATGGCGTGTACTGGTACACCGCGATTATAATTAATTTTATTGTATGCATTTATCTTTGTTTACATATTCTCTCTCTCGATAATTTCTGACCGTTAGACGATATACCACAATCCCCTATTTTGTCGGGTTTGTTCGGAGTCTGCGCAGTGTTTTAATAGTTTAGAAAGAGCATTTCGATAGAAGCACATGGATCTATTGGTATGGTCTTTCCATCATTAACAGGAATCTTACTGATGAGCCAGCCTGGGTAAATAATACTATTTTTTTACTGAATTTGGCGAAACTGCAGTATAAGAAAAGTTAAGTTTGTAAAAGTTTTTAAATCTCATCTCACGAAATTTATCCAGCTATTGTGTATCTAGTACACTCTTCGCCTTGAATGTAATGATATATGTATAAATATGGCGTGTACTGGTACACCGGCGATTATAATTAATTTTATTGTATCGCATTTATCTTTGTTTACATATTCTCTCGATAAATTTCTGACCGTTAGACGATATACCACAACATCCCCTATTTTGTCGGGTTTGTTCGGAGTCTGCGCAGTGTTTTGAATAGTTTAGAAAGAGCATTTCGATAGAAGCACATGGATCTATTGGTATGGTCTTTCCATCATTAACAGGAATCTTACTGATGAGCCAGCCTGGGTAAATAAATACTATTTTTATTACTGAATTTGGCGAAACTGCAGTATAAGAAAAGTTAAGTTTGTAAAGTTTTTAAATCTCATCTCACGAAATTTATATCCAGCTATTGTGTATCTAGTACACTCTTCGCCTTGAATGTAGATATATGTATAATATATGGCGTGTACTGGTACACCCGGCGATTATAATTAATTTTATTGTATCGCATTTATCTTTGTTTACATATTCTCTCGATAAATTTCTGACCGTTAGACGATATACCACAATCCCCTATTTTGTCGGGTTTGTTCGGAGTCTGCGCAGTGTTTTGAATAGTTTAGAAAGAGCATTTCGATAGAAGCACATGGATCTATTGGTATGGTCTTTCCATCATTAACAGGAATCTTACTGATGAGCCAGCCTGGGTAAATAAATACTATTTTTATTACTGAATTTGGCGAAACTGCAGTATAAGAAAAGTTAAGTTTGTAAAAGTTTTTAAATCTCATCTCACGAAATTTATCCAGCTATTGTGTATCTAGTACACTCTTCGCCTTGAATGTAATGATATATGTATAATATATGGCGTGTACTGGTACACCGGCGATTATATTAATTTTATTGTATCGCATTTATCTTTGTTTACATATTCTCTCGATAAATTTCTGACCGTTAGACGATATACCACAATCCCCTATTTTGTCGGGTTTGTTCGGAGTCTGCGCAGTGTTTTGAATAGTTTAGAAAGAGCATTTCGATAGAAGCACATGGATCTATTGGTATGGTCTTTCCATCATTAACAGGAATCTTACTGATGAGCCAGCCTGGGTAAATAAATACTATTTTTTATTACTGAATTTGGCGAAACTGCAGTATAGAAAAAGTTAAGTTTGTAAAAGTTTTTAAATCTCATCTCACGAAAATTTATCCAGCTATTTGTATCTAGTACACTCTTCGCCTTGAATGTAATGATATATGTATAATATATGGCGTGTACTGGTACACCGGCGATTATAATTAATTTTATTGTATCGCATTTATCTTTGTTTATATATATATATATATATATATATATTAAAACATTACAAAATTTTTATGTTAAAATACCATAATAAAAAAAGTGAAAACCAGACTATGTTTAACTTTATTCAACTGATATATTATTCTATACACATTCACACAAATTCAGAATACACACACACACACACACACACCACATATATGTATATATATGTATGTATCTAGGTATACATGTATATATATGCATATGTATATATATATATGTATATATATATATATATATATATTGTGTGTGTGTTATGTATATATGTATGTATGTATACATATGTGTATACACACACACACACACACACACATATATATATATATATATGTGTGTGTGTATGTATATATGTATGTATACATATGTGAATACACACACACACACACACACACACATATATATATATATATATATATATATATGGGGAGGATGTATCTTTGCGCCTGTATTTGTCTCCCTACTGCTAGACAAATGGTGTTGATTTGCTTGTATCATCGTAACTTTGTGATTTGGCAAAAGAGGGTCGATAGAATAAGTATTAGACTTTATTTATAAACAAAAACGACTTAGGCCCTGGCGTGGCTGTGTGGTAAGAAGCTTTCTTACCAACACCATGATTCCTGATTGTGTCCCACTGCGTTGCACCTTGGGCAAGTGTCTTCTACTATAGTCTCGGGCCGACCAAAGCCTTGTAAGTGAATTTGGTAGACGGAAACTGCTAGATGGAATACGTCGTATATAATATATATACATATATACAGTATGATATCAAGGGCTATTTCTATAAGTAAAGCCAACGCTGGAAGGGGACTCTTAAGTCAAACTACTTCAATGAATATACACAGGCACCGAATTCGTGGGAATGAACAGAGGAGAAATTCCTTTTAAAAAGGTTTAGTCGTGTATCATTAATGATTTCATGGTCTGCATGTACAATATATGCTCTCCGTTCATCAGTACGCGCATAACCAGGAACTATAAGCATCTATACATACCATGCGAACAACAACGCATCCAGTAGAGCATATACAAATAATGTTCACACTTAAATATACATGAAAGGGGCTTCTCTTTCTTGTTCATCTCGGCCGTATGTTTCGGTCGAGCGCCCTGTATCTAGTTCTGGAAATTGTATTTCGTAAACCACAGACTACGCCGATGATCTTGCAGATTTTTGCGTATACATATACGTAAATATTAACCGAAATAACTCTGAATATATTCCGGTTTAATTTTTAAATAAACTATAAATTTTTAAATAAACTATCAAGATAAAATCTACATAGGCGTAGAAGTGGCTGTGTGGTAAGTAGCTTGTTTACTAACCACATGGTTCCGGGTTCAGTCCCACTGCGTGGCACCTTGGGCAAGTGTCTTCTACTATAGCCTCGGGCCGACCAAAGCCTTGTGAGTGGATTTGGTAGACGGAAACTGAAAGAAGCCCGTCGTATATATGTATATGCGTGGGTGTGTTTGTGTCTGTGTTTGTCCCCCTAGCATTGCTTGACAACCGATGCTGGTGTGTTTACGTCCCCGTTACCTAGCGGTTCGGCAAAAGAGACTAAGTCCCGGGGTCGAGTTGCTCGATTAAAAAAGGCGGTGCTCCAGCATGGCCGCAGTCAAATGACTGAAACAAGTAAATGAGAGTAAATGAGTATAAGATTTTATCTAGTAGCCATCGAAAAGAAAAAAACTAATACAAACTATATAGTATTTTTTCCTTATATATAAAATACATAATTATATCAAGGGCTATCACTATGAGTAACGCCAACGCTTTAAGGGGACTACTTCAATAAATATACACAAGCACCTAATTCGGGGGTATGAACATAAGAGAAATTCTCTTAAAAAATGGTTTAGTCAGGTTTTATCCTTGTATATATATACTCTCTTTTACTCTTTTACTTGTTTCAGTCATTTGACTGCGGCCATGCTGGAGCACCGCCTTTAGTCGAGCAAATCGACCCCGGCACTTATTCTTTGTAAGCCCAGTACTTATTCTATCGGTCTCTTTTGCCGAACCGCTAAGTCACGCGGGGACGTAAACACACCAGCATCGGTTGTCAAGCAATGCTAGGAGGACAAACACAGACACACAAAACACACACACACACACACACACACACACACACACACACACACACACACACACATATATAAATATATCTTTGCAAGATAGAGGACGCCGTGATGGCGTCAGGCCTATCTGGTGACGTTGATGTTCGCCTGGGGCTAAATGCAACAGTGACACCCCCACCACCCTGCCCTGTCTAGCCATATTCGGTTGGCTAATATCCTTATATTACGGAGCAGTCACTGTTCTATATCTTATTTAGAGAATTATTATTGCTGTCGAACAGATTTTCGAAATCAGTAAATGTATTTACTTGAAAATCCTTATATATATCTTGCAAAGTTGGTCGTTCATCGAGAAGCGATGCCTACCACACGTTGATAATAGGCAATACACTTGAAACCTAGGTCCGTGTGGTGGTATCGGCTTCTTGGTGAGTGATCTCCCTTTGCAAGATAGAGGACGCCGTGATGGCGTCAGGCCTATCTGGTGACGTGATGTTCGCCTGGGGCTAAATGCAACAGTGACCCCCACCACCCTGCCCTGTCCCTAGCCATATTCGGTTGGCTAATATCCCTTATATTACGGAGCAGTCACTGTCTATATCCCATTTAGAGAATTATTATTGCTATATATATATATATATACATATATACGACAAGCTTCTTTCAGTTTCCGTCTGCCAAATCCACTCACAAGGCATTGGTCGGCCCGGGGCTATAGCAGAAGACACTTGCCCAAGATGCCACGCAGTGGGACTGAACCCGGAACCATGTGGTTGTTTAGCAAGCTACTTACCACACAGCCACTCCTATATATATATAGTGGTCATTCCTCTTAATTTTGTATGTATAAAATTTTTAATCTTCGGATTTTTTAAAAATATGCTAGGCCACTGGTTTTAATTGATTAATATCAATTTCTACCCTTATTTAATCTTTATATATAAAAGTCAAGTTGTGTGTCTGTCTCCTACGATTTAGATTCCTAGCTACTCCCACATTTTGCGGTGCAGTGTAACCAAAAGTGGATATCTTATAGTCGTGATTCATATCGAGCCCTTCTGGGTATTAGCGCGCG
>NC_042997.1:173859987-173932487 GCF_006345805.1 Octopus sinensis
CTGTACACTTCTGAATGTGGGCCTTTGCGTCCGGAAATGTACAAAGGGTTTTTCAACCGTCATCTCTGCATTGTTTGAAGTTTTCCTAATTTCTCTTTTTCATTAATTATTCTGCTTCTCTACTACGATGCTTCAAACGAATACAACGCTTTTCTTACAAACTACTTGGATTATATCCTGCTAAGGGACAGTCTCGCTTGATATACTTATCCCAGTCAACGCTTTTTTTCAGCCTGTAAAATACAGAGCAAGTACTGCTTTCCTTCCCCACTTGTCAAACCCCAAATCTGTAGAATGACAGAAGTAAAACTGGCTCTTTTACTACTGCTGTTTTATTCATTATCTTTTCCGTAATGTTATAGTAGCAATTGTTGTCGCTATTGATGTTACTGGTGGTATCGCTTTAAATATTTGTCAAACTCTTCGAAATTCTCTCTTTTCCAATTAGACGGTGATTTAAATGAACATTTTTTTCATTGGATATGTTTATTCTGCTATGCAATTGATTTTTGCTCAGCTTTGTATGTTGGTGTATTATTTTCCATTTCTTTTTTCTTGAGAGACGTATTCTTTTTACTCTTTTAATTGTTTCAGTCATTTGACTGTGACCATGCAGGAGTACCATCTTTAGTTGAACAAATCGATCCAAGGACTTATTCTTTGTAAGCCTAGTACTGATTCTATCGATCTCTTTGGCCGAACCGCTATGTTACGGACACACCAGCATCGGTTGCCAAGCGATGTTGGGGGAGACAAACATATACACATACATATACACACACACACACACACACACATATATATATATATATAATATATATATATATATATATATAATATATATATATATACATAGAGACGACGGGCTTCTTTCAGTTTCCGTCTAGCAAATTCAATTACAAGGCTTTGGTCGCTCAGAATATTGACCGGTGTGCTAACGATTCTGCCAGCTCACCGCTTTGATAATGATAATAATAATACTCCTTTCTACTGGAAGAATATGGCCACGAGCGTGGCGGAGAAAGTAAGTCGATTACATCGACCCAAGTGAGTGACTGGTATTTATTTAATCGACCCCGAAAGAATGAAAGGCAAAGTCGACCTCGGCGGAATTTGAACTCAGAACGTAGCGGCAGACGAAATACCTATTTCTTTACTACCCACAAGGGGCTAAACACAGAGAGGACAAGCAAGGACAGACAAACGACCACAGTGCGTAACTGGTACTTAATTTGCTTCCCAACCACATGGTTCCGGGTTCAGTCGCATCTTGGGCAAGTTTCTTCTACTATAACCTCAGACCAACCAAAAGCTTTGTGAGTGGATCTGGTAGACGGACACTGAAAGAAGCCCTCGTGTATATATATATTTGCAATGTTAAATAGCAAGATCGTGTTCGAAATAGAGAGTTACTGGAGAGGTGTGAGATCACTGGTATTGAAACATTTTTGATTAAGATACAAATGCGGTGGTCTGGTCATCCAAAGCTTATTTATGGGCAATTGACAAATTCTTCCCGTCCAACAGGGCGTCCTCTTCTTCGTTACAAGGTCAAACTAAAAGATAATCTGAAGCGTTGTGACATTGCTCTGAGCTCCTGGGAGAGTGCAGCAGGGGATCGCAGCAAATGGAGGAAAATGTGTTTTCTAAAGACTAGAGAATTTGAAAGTAACCGTCTTCGTCATAGGGACGCCCTTCGTGCAAATTTGAAAGCAATGTATCATCAGCAAAATCCACCAAACAATGACTGTGTGTGTCACTGTGGGTTTAAAGCACGAAGCTAAGCTGGGTTAGCTGTCCACTCGAGAAGACATTTTGAACCAATGAATACATGCAGGTGTACCATTTGCGAGAAAGTGTGCAAGACATCTGCTGGATTGAAGGTACACATGCGGTGTCACAAGGCTTAGGAATTGTTGAAGGTTATTTACTGAACCCTCATTCATCGTCTTCGATGAGAGAATCCACCATATATATATATATATATATATATATATACCTCACCTCTAACCCCACCCTCCACCTACCCACAACCCCCACTCTACCCCAACCCCCAGCTGAACCCACACCCACCTGTGCTTTCCCTTTTGTCGCCTCCCCCACCTCCCCACAACATCACACCACACTACACTACACCATACAACATTACACATCACGTCACAACACACCACCCACATACCCATCCCCACATCTCCACACCCACACATACATACATACACACGTCCAGACCACCAGCTCTCTTTCACACGCACATACATACTCTCTTATACACACACGCACCTTTGTGTTGGGGGCACCTTCGTACTGGAAGTCACTTGACCCTCTTATCTCCCCTACTGTCCCTCTCGCGTCTGACAACTGTCCGAAGTCAGGACGCCATGATAGTTCGTTAGCTCTTACACGCATTTTTTTCTCTCCTTGTTTCTCTCCTTGTTTTTTTTTTTTGTGTATCTTTCTGTCGAAGAGCGTAGGCTCGAAACGTAAATGACTTTTTCTGTTTCTATTCCTGAGCGCTATACTAATACATTTGTTTGTTTGTACTCCACCTGCCTTCGTCTTTTGTTTATTTTCGTAAACTTTCCCTTTATATATATATATATATATATATATATATATATATATATAATATATATGTATCAGTTTGTGTCTTTGTGTTTGCTCCCCACCCCACCGCTCGATAACCGCTGTTGGTGTGTACGCATCTCCGTAACTTAGCGGTTCGGCAATTAAGAGCGATAGAATAAGTACCAGACTTAAACAAAAAAAAAAGAAAGAAAGAAAGAAAAAAGAAAGAAGAAAATGTAAGTACTGGGAACGATTCATTTAACTAATGATTCAAGTCCAATGACTGAAACAGATAAAAGAATAGCTGACCTTGACACGGCTTTGAACTCAGAACATGAAAACCTGGAATTATATATTGAAACGCATATTTCCAACATGTTAAGGATTCCGCCAGCTTACCCACCCCGAATTAGTAATAGCAATTGGCGGCGTCGGCAGCAGTGGTAGCGTCTCATAAGTGAACTGTTGCTTTGAATGGAAGTGTTCTTTGGGTAATTTCTTTGTCGACCTTAGAAATGCCTTCGTTGACCTTTGGTATCTGCCTACACCCACTCCTACCACTGACATCACCACCACCACCACCACCACCATCACCACCACAACTTCCAACATCGCTACCCCTAATCCACCCCCTCACCGTTACCATAGACACAAAAGCTAGAACTACTACTACTACTACTACTACTACTACTACTACTACTGCTGCTGCTGCTGCTGCCGCCGCCGCCACCACCGCCACCACCATTACTACTACTAGAATATTAAGCATGCAGGTCAGCATGTCGCTAATGATGGATATTGTATCTAATGATAGTCACACATCATTATAAAGCTATTCCCTCTCATTACGAGCCCCGACCAAAAGCATGTAGAGTCAAAGTCCACATCAGCATCGTATGAAGATCAATTGACGTCAACTCCCCACATTACCATTCCATTGCTGCCACCACTTAATTATTGCGACATTTTCGAAAATTCCAACGAACCAGTCTCCAAATGGCTGTTCAACTGACAAGAAATAACAATCAAATATCTCTAAGAGAACACCAAGTCATCTTAAAACGGGAAGGACATTTAGGTTAGTGTAGCTCTCTATATATAGAGAAAATAGATAAAATGGTTGTAGCCGGAATTCCTTTCATCATACCCCTGCTTTAATCGTGGGGTCGAACAGTAGCAGTAGTGGAGGCGCCATGGCCCAATGGTTAGGGCAGCGGACTCGCGGTCGGAGGATCGCGGTTTCGATTCCCAGACCGGGCGTTATTGAGCGAAAACACCTAAAGGTCCACAAGGCTCCGACAGGGGTGGTGGCGACCCCTGTTGTACTCTTTCGCTCCAACTTTCTCTCACTCTTTCTTCCTGTTTCTTGTCCCCGACTTCCTACGCAACCGCTGAGCTTGGATGCGTATTCATTCATCCGTCGATGCTCTCGGCGTCGGGGGTTGACCTGCTTTCTCTTCTGCTGCGGATCTTACGAATAGCAAAGGACCACGTTTCGGACTTCTACCATCTTGCGAGCTCTGGGACGAAGACCGTTCGCTCAACTGCAACAGCAACAGCAGCAGTAACAATGACGACGACGTTAATAGCGACTCTGTTCGACCGTATTATCACAATAATGCCCGACGAGTATGAGTAAAGAGATGTCCGAATGCAACTGAAATATGTCCGTTTGCTTTAAGCGATAAGCGACAAGAATCACTCCAATCTGTTTTGTCTTTATTTTGCACAAGTTTTAAGTACCTAAGGGCATTCCTTCGATATAACTCAACAAAATCAAAGCATTTCAATTCGGGTATTTCCGTGGGTTGTGGAGTATATATATAACGAATTATGCCAGCAATGTTTCATTTTAAACTTGAAGAAAAAAGCCTTGCATATTTGTTCTTACCTGTTTGATGTGTGTATGTAAAATCCGCAAATTTCCAAGCAGAAAATTTCCAAGCCGAAGTGAAATGTTTTGATTTTGTCGAGTTATATCGAAGGAATGTCCACCTAAGTTTATGAGACTTAGCTCCCTTGCTTGTTTCTCTCTCTCTCTCTCTCTCTCTCTCTCTCTCTCTTTTTTTTTTTTACCGAGTCCGAGCAGCCCCAAAGGAGGCTTTCTTATAACATTTGCATCAATAACTTAGTTAAGTGAAGATTTTTCAGTTCATTAATTAAATCTGCATGAAGACGAGTAACCTAGTGGTTAAGGGATTTTTCAGCATATCCTCTAAGATTGTCAAGAAGGCTGAGAGTATCCTAGTTTCAATTTGTTAGCCGCTCACCAGCTATCTATTTAAAATTTTATATGACAATGGTACGTTTACACTTAAAATTTGCATCATCAGTCTGGTGCCCCTATCTTGCACAGCATATAAATCTGGAAACTGTTCAGAAACGTGCAACAAAACGAGTACCCGCCGTCAGGAAGCTACCATACTCTGAACGTCTTGCTCCCCGGGACATGGATACATTTAAGCTCAGACGTCTGGCAACTGAGTTGGTAGACACCCACAAGAATTCCATATGCCAAACACTCGAGGACAAGCTCACAAAATCAAAAAACAACACAGTACACTGACTTTCGGACACAATTTTTCACGCTCAGAATTGTTGAAGCGTGGAATAAACTACCCGTATCAGTTGAGACACTACATCCTTCAAAACACGCACATGTGTATGTGTGTGTGTGCGACGGGCTTCTTTCAGTTTCCGTGTACCTAAATCCACTCACAAAGCTTTGGTTGACTCGAAGCTATAGCAGAAGATACTTGCCCATGGTGCCACGCAGTAGGACTGAACCCGGAACCATGTGGTTGGAAACCAAACTTTCTACCACACAGCTACACTTGCGCCTATGTATATATTGAGAGACTGACCGACACACAAGTAATATATATATATATATATATATATTATATAATTAGGGCTTAGTAAAATAAAATTACTTTGCCACATACTGAACTTAGTAGAAATAGCAGCCAAAAAAAATTTTTCTTAGCATTTCTACTACTTAAAGAAAATTTCTCTCAGATAATGTTTACTCCAGACAGCTCACGAAGGTTTGGGGGTAAATACAGAAAAATATCACAAGTACATAGATCGTTTGAGTACGTCAACGTTTCAAGATTAGCCAAATAAAATCAGCATTTCTTTCGTCAGCTCAAAATTTCTTAATTTGGATTTGGAAACACTAAAAAGAAGGAACTTTACCTATCAGCGAACTTGTCGTTTCAGATGAACCACTCCAACTAAACAGTGTCAACAAATTCAAAATGCGCAGGCGTAAAATTCTGCACTCCCCATTCCACCCACGTGGTCTATCTAGCAAACATTATATTTTAACCGCGAGAACCGAGGCAGTATGACCGAGAGAAATGAATTATAATATCAACAATTGAGGGTAAAATAATTAATTAATCAATTTCACCAAGTGTTCAGTATGTAAAAGGACCATTTAAGGCGAATTCAAAATATTACATTATATAATTAGGGCTTAGTAAAATAAAATTACTTTGCCACATACTGAACTTAGTAGAAATAGCAGCCCAAAAAAATTTTTCTTAGCATTTCTACTACTTAAAGAAAATTTCTCTCAGATAAGCCCTAATTATATAATGTAATATTTTGAATTCGCCTTAAATTGTCCTTTTACATACTGAACACTTGGTGAAATTGATTAATTAATTAATTTTACCCTCAATTGTTGATATTATAATTCATTTCTCTCGGTCATACTGCCTCGGTTCTCGCGGTTAAAATATAATGTTTGCTAGATAGACCACGTGGGTGGAATGGGGAGTGCAGAATTTTACGCCTGCGCATTTTGAATTTGTTGACACTGTTTAGTTGGAGTGGTTCATCTGAAACGACAAGTTCGCTGATAGGTAAAGTTCCTTCTTTTTAGTGTTTCCAAATCCAAATTAAGAAATTTTGAGCTGACGAAAGAAATGCTGATTTTATTTGGCTAATCTTGAAACGTTGACGTACTCAAACGATCTATGTACTTGTGATATTTTTCTGTATTTACCCCCAAACCTTCGTGAGCTGTCTGGAGTAAACATTATCTGAGAGAAATTTTCTTTAAGTAGTAGAAATGCTAAGAAAAAAATTTTTTTGGCTGCTATTTCTACTAAGTTCAGTATGTGGCAAAGTAATTTTATTTTACTAAGCCCAAATTATATAATGTAATATTTTGAATTCGCCTTAAATGGTCCTTTTACATACTGAACACCTGTGAAATTGATTAATTAATTAATTTTACCCTCAATTGTTGATATATATATATATATTATATATATATATATTATTATATATATGTATATATATATATATATATATATATATATATATATATATATATATATATATATATATATATATATATATATATATATATATACATATATATATACATAGGTTTATATATAACGTTATGGGACACATTCACATAAGCAGTTCTTACTTCTATAAAAATGCAAGTTAGACTAATACATAAATGGATTTACACAGGTAGATAGAAACAACGAAATATAGATATATATGTACAGATGATGCAAATATATTAATGCTGATATAGAATATAAAATTATCGTCATATCGATGAAACTTAAGGAAGTAGAAGAAAAGGGAGAAGAAAAAAATACAATTCAATAATCATTTATACTTTCTGCTTTATTTTCATCTTTACTTATCTTTTCGTATTTTTATGTATGTTTTTATTTCGCTTTTACGTTTGTTTGCTGGCATTTTCTCGATCGGTGAGAGAATACTGGAGTAGAACTATGCTTCGCTGATGGACTTTTCACGGTTCACTTCCTAGCCGTCTGGGAGCAGCTAGCGTTAAAATGAAGGCACTCGTTCTAATCAAAGTTAAGCGAAGCTATTTCACGGTATTGCTTAGATTAGATTGATATTTTCGGTATTGCAGTATTTTAAAAATATATGAATTCAAGCGAGTTGTGGGGAAAGAAAGCATTACTTGCTCTGTATTGAAATGAATAAGCTAAAGAATATATAGATAAACAAATAAATCAGTAAATAAATAAACAAATATATAAAATATATTACAGGATCTATAGAATTCTTAGTATGATATTGTATCATTGAAATAGTAATTTTAGCTTTGGCACGAGAAAACAAATTTGGAGGAGGGTGGATATAGACGATTAGATTGATCTCAGCATTTGCAGACTGGCACTCGTATTATTGACCTCTTCCACCTCCCACTGGAAGGATTGGTTATAGAATTTGTAATGACAGAATATGAACATAGATCGTAAACGGACGTAAATAAATAACACAAAATATACCGTCAAGCTCTCTGGTGAATTCTAACTATGTACCGGAGTTTGTTTCGCCTTTCTACTAATTCCATAATTTTTCCACCATTTTCCTACCAGTTCTGCCAAGCTACCGTTACCTTGTGCATCGTTCTACCAAGTCTATCAATCCACCGCCGTTTTTTCGTTGCTCTAGCAATATTGCAAACCTTACCGCATGAATAACAGTAACAGTAATGGTTTACAATATGTTGTTGGTTGGCATCTTTTTTGTGTCGGGAGACAATGGAGTTGCGCATAAAGTAGTCTAGTCCGGCTTTTACATTTCATGTCCTGATACATTTCTTGCTGTGGCTGTATAGTCCTAACCTGGACAAACACTCCCTCTGGCAGGTACCGCAAATGTAGCGAAGACTGTTCGTGGCTGGTTGTAATGCCATAGTTTCTTGATGACGTCTTTTCTTGTCTTTCCATTTCTCCTTACTCTCTGTCACTCCTTTGTATTCCCTCTCTTACGGTACGTCGCCAGTCTCCAGTCTCCAGTTTACAATATATGGTCATAGTTACTACATTTTAGGGTGGAAGAGCAGAATTAGTAGGGGTAGTGTGAAATAATTAATTAGATTTACGTTGCACAAGGAAGTACACTATGGTACAGAAATTGCTCATTCAAAATTTTAAATAGACCACAGTGATATATGCGTTTATTTCTCTCTCTCTCTCTTTACTTGTGTATGCATGTATGCATGTATGTATGTACGAATGTATGTATATACCTATGTATATGTACACACACACGCGTGCGCAAGCATACACATATGTGTGTGTGAAAGAACACAAATTAAGTTTAAAAATTACTACAGCTGTTTCGGTACAACATTACTGATGTATTCATGCATTACATCCAAACATATAATCTACCATCGTGAGGTGAAATTTCAAACAGGTGGGATAATAACTTGATTATGACAATTCTTACTTCTTTATTGCCCATAAGGGGCTAAACATAGAGGGAACAAACAAGGACAGACAGAGGGATTAAGTGGATTACATCGACCCCAGTCCGTAACTGGTACTTAATTTATCGGTCCTGAAAGGATGAAAGGCAAAGTCGACCTCGGCGGAATTTGAACTCAGAACGTTACGGCAGACGAAATACGGCGACGTATTTCGCCCGGTGTGCTAACGTTTCTGCCAGCTCGCCGCCTTACCTATGTATATGTACACACACACGCGTGCGCGAGCACACACATATGTGTGTGTGTGAAAGAACACAAATTGAGTTTAAAAATTACTACAGCTGTTTCGGTACAACATTATTGATGTATTCATGCATTACATCCAAACATATAATCTACCATCGTGAGGTGAAATTTCAAACAGGTGGGATAATAACTTGATTATGACAATTCTTACTTCTTTATTGCCCATAAGGGGCTAAACATAGAGGGAACAAACAAGGACAGACAAAGGGATTAAGTGGATTACATCGACCCCAGTCCGTAACTGGTACTTAATTTATCGGTCCTGAAAGGATGAAAGGCAAAGTCGACCTCGGCGGAATTTGAACTCAGAACGTAACGGCAGACGAAATACGGCGACGTATTTCGCCCGGTGTGCTAACGTTTCTGCCAGCTCGCCGCCTTACCTATGTATATGTACACACACACGCGTGCGCAAGCACACACATATGTGTGTGTGTGAAAGAACACAAATTGAGTTTAAAAATTACTACAGCTGTTTCGGTACAACATTATTGATGTATTCATGCATTACATCCAAACATATAATCTACCATCGTGAGGTGAAATTTCAAACAGGTGGGATAATAACTTGATTATGACAATTCTTACTTCTTTATTGCCCATAAGGGGCTAAACATAGAGGAACAAACAAAGACAGACAAAGGGATTAAGTGGATTACATCGACCCCAGTGCGTAACTGGTACTTAATTTATCGGCCCCGAAAGGATGAAAGGCAAAGTCGACCTCGGCGGAATTTGAACTCAGAACGTAACAGCAGACGAAATACCTATTTCTTTACTACCCGCAAGGCACTAAACATAGAGGGGACAAAAATGGACAGACAAACGGATTAAGTCGATTATATCGACCCCAGTGCGTAACTGGTACGTAATTTATCGACCCCGAAAGGATGAAAGGCAAAGTCGACCTCGGCGGAATTTGAACTCAGAACGTAGCGGCAGACGAAATTCCGGTAAAACATTTCGCCCGGCGTGCTTAACGTTTCTGCCAGCTCGCCGCGCTTGTAACGAAAGTAAAATTGGCAAGACTGAGACAAGGTGGGTGGGTGGGGGGGACAAAAAACAATCAGACGAAGGTTAACAATAGCAATATCTAAATCATCTTAAACAAAGAAATATAAAAATAAAACAAAATAAAACAAAATAACGATCTGTAAACTAACATTTGTGTTTATGGAACAATTCAAAACATAAATTGGACCACTTAAAGTAGAAAATAGAAAGAAACGTCTTTTATTTGTTCTTAGAAAACCTCCCCTCCCACCTCTGTCTTACTCTTCTATTAGCCATTACCCCTCTTTAGTCCTCGTCTTCTTTGAATTTCTTTATTCACAATATGATTATCTGCAATAAAATATCCACTCCCATATGCTATCATCCCTTGTTGCTTCTTCTCTTTTTTCTTACCCCTCCGCCCCTCTCTCTCTCTCTCTCCTTTGTGTGTGTATGTGCATGTACGTACCTGTATCTGTGTTTATGTACACACACACACAAAACACACACACATACACACACAAACACACACATATATATATATATATATATATATATATATATATATATATACACATATATGCAAGTACTTAGATTTGCATATACGCATAAACAGACAGATTACGTAGGTGGGTACACATACACACACAAACACATATATACACACATATATATATATATACACATATGTGCAAGTACATACATATACGTAAACAGACAGATTACGTTGGTGGGTATCTATTTTCGCATGTTAGATTTGTACATGGGTGTGTGTGTGTGTGTATGTGTGTGTGTGCGCGAGTGTGTGTTTGTATATGCTCATATGTGAGTGTATATGCTTGTATGTTTATTTTTATATTTACTTCGCAAGATTCTTGAAGTCAGATGACCCTTGCAAAGTACAATTATCATATATGCATGTATGTATGTGTATATGCATGTATATATGTATATGCATCTATGTATACATGTATGCGTAAACAAATATTAGTACTTTACACTGACAGGCATACACACATGCATGCATACATCTGTATGTACGTGAGTGTGTGTGTGAGTGTTTATGTGTGCATGTACGTCAGAATGCATGTGTTTGTGTGCTTGCTTGTGTGTTTGTGTGATGTGATGTGTGTGTGTGTGTGGTGTGTGTGGTGTGTGTGTTGTGTGTGTGTGTGTGTGTGTGTGTGTGTGTGTGTGTGTATGGAAGAAGAAAAATAGTAAAAATATTCATCAGAACGGCAAGAATTGGAAAAGAATAAAGCAAAGAAGGAAAAATTATATATGAATGAAAGTAAAATCAAAAACTACACAAAAGGAGAAAAGAATTAAAGGGGAAAAAATAAGAAAAAAAAAAAGAAAGGAGGAAAAGGAAGTTAAGAAAGAAGTAAGAAATATTATTAAAGACAAAAATGAATGAATAACAACAACAAGAACAAAAAAAAACAATGTAAGAAGAGAAACAATAGATGCAAATAGGGTAAATTTCTCGTCATTCCGATGCAGGCACAATACAAAGTATTTGAGATTGTTTGACAGCCGTCAGAAGCTATTTACATTTGTACAATTAAGAAAAGATTTTTGAAAAAATAGGAAGAAAGTCTAAAGACTGACATCAAAGTCAGGTGGGGGCAAAAGCAAAAAAAAATAAATAAAAACCAACAAAAAAATGCAGAAAAATAAGGGAGAAAGAAAGAAATAGAGAGAAGGGGAGAGGGAAAGAGGGAGGGAGTGGAAGGAGTATATGGAAGCATATACAGATATAAAATAAAATTCATAAATGAAAACAATGCAAGGGAAAACAAAAAAAAAGAAACAAAAAAAAACAATTCTTCACAGACGTAAATAACGATAGAACAGGTAAGGTTAAGATTTGATTTTGGCTTTTTATTAATATGTTTTTTTAGAACACGCATGCGTACGTACACAAACTGATATGTATGAACGTCTGTCTGTCTGTCGGTCTCTCTCTCTCTCTCTCTCTCTCTCTCTCTCTATTAAGTGTGTGTGTGTGTGTGTATCTATATATGTATGTATATATATATATATATGTGTGTGTGTGAGTGTATTTTGCTGTTATTTAAACATAGGAACGAATTATATCTCACTTTTGATTTGCTCTCCAAAATATTTTGCTCCTTTTAATGTACCTTTCGACGTTAGGGTTTTCTATCCTTATATTTCGTGTCTTAATATTGACATATAAGAAAGTATAACCGAAAGTAATGAATAAGTGGGTATAACTTATTTATCTATTATATAAAATCGTTCTGTTTGTCTGTGTGTGTGTCTTCTAGGATCTCGGGCATCCTCCATCCGATTGCACTCAAATTTGATATGTAGATACCGACGGTATCAGGGCGTGTATAAGTCTTGAAATAATTACAAAAATCGATTCCAGGTGAGAATGCGATCGTAAAGCCGTTTTTGTCTTGCTTTTCTTCCGTCAACCTGTACATAACTGCACCTTCTATTTTTTTGTTGTTTTGTACTGCTTAAAGGCACGTTTCTTTCCTGCCAAGTTTACTGTTTATACCATGTTTGTGTTCTCCCAGTCAACAGCCTTATAATTACTGGCACTTTAAATTCTTCGCTTGCTTATTTGTGTGAATAAAATCGTTTTTCTTTGGAATAGAAAAAAAGTCTATCTTTATTTCTTCTTTTGCTGGTGTCTCAAATTTAGGTTAAATCAGTGTTTTTCAAATGGGAAAAATTTTGGTTTAAATGTTTAACAACTCAGCACCGTCCATTGGGTGGGTGGGGGTCGTTTTGCTCGTAATCTAATATAGGCCGTTCAAACTGCACATAAAGTTAGACTAAGTGACTATTCTTCGATAAAAAGGTTCTACTCAGCAAGGTCTCCGTGACAAACAATGCATTTGTGCCATCGTTGAACTCAAATTTCGAATCCTCTGTGAAAACTTCTGGTGTGCATTTTCATACACACTTCTTAACATCCACATTTACTCCGTTTGTACCATCAAACGGGTTTTTACTGGAAACAGATCTTCATTTGACCGAACAGGTGGATGTTGGAAGGCGCCAAATCCAGACTATACAGAGGTTGATGAACCAGTGGCCAGTCCATTTTGTCGATTGCCTTATTTGTTGCTAAACGTACGTGTGGCCATGCACTATTATGGTGAATGTAGATCATTTTCAGATTCTAGTTCGATCGTTTCTCCTAATGGTTTCTCTAAGCTATTTGAGTGTTCCCGATTGTTGTTCATGGTACAGCTACGTTTTAGAAAATGAAGGAAAAAGATGCCCTTGTCACAGAAAAAAAAAACTTCATCATAACTGTCTGTGCTGCTCATGGCTCTTGAACCCTTAGGGCCTGGAGATGAGGTATAACAACTTCCATGGACTGTTTCTTCGTTTCCGGATCATAAAGATATATCCACATTTCACTCACTTCACTATATCTGATATACGAGGTCTGATCAATAAGTATCCGGACTGTTGCTATAGTAACAAAGCTATAAAGTACGCAGAGTGAAGCCGCTGGGCAAAGATTAACCTTGTACTCTGCTGTGTATGTGCACTAAGTCTTAACGTTCTAGCTCACTTACGCTGTTTACAGTAGTTGGCTGGAACCTGCTTTTATTAGCTTCGAAAGTATGAAGGTAAAAGTGGACCTCGGTATGGTTTAAATTCAGTTTGTAAAAGGGTGGAACAAATGCTAGAAAACCCGTTTTTTCCACGTTGTAATGATTCTGCCTGCTTATCCCGTTTTCACACAAACATACACACACACAGACACACATATGGTTAAATGTATTTATGTGTTGTGTTAGGATTTGATGGCTAATTCTATCAATGACTTTTACAAGAACAAATGTAAACAATATTTGCGATTCCTTCCAAATGTCAACGCCACATTCGTATTCGTTAAATGGTTGCAAAGAAATTGACTGGATCGCATCAACGTTCTACAAACGAAAAACAGTACATTTGAATGGATATAGTTTACGTTGTTTTCATCCGAAAGAGTTAACACTTCTTATAACAATCATTCATTTCGTGTGTTACCGGATCGATGACACAAGTGCCGGCTAAAGTACTGAGGGCGATATCGTCAACAAAATCTTCTGAAAGACTGTACCACAGCAAAATTCTGGGGTTAATAACGAAATAGAAAACAATATAAGTAACATTGACCATAACATTTCTATAACTATAATCATAGAAAATAACTGTACCTATTCTTGAAATTTAATAGTGCATCTACTCCGAAGAAATAAATTCTGATTTGATGTAGTGGATTAAATATTGAAAGGTTAATTAATACTAAATGGGAGGTCTTATAATCGCCTTAATGGATTTAACAACTTCAGATGAGATTAAGAGTAAAGACGCAGAGAGTTCTACTTGCATACATATATGCATCCTTACGTTTCTGAATATATGTATGTAGCATTACGGATATGAATTGTTTATATAGTGAGAATTAAAAACTTATAAATATAATCGTAATTAAGAGAATGTTTTAAGAATTAATATGCAAACGATTCTGACTAGAAATCGGTGTTTGTATATTTGTAACTTAACTAAAAGGAAGCCAGTTGAAAACTAGGGTATTAGGGTATTAGAACCGTATGCAACCTAAAGAGTTTTATTTTTCTTAAGATAGGAAATCATGATATCTGAAGATCTGTTTCTCTCTCACACACACACACACATACACACACACACACACACACACACACCACACACACACACATGCACGCACGCATGCGCACACACACATATGCACATGTGTGTGTGTGCGGAGTACCCCATTAACTACTTATCAGGCCGAAGATACCTTTGTTAAATGGAGTTTGTAATGTAG
This sequence comes from Octopus sinensis, assembly GCF_006345805.1. Classification (NCBI taxonomy): domain Eukaryota; kingdom Metazoa; phylum Mollusca; class Cephalopoda; order Octopoda; family Octopodidae; genus Octopus; species Octopus sinensis. Next base: position 173,874,909 of record NC_042997.1, read on the forward strand.
TCAAGGTGACCCAACCTAACTACCAGGTGATATGACTTATAGATTTATACATACGTACAAGTATATATATATATATATATATATATATATATATATATATATATATATATATATATAATATAATATATATATATATATATATATATGCAGTAATCCCTCGACTATTGCGGGTGTTACGTTCCCAAACCCACGCAGTAGGTGAAAATCCGCGAAGTAGAAACTATTCTATAATTTGTATATAATTATTTTATTATAAATGCAAAACAACACCACGGAGGAAACGACGTAAGCTTAAAAAATAAACCACGATAGGTAAACCCGATATGGCGAGGGATTATTGTATTTATACATATATCTGATACCCCTCTCGGTCATGACTGACCATGGGATTGCACCTAGAAATTTGCCATCCCAGGAACAAGTCCAGGCAGAGTTGTTTATGTAAGACCAGCAGTCGCCCATGTATACCGGCCTCCCATCTACACGCCACCAGTGTTATCCAAGGGAAAGGCAAGGGCCGATACAGCTTGGCACCTTTGACGTCGCAACTCATTTCTACAGCTGGAGCAACGTGAAATAAAGTGTCTTGCTCAAGAACACAACACGCAGCCCGGTCCGGGATTCCAACTCACAACCACGCGATCGTAAGCTCGACGCTCTAACCACTGAGCCATGCGCCTTCACATAAACACACACACACACACACACACACACTTATATATATATATATACATACATACATACATACATACATACATACATACATACATACATACATACATACATACATACATACATACATACATACATACATACATACATACATATAACCCGGAACCATTTTGTCGGGAAGGAAGCTCAGATTAGCAATGTGTGTTCTGAGACTGGTGGGGATCTCTAGAGCAAGTGCTCAATGACTCCGTGCTTTAAGGTAAGCATGGACTGTGTTTTTCTCGAGAAGCAGGCCGCAAGAGACATGGATAATCATCAGGCAGGTCGCACTATTACAAGCGTGGCATTCAGAAATCCAGGTGACAGATTTACATTCTCAGAGAAACACAATTGAATGTAAAACTTACGCTGATATTTTCTTCTGCACAAAAATATACACGAAACAAACAGATGCAAACGTTAATAGTCTTTAAATAATATTATCTTTCTTTCATAGAATAATTGGATCCTGCAAGAGCTTTTTAATGGTATAAGCATTGAAATAACATTCAACAGCTTAGCTATTAATATTCATGTAGATGGCGCCTTAGAATTACTAAATTTATTAAGAATCTTTAAAAATGGCTCAATCAAATTAGACGAATTGCCGCCAATCTCAGCGTTAAAAATAAAAATAAAAGTCCACAACGTAAATTCGAGTCAAAATCGAAACTGTTAAGGAGTAAATGTGCATGTGTGTGTGTGTGTGTGTGTGTTTATATATATATACACACACATTAACGTACGTATATAAGCACACATAAATGCATGGATGTGTGCGTACTTGTGTGTGCGCGCGCGTGCGTGCATATATTTGTGTGTATATGTGTGTGTTTGATTGTGTACTCATAAAATATGCCCAATATTTTGTCTCTTCGTTCTGTTCAACATTAACAAGTTGATACAAACAGACTCCATTTAATTTCATTTCTTTTCCCTTTCTCTCTCGCTCTTTATCTATTTTTCTTTCTTCCCCTCACTCTCTCAAACTCACACTCTTCCTACTCGCTCCCCCTCTCTCTCCGTCCTCTCTCTCTCTCTTTATCCTCTCTCTATCTCTCTATCCGTCTGTGTCCCTTGTTTCATCTGTAAGCACTTTAAAGACGTGCACTCAAGAGTACATATTTTATGGAAGTCAGCCAAACAGCGAGTTGGCAGAATCGTTAGCACGCCGGACAAAATGCTCGGCAGCATATTTTCGGGTACTACATTCTGAGTTCAAACCTCACTGAGGTTTACTTTACTTTTACTTTCATTTCATGTTCGATAAAATAAGTACCTATTTCTTTACTACTCACAAGGGGCTAAACACAGAGAGGACAAACAAGGACAGACAAACAAATTAAGTCGATTATGTCGACCCCAGTGCGTTAGTTGTACTTATTTAATCGACACCGAAATGATAAAAGGCAAAGTCGACCTCGGCGGAATAATAATTCCACGAGCTACTTGTAACGCAGTGGAACTCGGTATCACGAATATCCTACGACTGTCAAAGTAGCTCGCTAGTTCAATAAAATAAGTACCGTCTGATTATTGACGTCAATGTAGCCGACTAGCCCTTTCCCTAAAATTTAAGGCCTTGTGCTTATAGTAGAAAGAATATGGTGATCAGTGCACCAGAAGATCACATCGTCCATACACCTTTCATTGAGGTTAAACTATATTTCATTAAATGATATATTAATTAGTTATTCATAAGAAACAATGTATAACGACAAAGCATTTGATACAAACGACCGGAACATCGAATAATGTTACGTAACAACACCATATTCGCTTTTTTAATCTGAATGGTAAATACATAGAAATACACTCACACACACACACACACACACACCACACACACACACACACACACACACACACACACACACACACACACATATATATAGTATGTATAGTCAATTCGAGGATGTTATATCCTCATTGGGGATTACACAATCCAAGATATTGCATTAGTTAATCTCTAACATATAATGCGAAAAGTCACTGGTATATGTTAGGGATTATTGTAATTATATATATTATTAATATTGAAGGAAAGAAAATGAAGAAAAAAAAATGGATGTATGAATAATTCATTTATATGTTATAATATGTTGAAAATATATTTTAAAAAACATAACAATGCAAATAAATTGATTATAAGTTGCGAAGCTAAAATAAATAAATAAATAAATAACCTACATATATGTTTTTGTACTTCCGCTTGTTGATCAGAGATTCTAAGATAAAGCTCATAATAACTCTGAAGAAGTGCTACCCTGTATATTTAGAATATGATACCTTTCTTAGCATTTAACCAAATGCTTAGAATTTCTGACAATTAGGGGATAATCCTGAACGATATTCTTTTATTATTTTACTTGTTCCAGTCATTTGAGTGCAGCCATGCTGGAGCACCACCTTTAGTTGAGCAAATCGACCCCAGGACTTATTCTTTGTAAGTCTAGTACTTATTCTATCGGTCTCTTTTGCCGAACCGTTAAGTTACGGGGATGGAAACACGCTAGCATCAAGTGATGTTGGGTGGGACAAACACACAAACACACACACACACAGATATATACATATATACGACGGGCTTCTTTCAGTTTCCGTCTACTAAATCCACTCACAAGGCTTTGGTCGACCCGAGGCTATAGTAAAAGACACTTGCTCAAGGTGCTACGCAGTGGGACTGAACCAGGAACCATGTGGTTGGTAAGCAGGCTTCTTAGCACACAGCCACTCCTACGCCTACGTGTATATTTCTTTTACTTTGTCTATAAAAGATTTGTTCTTGCAATGAATTATAGGTTCGTATTGCTTGAAAGTTAAGATAACCGGGATAGTTATGATTGGAAAGCATTTTATAAGGGCCGGCCTAGGATGAGCAGTAGCAACATCAAGCAACATATTTTAACAAAAACATTTCTCTATCCCTGCTTTTGCACTTTCTCCCTCTTATATTCACAACACAAAGTCCTTCGTACTCATTCCTTCTCAGTATCTCTCACTAATTCTCCTTCTCCCTCTCACTCACTCTCTCAGATTCTCATATGCACTTTTATACATGGATACATACGTGCATGCTTGCATACAGCAATTAGGCATAACACAAACAGATGTGTACATTACATTACATTTCATTCCATTTCCAATATATCCAAACCAAACGGCCTTCTAATCTATATCTAAAGACGGATAGACCAAGCTAGCATAAACACACACATACTCACACACACACATACTCACACACACACACACATACACACACACGCACATACACACCACATTAGTATATATACGAAGAATATATGTATAAATGAAATAATAAAAATAATACAGTATTTATTATAAATAACCACTATAACAAAAATGGAGCGAATGCAAACTATCAAATGAATACATGTTTGAGTGTATTCGTATTTGCATATATGTACGTGTATACATACATACATACATACATACATACATACATATATAATACATATATACATATACATATACACACACATACACATATATGTGTGTATATATATATATATATATATATATATATATATATATATATATATATGTGCATATATATATATATATTATATATATATGTGCATATATATATATATTATATATATATGTGTATATATATATATGTGTATATATATATGTATATATATATATATATATATTATATATATATATGTATGTATATAAATATATATATATATATGTATATATATGTAAGCGCTTGTTTTCTCTTTGATACTATGGCGCTGTGTTTGAGAAGAAACTTAAACGTTAATGTAGTGTTTGTGCAAATAATTTTGTGTCTGATCAACCGTTTGTAAGCATTCTTGACAGATAAAGTGAGAAACACGCGTACGAAAGGGATTAAGACTACAGCAACAACAGCCACAACCGGCATTATAGTCATCATCATCATAATCATCATCATGCACAGCAATAGCAATAACAGCAAAAACGAAAACATCACCAGCAGCAGCAACAGCAACAGCAACAACAATAACCACAACAGTAAAACCGAAAACAGCCGAAATAACAATCAGCAATTGATGCAACAATGCAACAACGCAACAATAGCATCGACAGCAGTTGCACTTGTAGGAGAAATATCACAGCGTCACACCAAGTCATAACACCACCACTGCCGCCGCAACCATGGTTCATGGTCTCAAAAATTTGTCCTATGAAGAAAGGCTGAGGACGCTCGACCTTTATTCTCTTGAAAAACGCCGCCGCCGTGGGGATCTCATTCTCGCCCACAACATCATAAGCGGAAAGTGTAACCTCTCGAAAGAGCTGTTCTTCACTCCTGCTCCAGAGCGTCGGCTGCGGGGTCATTCCGAAAAGCTCTACCTGCGATGATTTCATCTCAATCGAAGGAGAGGAGCTTTCTCCGTCCGGGTTGCGGATCCGTGGAACAAGCTGCCAGACAAGATGGTGAAGATGCCGACGACCGCTTTGTTCAAAGCCTCCCTTGACCTCAAGTGGCCTGAACTCTTTACATGAACACCACCCTGTACTTAACTCCATGTCCCCTTATATGGCCTTGCTATTTGCTTTTGAGCCAAATTAACTAACTAACTAACTAACTAACCATTATTGCCACCACCACCACAACCAATCCCAAACAGATTCCCTCTGTTACACAACTATGTTACTGAGTAGTGCTTGAAATCCCTTAAAGATCACATGATCTCATTTTCACTATAGGCAAAAGGCCGGGAATTCTGGAGGAAAGGGGTTAGTCGATTGATCCCCATTTATCCCCAGTGCTTAACTGGTACTTGTTTCATCGACTCCTGAAAGAATGAAAGTCAAAATCAACTTTGGTGGAATTTGAACTCAGAACGTATCGGCAGACGAAATACCTATTTCTTTGCTACCCACAAGGGGCTAAACACAGAGAGGACAAACAAGGACAGACAAACGGATTAAGTCGATTATATCGACCCCAGTGCGCATCTGGTATTTATTTAATCGACCCCGGAAGGAGGAAAGGCAAAGTCGACCTCGGCGTAATTTGAACTCAGAACGTAGCGGCAGATGAAATACCGCTAAGCATTGTGTCCGGCATGCAAACGACGACGACAAGATGACAACAACAACAATATTTTGATATAGGCACAAGGCCTGAATTTGATAGGGTTGGGTCAGTTGCTTGGTAACTTATCGTCACTAGCGTAATAAAAGCCAAATTTGACTCCTATAGGATTTGAACGTAAAACGACATTCTGTGTCTTCAGAGTTTATCCTAAATCAACCATTCTCCATTGCTGCTCTACCAAAACAATGATATCTGGATGTTATCTTTCATGCTGCAGCTCTTCAGTCGATCTTCATTGATACTCAGAGGATATCTCTTGCCAACTATTAATCCTCTATAGTAGAGATTCTCAGCCTGTTTTGCATCACGGACCGGTTTCATGCATGTCGATCTTTCCATGGATCAGAAGATCCGGCGCATAAAATAATTTATTGGAGTATGAAGAAAATTTTGAGTGAAGCAAGTACTGGAATATGGTCCTGGAGGTGGTGGTAACTCTTCAAGATAAAACACTCTTCTAACTGATAGTCAATAAAATAGAAATAAAATTTTAAAATTTATTCTTTCTGTGCGTCCGGTATCAAATTACTAATAACCACGTGCCGGGACCCCTACTCAAAGAGAATGTAACGGTTGAAGTACCACTGGACAATATTGCTCGACTAGTAGAGACCTGTGAATGTTTAACTTCCAAATGTCAAGTGCCCAATTTATTTCTTCGCTTCAGCCTGGAATACATCTCCGCCAAAGAGACGAGTTGTAAAAGAAACAGCCTGATGAGGCCATCCTACATACACTCGCCGTCTAGGAATCGATGATGAGCATTCAGTTTTCGCTCAAATAACTGAATTCCTTCACGTAAAATATGCGTAAGTGGCTAATTATTCCACGGACAATTGAACTCTTAAGAGAATCCATTAGGTTGAAACAGAGTGACATAAAGCGGCTTGAAACTGGAATACCACCTTTGCTGTCTTTAATGCTTGCTGCAACATGAAAATAATCCGGACCTATGCTTCACGCACATAATCCAGTCGGGAAGAGAAAGAGAGAAATAGAGAAGGTGGAATTGAAAATATTTTTCTAAAATGAGAATAATAAAAGGTGGAAAGTATTCGATAATGACAGTAAAGTAGCCAATAGTGTGTTAACTAACTAAATACTATAAAATAACGTGTGATGAAAAATTGTTGAATCGCTGTGGATATAAGCAAGTAGGAGAAATAAACGAGTTACTGATTGCACACAGCTTATTTTCTGTTATTTAATCAAGTTTATGTAGCCTTGTGCATTTCATAGCGATAGCATTCAACATTCATTGAAAAATATTAGGTCTGTTCATTATTTCTAATAAAAAGAAGCATGAACTTGAGTAATATCTATATATATAAAATTGTAGTTGTGTGAGTGTCTGTCCCCTTCGATTTAGATTCCTAACTACTCCCACATTTTGCGGTGCAGTTTAACCAAATTCGGGTATCTTATAGTCGTGATTCATATCGAGCCCGTCTGAGTATTAGCGCGCGTCTACGATGAGTTTACGATTTTAAAAATAATTTAACATCATTTTTTATTCCATTTTAATGTATAATTTTTCGTGTGTCGATGGCGGCGGAGTTGGCGTCCATGGTCACACCTGCACCTGTGTTGCTTTTCCCCCTTCTTCCCTCGTGAAGCTGTGGGGAAGGGAGTGTAAGGAAATCAACGTCGTAAAGCGTTGTCAAGGAGACCAGCGTTCTTTTAGAACAACGACTTCATGGCTTGAAGACATCAAAACAGAAATGGCTAAGAAAGCCCGAATTGGCATCTATATGGGAAGTAACTCTCTAAAAATGCTTATATAGTTATTTCCCTTACAAACCCGAGCAACGCCGGGCGATACTGCTAGTTGTAAATATATTTATTACATGCATTTGTCCTTTCTACTGGAAAATAAATAAAGCCATCACTTTCCGCTCAGGAAAATACTTCCACATTCTTCGCTTACTGTTATTTATCTGTTAATATATTTATCTTTATTTAAAAAATTTTTTTTTGTGGTGGAAGGTACAAAACATTTTCATTTTTTTTTAAACTTTCAATTCGTATTTTTTAATTTCCATTGAAGCATAGCATATGAACCGCATACCGTAACCAGTAGAATTACATTATGTCATCGTTGATACCAATAATCTTAGTGATAGTAAAATAATTAACATAAAAAAAAACGAGACAACGTAGACGTTTTTACGTGATCAATCGACTTTCTTCATTGGAAAATTTATCTGATGCACTAAATTATGTGATTGTCTCGGCTGCGACATCTTTGATCGGAGATCTTATTTAGAGCTCACCTATTTCTTTACTACCCACAAGGGGCTAAACACAGAGATAACAAACAAGGACAGACAAACGGATTAAGTCGAGTATATCGACCCCAGTGCGTAACTGGTACTTATTTAATCGAACGTAACTGGTACTTATTTAATCGAACTTATTTAATGGAACGTAGCGGCAGACGAAATACCTGTCCTATATAACAAGGACAGACAAACGGATTAAGTCGATTATATCGATCCCAGTGCGTAACTGGTACTTAATTTAACGACCCCGAAAGGATGAAAGGCAAAGTCGACCTCGGCGGAATTTGAACTCAGAACGTAACGGCAGACAAAATACGGCTACGCATTTCGTCCGGCGTGCTAACGTTTCTGCCAGCTCGCCGCCTTACCTTTAGAGCTCACCTATGGCTAATAACAACATCAGCACAAACATAAACATAACAACAGAAACGATATTAATTAGTAAAAAAAAAATGATAATATTTGCAACAGCAATAACAAATATCTATAATTAACGAAATAGATGCATAAATAAATAACGACCAGAGTTAGAGAAAACAGTAGTATAGTTATTGCCAAGAAAGACGGCAATTTGGCAGAATCATTAGAGCGTCGGATAGGTTGACTATGTCTGCCGGTTCTCTGTGTTCTATGTTCAAATCCAGCTGAGGCCGTCTTTGCATTCCATCTTTTTGTGATCAGTAAATAAAGTACAATCCAGTACTGATATTGATTTCAGCCACTCGCTTGCGTTCTTTGTCTTTCCTGCTGAAATGTGTCAGTAAAACAGAGATTCACTTTTATTTCCATGGAACAGCACACATTGAGGTTAAGAAAGGTGGCATTCCAGTTTCAATCCGCATTGGTTATTCTGGTTATTCAGAGTGCGTGGAATAATTAGACACTTACACGTATTTTACGAGAAGGAATTCAGCTGGCTGAATGAAAACTGAATGCTCGTCTTCGATACCGATGGAGAACCTATTACATTAACAAGAAATTTATAATGCAAAGAATTGCAAAGAATTTGAATGAATAAAGCAAAAATGGAAGTTAAACAACAATAATTACTTTCTTTACTCTTTTAGTATTTTATTTGTTTCAGTCATTTGACTGCGGTCATGCTGGAGCACCGCCTTTAGTCGAGCAAATGGACCCCAGGACTTATTCTTTGGAAGCCTAGTACTTATTCTATCGGTCTCTTTTGCCGAACCGCTAAGTTACGGGGACGTAAACACATCAGCATCTGTTGTCAAGCGAGGTTGGAGGGACAAACACAGACACACAAACTCACACACACACACACACACATATATATATATATATATATATATATATATATATATATATATATATATATATATATATATATATATATACATATATATATATATACATATATACGACGGGCTTCTTTCAGTTTCCGTCTACCAAATCCACTCACAAGGCTTTGGTTGCCCCGAGGCTATAGTAGAAGACGCTTGCCCAGGTGCCACGCAGTAGGACTGAACCTGGAACCATTTGGTTGGTTAGCAAGCTAGTTACCACACATCCACTCCTGCGCCTATATATTTATACATATATACGACGGGCTTCTTTCAGTTTCCGTCTACCAAATCCTCTCACAAGGCGTTGGTCGGCCCGAGGCTATAGTAGAAGACACTTGCCCAAGATGTCACGCAGTGGGAATGAACCCGGAACCCTGTGGTTGGTAAGCAAGCTACTTACCATACACCCATTCCTGCGCCTACAATTAAAATAACATAGTATTAAATATAATAAACGCAACAATAAAGTAAAAATAATAGTAACATATAATCACAACAACAATAACACTAACAACGAAATATAAACAGCGGAATATGCAAAATCTCACCAAAAGAAGTAAATAAATACTATATAATTACATAAATAAATGAATACACATCTGTAAACGAAGATAAACAATAATATAAGGAAAAGAAAAGGGGAAAATAACCAAAAGCTCTCTAGGAGCACTGTTTAAATCAGTGGAGTGACCTGGGTAATATACGGAAGAGCAGAGTCTATTGCAGAGGTCTAACAGTCTCTACAATAATAGTAATAATAATAATAATAATAATAATAATAATAATAATAATAATAATAATAATAAATGTTTGTTCAGCTCTTAAATCCAATTCTTCTGTTCGCCTCATCAAATCTTTAGTTTGCCTGATACTTCTGACAGCGTTTTCTTTTTCAACTTGTTGATACACGTTTTCTGTCAGACGAAATCAAGTCTTCAAACTCGCCTCGCGCCATCTTTAAGTCAGAATGATTTCTGTCCGTCTGTCTGAATGTATGTATGTATGCGTACATGTATGCTTGCTTGTATGAATGTATGTTTGTATGTATTATATGTATGTATATATATATATATGCTTGTTTATATGAAAGTATGTTTGTATGTATACATGTTTTTTCATATGTACGTGTGATTGTACCAGTGTATATATCTTTGTATATATGCATATCTATTTGTATGTGTGTGTATGTATGCTTGCATTTTTATTAGTATATATATATATATATATATATATATATATATATATATATATATATATATACATATACAGACAAACAGGTATACATACATGCAGACACACACACACACCACACACACACACACACACACACACACACATATATATATATGTGTGTGTGTGTGTATGTATACCTGTTTGTCTGTATGCATGTATGTATATATGAATGTATGCAAATATGTATGTTTGTATGCACGTATGTGTGTTTGTATTTATACAAATGCATATGTACGTCATTGTGTATTGAGTGTTGTGACAAGAATGGAACGCACATATTTGCCACTGTTGCTGTTGATGATGATGATATAAGGACAATGGTGATAATAATAATAATAAATAATAATAATAATAATAATAATAATAATAATAATAATAATAATATCAAATAATTTCAAAAGGATCAACATAACAATAATATTAACCAGAAGAGGAAGATAAAGAAAAATAATAGAAAAACTATTATTTTTCTTCAGTAAAGAATTAGAGAAGGAAGTTGGAATCGAAATAATGTTGTGTGCTGCACAAGTCTTCCACAAGTGTTTTGGTTGAAGTAAGTGATGGAACAGAACCTATGGAAGTAGTATTAATTCAGAGAGCAAACACTGTCTGAAACATTGATACAGGGCATGATGACTACCACGACTACGACAACGACGATAACGACTTTTATGCTTATTGCTGTTGAGTTTTTGGTTTGTCATTTGCTTGATACATATTCGTATTACATTTGCGCTTTCTCTTGAGGGTCAGGATTTCTCCTCAAACGCAGAATGCTCACTGACCGCCTCGCAAGACATTAATGAGAACCAAAACAAACACGGACACACCACACACACATAACAAACATATGAATGTTATAGGAATATATATCTATAATAATATATATATAATAATAGGAATATATATCTATAATAATAAAAGTATATCATAATAATTAATATATATACTCCGATTTAAAGCGACATGTATCTAAATTAACTGAAAAATGAAGAGCGAAATCTGACTAGAATCGAAATCACGTGTCAACGCTAACACGACTCCTTGCGCATCCGACTAAGCCAGGACGTTCACCCATAAATTTCAGTCTTGATAATATACGGAGAAAAAGCGACGGAAGTCTTTTGTTTTGGTAAATGTCGCTTTAAATCGGAGTATATATGTTATTTTATATATTGTGATATAGTTATTATTGTATAAAAAAAAAACTTTCGTAGACGTTTTTTTTTCCGTGACTTATCAAGCCTCCGGGTTTGTTTACAAATGTTGAAGCTTACCTCCCAACCACATGGTCCCGGGTTCAGTCGTACCACGTGGCACCTTGAGCAAATGTTGTCGACTATAGTATCGAGCCGACTAAAACCTCATGAATGGATTTTTAGACGGAAACTGAACGAAGCCCGTCGTATATATATATATATGACGGGCTTCTATATTGCTGGTATGTGCGTGTGTATGTGTTTACGTATATACTCCTACGCCTTTGCGCCCACGTGTGTATAAGTTGTAATTCAAAAGTTCACATTTGTCCAGTTGTGGCATATTAATTCTGCCTCGGAATTACATGAAAGTTACAAGTGTCTATGTAAAGCTGAACCACTTTAATACTAATGCAATGAGTAGGCAATTAGATCGATGGAAAGATTGAATATTCAAAGTCGAAACCGACGGGGAATGTATGCATGTAAACGAACAGAACAGGATTGCAGGGACCACAAAAAAACAAAAAAAAAAACAAGAACTATGGGTGTCCAAACCTAACTCCTTGCCTTCTGCCCCAACAGACCACCAGTCTCCGACCTGTGGCAGAGCCCTCCGTGTAAGCATCGAATTGATCGGCGACAGCCGGACATATCGTGTCCCGTCTTCTTCTACCATGTTATGTCCTTGGTCATCGCCGACAACGACGGACGAACTGATAATGTATAAATGCTTATGAGTATATATATGTATATCCATTTGTGTCAATATCTGTATGTGTGTATATGCATTTATATAAATATGTGCGCGTGTGTGTGTGTGTGTGTGTGTTTATGCGTGTGTGTATACATATACACATGAACAAATTTGTATTTGTATATTCTTATATGTGTACATACAGTGTGTATGTATATTTGTATATGTACTTGTATATATGAATGTATCTGTATGTGTGTGCGTATGTATGTGTGTGTGTGATATGTGTGTGCGTGCGTGTGTGCGTGTGGTCGTGATTTCCGTACGTTTCAGCTGAATGGAAGTGTCAGTGCGAGTGTAAAAGCCTTGATTGCAGAAAACTGGCTTCCTGGCTACAGCACAATTGGTTTGACGGGTGCATGAGTAGGACCAGTTCCGTTTTGATACGAGAAACACAGCTGAAGTCGTCAGAGAGGCTCCAAGTTCATTCTCCGTGCCATCCACGCTTCATTGCAAGTGTTGATTGGATCTGTTCGAGATTTGAACATGGAGAGTAGAAAGAGCGTGTGAATGGCGTGAGGAAATATTGTGAGAAATAGGATTGGAGGAGAGAGCGAGAGAAAGAAAGAGAGAGAGGGGGGAGAGTGGGGTAGCAGGAGATAGAGGGAGAGAGAGAGAGAGAGAGACAGAGGAAGACAGATACAAAGACAGAGACAAAGAAAGGGACAGAGAGACAGGTAGGAAGAGAGAGAAAGAGAAAGTATAAGGGAGATGTAGAGACAGAGAGATAGGCAGAGATAGAAGTATGTGTACTTGCATGTGTATATGTCTTTCTCTGTGTATGTGTGTGTATGTGAGTGTGCTTGCGTGTGTGTGTATGTATGTGTGTGTATTTAGAGGGTAGAAGGGTGAGAAGAAGTAAAAAGAGAAAGAAACGAGAAGAGAGATAAGGGGACAGAGATAATGTCTGAGTTTGTGTGTGTTGTTTAAGAACATACATGTGTGTGTGTGTGTGTGTTTATAAATGAATATGTATGGTGTGTCTATGGGTGTGTTGTGTGAGGAATACAGAGGAGTAAAAGAAAGAGACATAGAGAGGAAGAGACAGAAGGAGAAAGAGAAAGATAGAAATGAGGCAGAGAGATGAAACAAGGAAATGCAAAGGCAGAGAGAAATATGAAAGAAAAATTGGATGTGAGAGAATGTGAATGTAGATGTGTATATATTTGTGGTTGTGTTTGTGTGGACAACAGACATGCATCGAGAAAATCAAAAGCATTTTATTACAGAAAGTGTGGGAGAGAGAGAGAGAGATGATGCTTGTGTGTATATATGCTTGTGTGTGTGTTTGGGTGCAAGTGTGTGAAGTAGAGAGGTAGAGAGAGATACAAGAAAGCGAAAGATCCAGAGCATGAAAGATATGTGGTTGCAAGTAATAACAAAAAGAGAGTGATGGAATAGACGCGCGCACGCGAGAGATAGAGGGAGAGAGAGACAGTAGGAGAAAAGGAGAGCAGAGGAGACAGATGAAAAGAAATAGAGAATTATGAATGAGTGTGTAAACAGGAAAAATAGTAAAATACAAAGTATGGAAGAGAGCAATGGACTCATGGGGGAAAATGTTGTATGGAAATAGGAAATAAAAAAACAAATAATAGATAAGTACTGATATTACTATTGGTTGTTAAGGCGGCGAGTCGGCAGGATCGTTAGCACGCCAGGTGAAATGCTTAGCGGCATTTCGTTTCTCTTTCCGCTGTGAGTTGAAATTCCGCTGGGTTTGACTTTACCTTTCATTCTTTCGTGGTCGATGGAACAAATACCAGTTAAACACTGGTGGGGTAAGACACAGACAAAGGCATTAACAATTATTTCTTTACTGCCCACAAGGGGCTACACACAGAGAGGACAAACGGATTAAGTCGATTATATCGACCCCAGTGCGTAACTGGTACTTATTTAATCGACCCCGAAAGGATGAAAAGCAAAGTCTACCGCGGCGGAATTAGAACTCAGAACGTAGCGGCAGACGAAATACCTATTTCTTTATTACCCACAAGGGGTTAAACATAGAGGGGACAAACAAGTACAGACATAGGTATTAAGTCGATTACATCGACCCCAGTGCGTAACTGGTACTTAAGTTATCGACCCCGAAATGATGAATGGCAAAGTCAACCTGGGCGGAATTTGAACTCAGAACGTAGCGGCAGACGAAATACCGCTAAGCATTTCGCCCGGCATGCTAATGTTTCTGCCAGCTCACCGCGCCTTAATAACAATAATGAGCCAACAATGAATGAAACTTCTAAAGAGTTGCTGGATTTGCTAATCTAAATCTACCTGAAATCAGCTTATCTTCTCAAAACAAGAAAACACTGGGCAAGCGATTCTTTGATTTTTAATCTCTTTGAACACATCGGGCTGGGCGGTGCCGAAGCATCGTTCCGAAATGGCAATTCAGCTGGAGTGCTACCACTCACTTCTAAAGACGGTGACCGAACGATATATGCCAACTTATCCTTGAAAATGGGATACTTTTTTATCAAACAACTCGGGCCCGGCTACGGTGCCATTTTAGAGGCGTTCAATTGTTACAACTTAGAGGCAGCATGGCATCTATCGATCGAACGCGCAAACCATTGTTCTGAAAGAGATTGGATAATGGAATTAATAGTATATCATTTTTGAAAATAAAATACATGGTGATCTTAGCTGGTAGTAATTTTAACCCTAGTTTTCTTAATTTGGAGCTGGTCAAGACTTAAACAATAAAAACAGCAGCCAAATGACTCTCAGGTCTTCGTGGTAAACTTTATTTGTTGTCGAGTTTAATACAATCGCCTGGCTCTTAAGTACTTTTGGCAGATTTCGTTTCATTGCAAACACTAAGGCCAGTTTGAGAATAACTTCTTTCTATCTACTACCCAGTTTCGGAAGCTCTGAAGAAGTAAATGGTCAATGGTGCTGCGTTTCCTCCTATACTTAAACGATAAACAATGTCACACTATACCCTAACATATTAAAGAAGGCAGCCTCGGCGGAATTTGAACTCAGATCGTAAAGACAGACGAAATATGGCTAAGCATTTTCACCCAGAATGTTAACGATTCTGCCAGTTCACTGCCTTTAGGTGCTTTAATATTACAAGATATTTTAATAGGAATATTTTCTATTCTAGGTACAAGGCCCGAAATTTTGGGCAACTGGTACTTAATTTATCGACCCCGAAAGGATGAAAGGCAAAGTCGACCTCGGCGGAATGTGACCTCAGAACGTAAAGACAGACGAAATATTGCTAATCATTTCGCCCGGCGTGCTAAATTTTAATGAGAATAATGTTAAATTAAGTACTGTAACCCTATAAACCAAGGGAAGCTGATGTACAATTACATCAACAGAAAGCTGGAGCTTGTAAAAAGCAAGTTCCTACAGAAAATTTTTGTACAATGGGCTGGTGCATCCTTAAGGGGCACAGTAACTTCACCACATGGAATATAAGCCAGCTTTTTTTCAAATAATATTTGGAAATAGAGAAACCGAGAAAAAAATCACCAGCTTCTCATGTGCATTGTTTAATGAAACACAAGCATTTAATAATGGACCAGAGCTCTGTGTACTGTGCTTCCCACAAGGAGCTTCACGTCATCCGCCATCCTCCCTCAAGTTTAAATGTAAATAACAAAAACTAATTTCGACTCACCGAAACATGCGCAAATTCTACTATGACAATTTCAAAGACACTCCTTTATGCATGACAGACGAAGATCAACGATCTGCATAGCCTGACATCGCATAGAGTTATCGAATTACTTTCAAACCCGTTTATATATACGGTCGACTAATTAAACGAAACGGTGGATCGGATGATGTAATCCCTGATATATATATATATATATATATATATATAGGGATTACATCATCCGAACCACCGTTTCGTTTCTCTCTCTCTCTCTCTCTCTCTCTCTCTCTACACACACACACACACACACACACACATATATATATATATATATATAGAGAGAGAGAGAGAGATAGATAGATAGATAGATAGATAGATAGATAGATAGATAGATAGATAGATAGATAGATAGATAGATAAAAAGAGACCGAAGGGGAGGAAAGGAAAGATATGGATGAAGAAGACGAGTGAGGAGACAATAAAATACTACACTTGTAAGCACCGAAAGAGGACTCACTTAATATGCGGTGCAGAATATATATTTTACAAAAACTGAATACTTTTTCAGGCGACTTGAGTTTCACGAGAATTCGATCTTACAGGCAATTATGTTTTAGTATTTAATACTGTGTTCCTATATTGAAATGAGTGTGTATGTGTATGGTTGACCTTTGAATTCGTTAGTTTCTAAATATTGCTTTTAGGTTAGTGTTAATTTGATTATTGTTGTACTGCTATTATCTAGTCGCTCCGTTGGTGGTTTTTGTAGTTATATCCCGCTTCTCGAGAATGACTTTCGTATTCATTACTTAATTCGTGTCCTTTTTATTGATGTCTTGTTGTTCTTCATTGGCCAAATTTTTGGTTGCTTTGCTTTGTGTAAATAGGAAAAATTCCTAAGTCTCGTTGTATCTTTGTGTGGGTAGAGTTTTAGCTGGCAGAAACGTTAGCACGTCGGGCGAAACCCTAAGCGGTATTTCGTCTGTCTTTACGTTCTGAGTTCAAATTCCGCCGAGGTCGACTTTGCCTTTCATCCTTTCGGGGTCGATAAATTAAGTACCAGTTACGCACTAGGGTCGATGTAATCGACTTAATCCGTTTGTCTGTCCTTGTTTGTCCCTTCTGTGTTTAGCCCCTTGTGGGTTGTAAAGAAATAGGTTTATTTCTTCTGTTGTCGTGATCTTTTTGCTGTTTAATAAATACTCATTTCCTTGGTCAATTCGTTGGTCACTTTGTTTATGCTGCTCGATTGCTTGTCAGTTGTGGCCGGTATTATCATGCCTTCATTCTTTACCATTGCTGACAAACAGTATATTTGTCCTGTTTGGAATTAGGACAACATTTAAAATATGATTTTATTTTGGTGCTGAAATGAGATATCAAAACTTTCATCTAAACGGCAACCATATGCGCTGAATAAATTATATTATATTTTTGTGCGGTTATCGAGGGAAGGACAATATGCCGGTTTTACAAACACATACATACATATATGTATATATGTGTGTATGCATGTGCGCGTGTGTGTGGATAAGTATGTGTTTTTGTGCGTGAACGTGAACGTGCATGTGTGTGTAAGAGGGCGGTTTTCTGTCTATGCGAGGAATATTACGTAACAAACTTTATACCAGATGTATGAATTAATTAATTCTGTCTAAGGAATTAAATATAATCTTGTTGGTTATAACCCCGTATAAATCAAATAAATTTAACACCAGAATGATCGCTATTTCAACCTAATTAGGTCTCAACATTTTCCGTGCGGTTAGAATCACGTATGCACTAACACTCAGACTGTTTATATTTATCAGTCAATATCCAGAATGAATCATCTGATGCTATAGAATTGGCAATTAATATTTGAGAGTGTTTCACAACACTACTGCATATAAGATTTATATAACTCTTTACAAGAATGATTTTCTAGTCTTAATTTAAATTGATTTAGAATAAAACTTTTCAAACGATACTTACTTATATGGAAGTAATACGTCCATCCATAGATAAAATATATTATAATAATAAATATATATAAACTCTATAAAGTCTTTGTACAACTTTAAATTATTAATCTAAAAAATTTATATTTTCTATAACATTTAATAGTTTGAAGCATATATTTTATCGTCTTGAGCTACAAAATTTATGACAATTGCTTATAATTTTCTAAAAAAATAAAAGTTATGCTTTCTTCAACTTTATTTTATATGAAAATGTAAAAACTAACGTTTATTTAACTAAACTCTAGATGACCTGTGGGTTTCCATAACTAATGTGATTCAGGGAATAACTGAAAAACAGCTGCAAAGCATATTTCAACGACTTCAGATTCGCAAACAGTTTGTACGTGTACTTAAGGTGGACATGTTAATAAAGCAACAATATATACATTTTAAAATACCTTTCTTTTCATAGATTTATATCAATTCTTCTGCGTAAAAATGAAGAAACGGTGTCGAGTGAAAATTCTGTAAATAAAAATAATTATAAGCTTTAAACTTATAAGCGTTCACCGTGTACTAGCTTTAGAAAATAGTCTAATATCTGGGCATTAGTACGCGTGGGAATCGAACCAGGTTACATGCCCCAATATTAGATTATTTCCAACTATCAATATACGACGAACGCTTATAATTATTTACAGAATTAATTCTTTCATATTTAGAAATAATGTTACGCAAATATAAAATATGTGGAGGCGCAATGGCCCAGTGGTTAGGGCAGCAGACTCGCGGTCGGAGGATCGCGGTTTCGATTCCCAGACCGGGCGTTGTGAGTGTTTATTGAACGAAAACACCTAAAAGCTCCACGAGGCTCCGGCAGAGGGTGGGGTGACCCCTGTTGTACTCTTTCGCCACAACCTACTCTCTCTTCCTGTTTCTTGAGTAACGCTGCGATGGACTGGCGTCCCGTCCAGCTGGGGGGGGGGATACATACGCCATAGAAACCGGGAAATTGGGCCCATGAGCCTGGCTAGGCTGGAAAAGGGCGAAGGAAGGAAATATAAAATATACATAGGCTTTTTTTTCTGTGCTAAATGCGAAAATACTTATTACATACTCGCTAAGAATTTCGGAGATCGTTCAGTTTCCTTGGTACAACAATCTTCAGAGTAGCTGTTGAAAAATGATGCGTATACATCTAATTATGAAATTTGCGGTAGACTACTCTGTTTAAATGCCGGACAGCAGCGTGATACCTTGGGGGATATTTAGCAAGTAGTAAGCATACAGATAAACGTATATACATATTTCATGTTTCGTTTTTGGATTTGTTTTGCAAGATTCTTTATATGAGTTCGTGTGTTGAAGTATATTTTGTTGTGTCTGGGGAGAGTCATTTTTTTTTTGGTGCCTTATAATGTAACACACTTACCGGTAAAATTTCCACTTATTTCTTACTTTTATTTTCCTAAAATTTTCGTTGCGTCTTGCAACCTTTTCAATAGTCTTGACTCTGTCCGTTATTTACACTGCGTTCCCTTTTATTTGTTTGTGCACATGTGTGTGGGTCTGTGTGTGTGTGTGCCTATACATGCATGTATAGGCACACACACACACGCTGACCTTTAAAAAGAAAATGACTCTCCCCAGACACAACAGAATATTTCATGTATTAATTAATTTATTAATTTATTTAGATATGGACGGATATACTGTTAGCGGAAACCCAAATTCTTCTACCTAACTGCGACAAACGTAGAAAACTGGTGTACAGTATCACACGACGTCGTCCTTTATCAGAGATTGAGGTTCAAGGCAAAACAAGACTATGTATACATATATACATACATATACACACAGGCATACGTATAGATATATACATAAATATATTTATATATGTGTGTATACACAACACGCATACACCACACACGCATGTTCATACACATGAACACAGAGGTATGTATGTGTGGGCTGTGTGTTTACTTCCTGGTGTGTATTTGTGTGTGTACGTGTGTATGTTTGTGTGTCTGTTTGTCCCGCCCCACCATCGCTTCACAACCGTTGTTGGTGCGTTTACGTTCCCGTAACTTAGCGGTTCGACAAAACAGACCGATAGAATAAGTATTAGGCTTACAAAAATAGGTCCTGGGGTAGATTTGTTCCACTAAAAGCAGTGCTCCAGTAAGCTGCAGTCAAATGACTAAAACAAATGGAAAAGAAAAAACAGAACGTGTGTGTGTGTGTGTATGTGTGTGCGTTTGTTTGTGTGTGTGTATGCATGTATATATGCGTGTGTGAATGTATGCAGAAGTTCGCAACAATTGTTGGCCGTGATGTAACCTCATCTATGCTAGTCGCATCATACAACGATGATGAAATAGAAGTTGGGAAAAAAAATTTGAATAATATAACGATAGACTGCAAAAATATATGGAAGAATACATTACACATGAATGAGTGTGTCAATACAAACCTAGTTTATGGCTCATTTCACACAGCAGATCCGCGTTATTTGTATGCAAGACTTGTGTCGACTGTATTTTGATTATCGTTCTCCTTGTCCAGAGATGTAATACCAACCCTCAAAGCTACACAAAACAGATTAGCAACGAAATGTTGCTTACAGCATAGTTTTTTTATTATTATATATTTATATAAAAAAATATTAATATAATAAACGGCTCCTTTTATTTGCCATAAGGGCGACGAATGGGGAGGGGGTGGGTTAACACACTAAAAAACCGGAGGCTGCAAAACATTGAAATTCTGTTGTTTTTTATTTATTTTACATCAAATGCTAGAAAAGAACGGAATAATAAAAAAAAGACATATAAGAAATGAAAGGAAAATATTTGAAAAATATATAAAAAGATATTGCGATAACAAAATAAGAATACTAACTTATTATTATTATTATTATCATTATTATTATTATTATTATTATTATTATTACTATTATTATTATTATTATTATTATTATTGTTATTATTGTAATTATTATGCATTATTTGATGTTTTTTGATAACTTAATAATGGCGGAATTCTTTGAAATATATCGGAGCAGTTTCATGTATGTATATGTATGTATGAATATATATATGTATGTATGTATGTATGTATGTATGTATGTATGTATGTATGTATGTACGTACGTATGTATGTATGTATGTATGTATGTAGGTATGTATGTATGTATGCATATATGAATTTATGTAAATATATATATATAATATATGTGTGTGTGTGCTCATATATATGTACATCTATCTATCTATGTGCGGTTGTGTTTATGCATTCATCGTTGATATATATATATATATATATATATATATATACACGCACATATATACATGCATAAACGTGTGAACAATCGCACACACATACACACACGTATGTACGTATTCTTACATTTATTTTGAGTCGTGCTCCTGTACTATTTGATAGGATCTAAGTTCACTATAGATGTCGCAACTATCCGGAATTCGCCAACACAATGTACACATATTTTATGTAAACTACCAATTCATGCAGTGTTCAATGTTTGAACTCAAAGTTCTATGTTTGCTTAGGTGTCCGCTCGACCTTGTGAGTTAAATCAGTTGATGTAAACATTCTCGTTCTGTATACATAGGGCAAGGATGCATTTACACATTCGCACACACATATGTACAGGATACGTAGATGGCTATCTTAAGTAGATATTGCCTCAGGCGTTGCTGTGCAGCAAGAAATTTTCTTCCCAGCCACATAGCTCCGGGTTCAGTGCCACTGCGTGACACCGTGAGCAAGTGTCTTCAGCTGTAACTTTGGTTGATCAAAATTTTGTGAATGGATTTGATTAACGGAAACTGAAATAAGCCGTCGCGCGCGCGCGTGTGTGTGTGTGTATATCTATATATAAATGTATACACACACAAGCACACACACACATACAAAGACACACACACACACACACACACATATATATATATATATACACGCACATATATACATGCATAAACGTGTGAACAATCGCACACACATACACACACGTATGTACGTATTCTTACATTTATTTTGAGTCGTGCTCCTGTACTATTTGATAGGATCTAAGTTCACTATAGATGTCGCAACTATCCGGAATTCGCCAACACAATGTACACATATTTTATGTAAACTACCAATTCATGCAGTGTTCAATGTTTGAACTCAAAGTTCTATGTTTGCTTAGGTGTCCGCTCGACCTTGTGAGTTAAATCAGTTGATGTAAACATTCTCGTTCTGTATACATAGGGCAAGGATGCATTTACACATTCGCACACACATATGTACAGGATACGTAGATGGCTATCTTAAGTAGATATTGCCTCAGGCGTTGCTGTGCAGCAAGAAATTTTCTTCCCAGCCACATAGCTCCGGGTTCAGTGCCACTGCGTGACACCGTGAGCAAGTGTCTTCAGCTGTAACTTTGGTTGATCAAAATTTTGTGAATGGATTTGATTAACGGAAACTGAAATAAGCCGTCGCGCGCGCGCGTGTGTGTGTGTGTATATCTATATATAAATGTATACACACACAAGCACACACACACATACAAAGACACACACACATACAAAGACACACACACACACACATATATATATATATATACATATAGATCGTTGGCGATTTTTTCCTCCGTCTTCCTTTTCCTTTGAATTTTCCTCTGTCTCCTGTTTCTGAAGAAGAGCTTTGTTCGAAACGTAAAACTACCTTTTTTTCCTTCTCTGAGCATCAGTTAATATTTTGTATGTACTACGTCCTCGCTTTGTTGATTTTTCTTGTGTTTTTCTTCGGTTTGGGGGTGGAGTTAACTATATATATATATATGTATATATATCTGTATGTGTAAAGTTTTAGAAAAGAACCATTGGTTTCATGTCTAGCGTGAACTAGATATGTCTTCAGTTTCTCTAAACGATAACTGTTCTCTGCAAAGAATGTATTTTTTTTCAAAAATACAAGAACACTGGAGATAGTTGAAGAAATACTCCGCTGAAAAAATTATGGCCGGGCGAGTTGTCCTCCTTCGCTTGATAATTAGATTTTCCAATTTTGAAGTTAAAATTTCCGAAAATGTGGACAACTCTTCACGTCTTCCGCTCTGGAGTTCAGGTAGCACCCTTGGCTCATGTAAATTCATAAGGATTATATATTTTCTACCATAAGCACAGGAGTGGTTGTGTGGTAAGTAGCTTGTCTACCAACCACATGGTTCCGGGTTCAGTCCCACTGCGTGGCACCTTGGGCAAGTGTCTTCTACTATAGCCTCGGGCCGACCAAAGCCTTGTGAGTGGATTTGGTAGACGGAAACTGAAAGAAGCCCGTCGTATATATATATATATATATATATATATATACATATATGCGTGTGTGTCTGTGCTTGTCCCCCTAGCATTGCTTGTCAACCGATGCTGGTGTGTTTATGTCCCCGTCACTTTGCGGTTCGGCAAAAGAGACCGATAGAATAATCACTGGGTTTACAAAAGAATAAGTCCCGGGGTCGAGTTGCTCGATTAAAGGCGGTACTCCAGCATGGCCGCAGTCAAATTACCGAAACAAGTAAAAGAGTAAAAGAGAATACCCAATTAACAGAGTCTTGTTCCATTGTGATTGGGTCCACAAGTTTCTAGTAATTTCCACCCGATGCGTATAACATGCGTGTAAGAGCTCTTACGTAGTTATTTGGCCACCACATGATATCCTACAGTAGCGTATATTCTAGAGCTGGATACACGTGCGGAACTCCTCTATGCATAAGATTAATGCAAAAAATTTAATACGAGGCTGGAGGATCACAGGCTTAACATAACATAGATCATAATATTCATTTCAGCCTCGCGCACTAACTTTATGTTGCTGAATTTATATTCATATACCATTATAGAAGAATATTCTTTATAATTATTATACAGTTGAATGCTCCACAGCAACAGCCGTGTGTGGGCGCTTTATCAGGGCGGAGTACATACATACATACACACATACATACATGTATGCATACATACATACAAGCATGCCTGCATACATACATACATACATACATACATACATACATACATACATACATACATACATACATACATACATACATACATTCATGCATACATACATATTTATATATTTATATATAGGAGGAAAAATTGTTGGATTTTTCTAATATGAGGTTTTTCGCGCTAACTACTTGGTAATTTTTTATAAAGATTTTATCCTATTTTTGAATTACATACATACATACACACATACACACAAATATGGTTTTTCAATGGAGACCAGTTCACCGAAGTGTTTTTAATATACTGACACATCTTCATGATATACAAATGTATATTTACTATTGTATTGCACTTATTGTTTTTGTTGTTGTCTTTTTCTAAAGAACATGTACAAGATCGTACTTAAGAAAAAATGATTTCGTCTGATCTTAACCTTGACACGTTGCCAAAAATGCTGAGTAGCATATGGAGCCGATTGTATTTTCGACAGGCATACTTAATTTATGGTCATTTTATAGAAGCTTCTTCTATTTATTTTTGTAGGATGGGTGAAAGGTAAAGGCAGTTTGTGATGGGAATTTTGAACATGTACTTATTTCGCCAATAGCCAAAATGTATCGATAATTATACATACATACATGCATGCTTACATGCATACATACATACATGCATACATACATACATACATACATACATACATACATACATACATACATACATACATACATACATACATGTGTATAAATGTGTGTATTTATCTTCCACTGAAAGATGTGTTAGAACACAGTTTATTGTGTTATTTACCATGATAGGACCTTTCGTATGGGCTTGTGGTACATGTAAGCACTCGTGTTTATATCGTTGATAGGTGATAATCGTCTGCTGCTACCGCCGGAACTACCAGATCTCGTGACTTCACAATTTCTTGTGCTTCCCAATGGCAGACGTTCGACTAGGCACAGCAGTCAAATTTCTCCGTCAGCGATATATAAAGAACCTTACAGTTTGTTCAGGCACAGGTGTCGCAAATAGCCAGTTGGCCTAGTAAAAAAATAATTTATAGTGATAGAAAGATAATACGCACACACATGTTTATAGTTTTATATTCTTCTTTTAAGATGTTAGAGAACTACAATTTAAGTTAGAATACTTAGTATGCAAAATAGAGTGGAAATGTTTAAGATGATGGCTTGTTTATTCAAGCTTTATTCCTTCTTAGAATTCATCTCAGACCATTAAAATGGACTAAATATTTGATCACGAAATACCAGCACTAAATTTAAAATCTTCCAGAACTGATTTTATAAAAGATTAATTTGATTTAATTTATTCAAGTTTATTTTTTTTCTTTTATTTCAGTATGACTAAATCACCTTTTGAAAGGGATTGAAACCGGTAACTGCCTATCTAGCTGAAAAGGCAAATATTTACTTACATTTTTTCCATGATAAATTTCACAACGCATTGTTATTATATATATTTTTTCAATGTCTGTGTATACGATAGGGTGCTGAAAAGTTCCTGACGTTGGGTAAAAGAAAATACCGGAGGATTAGTTAAATATAATTTTTACATTATTTACATTTTACGGATATTTGTCCTCATCTTGTTTGTTGTTAGAGATGTTTTCTGGATTCCTCCCCTTCAGCTGTTTAAATATTTCGCCTATCCAGGCACATTGTGTAGGATAGTCTTTGTGCTTTGGAAATTATATTGTAGTGTGGTGTGGCACTATCACATCATGTGTGTATTTTTCCTTTGGGTTGAACTCGACCAAAATTCGTCTTTTCTGGGACGGTTGGGCGGTTTTGTTTTTAATGTTTGAGTTGCTGTATTTTCCGTTTTTGTGGGGGATGTGGACGGGGATTGTGTCAACGCTCTTTTGGTCGGGCCTCGAACAAGAGTGTACTCCCCCTCGACCGCCTCCATGGTGTCACCTGGGGGAGTTGCACTTTTATTGTCAGGTGCCGTAGACGTTGAAGGGTGGGTATTTTTGTTGTCGGGACTGGTATGTGCGTGGGTTTGGGTTTTTGGAATACTTGTTTCGGGACTTGTGTGGGCATCACAGTTGGGGGAGTGGGTGTCTTTGCTACTGTAGGGGCTGATGTATGTGTGTATGGGTGGGGAAAGCAGTTTTGGGGTTTGTGAGGGGGTCAGGTGTCTGTGTAGTCACAGAAGTTTGAGCCTTTACATTCTCTTCCTTTTTTCCCGCATGTGGGCTTTTCGGCCACATTTAAAACATCTCGGTTTTTTGCCCTCCACATGAATTTTGAGGGCCACGTCCTCGCCCACGATCACTCTGTCGGGAATCCTTTGTATGTCTTCTGGTGTTGCTTGAGTGATGGCTGCAATGCTCTGCCCCCCCCCCCACAAGAAAAATTGGCTCGGGCATGTTGCTTGTACGATATTAATTTTATCTTCCCTGTTAAACAACAGGTCGGCCATCTCCCACGCAGCATCAACTTCCAGCAGTACCTCTGTCACCTGGACACGGGACATGGGTCGCCCCATATTGGTTGGCAGAAGCACCACTTCTTTTGTCTTCAACGGGCTGACAGAATGCTCACGGGTCATCTCTGTTGTTCTGAATATGGCTTCTATTGTGCCAAATTTCATTCCTCTTGTTATATAGCTAAGTGCCATGCATTTTTCAATTTTATTCTGTTCCATATTCTTTTATTTGTCTCAGTGATTTGACTGTGGCCATGCTGGAGCACCGCCTTTATGTTTCATTTTTTCTTCTGGCCCAGAACATTTTGAATATAATTGTTTTTTTAATCTCTTCTCTTGTGCTGTTGGTAGGTGATATTTTTACTTCACCCTCCTCCTCTGTTATTCTTTTGAACATTTCCTGGAGTTCTCCCAACAGGATCTCCAGACTTTTCATTTGTACGGCGGCGACTGCCGCAAAACATTTGATGACTTGTTTTGGAGGCTGGTGAGCCGCCAAAGCCTCACACTCTTCGAGAGAGCATTTTCTCTTACTTTCTCCACCGACATTTCGGTCAAGATAAATTAGCTGAAAACACACGTACAAAAGAAAAAAAAAACACAGTTCCAAGATTTTTTTCTTTATGGCAATCAATAAGTTCAAATTCCACCTCTGTCAGAGTTGTAGCTCAATGAAGTCAAAAACAGCTGAAAAATACTTCTTTTTTTTCCAAAGGGAAAATTATATGATTCCGTTTCTTTTATTTTTCTGTTCAAAAAAATTACTTCCTTTCAAGAGGAACAACAGTTCAAGTCCCACCTCCGTCAGTGGGGGGCGGGGGGCGCAGTTCAAATAAAGAGCTTAAGACGTCTGATTACTTTTTCTTTCAAAAGTAAATTGTAGGTTTTCCCTTTTTTCCCACAGTTCAAAAATAAATTCCTCGCAATAGGAACAACAGTTCAAATCCCGCCCCCGGTTTGCGGGTGGGCTAAATTTTAAAAAATGCACTCCGTTGAAGAATCCAATCGAATAAACAATTGCCAAATGGCTACAAAAATTTCAAGATTCCTTCCAAATACCAGGAAATAAAATAGTCGAACACAGCCTGCAAACAGGCAACAGTTCACGATAACAATTTTCAAGAACTGTTCGCAATAAATAACAGAGTTTCAGCTGTAAATATGACAACTCACAGAGCGCAAAAAGAAAAACACACGACCGAAGTCTTCAACCGGAAGCAAGCTTCTTTATTTCATGAAATTGGCCATGAAGGCCGTACATAGAGGGGACAGCGCAAGTCAAAATAATTCAAGCTTTCGCAGCTCCTCATCCAACGCCCGGTGTGAAAATCGAAATTATGTTCTTGCAATTACGAGTGCAACACTCTAACCACTTGGCCACTCACCTTCACATGCAATGCGTACACACGCACACATACACGTACACACACACACGCAAACACACATACATACATACATACATACATATATATATATATATATATATATATATATATATATATATGCATTTAATCATGGCTATATGTTTACTTTCCGTACAATTTTTCAAAACACATTTATTCTCATAAATGCATTCACAAACTCAGAAGCTAGTGTGTATGTGTATGTTTATGTATGTACGTGTGTATGTATGTGTATGTGTGTGTGTGTGTGTTTACATGTTATATTTACATACGTTTGTATACGTTTAAATATATATATGTGCACATTACTAACACTAACAGAAGAAAAATTTCATAATGGCATAATGATAAATACGTATATAAATTTAATTTAAGCTGGTTTCAGCCGACTAAATTAGATATTTGAACATATAGTATACACACGCTCACACATATATGTATGCATGTATGTTTATATATTTGTATACATACATGATATATATATATATATATATATATATATATATGTATATATATATATATATGTGTGTGTGTGTGTGTGTACATATATAAAAATAAAGGTAGACGGGGAATGGTGAGAGGGAGAGTTAAAGAGAGATTTCAATGAGTTGATCTTGCCAATCTCCATAAAATGAACTTATTGTTAGAAACAGACTTGGTATATTTGGTTTTTTATTGTCTATTGACTTCATACGGTATGGTCAGGTCTTATGCCTCTCATCTCGTTGCAAAACAGAAGCACATACACACACACACATAGATACAGACACATATATACATACATATATATATATATATATATATATATATATATATATATATATATACCATCATGCATTCATACATATATATGTCTGTGCCTGTATCAATATACACATATATGTGTATATATGTATATATAAATACATATACTTATATATATTTATATATATATATACACATACACTTATACTCATGGATGTATACGCATATATATATCTATACGTGCATATATATATATATGTATATATATATATGAGTGTATAATTATTCATACATATACACACATATATACTTAGATACATAAACACACGTATACATACATACATATGCGTAATTATATTGAGAAAGAAAAAGATATTGAAAAAAAAATAGAAAATGAAACACTTCAAAATATAAAAATATAACTGTTTTATTGCAAAAACGAATTAGAATTTGCACAAAAATATATTCATATCAAATACGAAACAAAAACATTTACCATAAGACTTATTAAAAAAGTGATAAAACATAAGTAAAATTGAAGCATGATACTTATTTTTTATGGCGGATTTTGTTTTTCTTGTGTTAGCTGGAATATGGTTGATTTCATAAAATAATGATGTCCTCCATTTTGTGTGTTTAGTTTTCAAACATCACTGACTCGGAATCTGCCTTCAGTTTGTTTTGGAATATCTGAGTATGTATCTATTTATCTATTTATTTATTTAATTATCTCTTTCTCTATCTAGCTGCGCAGTCTTTATCTCTCTATCAGAGTGTCTATTTATTTCTCTCTTCCTCTCACAATCTCTTTCTCTTTGCTACAATTACACGCTTATATATTTTCTATCTGACACGCTTACTTTCTAAGTGAGTAACAATCTCACGCATTGATACACATATTCAAGCTCCCCATCTCTCCAATTCTCTATGACACACACTGTATCTCTTTCTTCGTTCCTTCTTCTTTATCTTTCCCCTCCCCCCTCTCTCTCTCTCTCTTTCTACCCTTTCTCTGTGTCTTTAACACTATACCACTCTCTTTTTGTCCTCGTTCATATAATTTCATTCTTTCAATCTTACACAGATATTTTCCATTCATTTCTCTCTCTCCTACTCCTGTCTCTCCCTCTCTCTCCCTCCATTCTCTCTTTCTCTCTGTCTGTCTCTTTCTTTCTCTCTTCACTTCCCATCTTAATTTTGACAGTCATACTGTATTTCTGACTACATTATCCAATGTGTCCTCTTACGAATGGTTCTATGTATGTCTGTATATACAAACGAACGTGTGTATACACACATATTTATAATCAACTTTACAAAACGTACACACACACACACACACGCACTCATTCTCTCTCTCTCTCTCTCTCTCTCACACACACACACAAAAAGGTGCTTATATACAAGGAGAGATAGACGTCTGTGTTTCCATATTCTAATGTCCTTTGTTGAATTCTACACAAACTCTTTCACATTTCTGTTTCAAGTCTCGTAGACCATGATACTTATGGCCGAATTGGGAGTATTATTGCAGTATCGGTCGAAGTATTGCTCTTTGATGTTATGCAGATTAATACCGTCCTAATTCTATTGTTGTTGGTGGTGGTGGTGCTATTGGTTAACCTTAGATCAACCCTGATTGACTATTAACGTAACCAAATAACAGATTAAGTCTGTTCAGCGTACAACAACAAAAACAGCACTAAACTAATGAAAAACTGCCTGGTTCTCCGTCAGTTATGACGACGAATGTTCTACGTTCTAAGGGATTCGATCAACGGAAAAGATGGCGCGCAAAATTAATGTGCCAGCGGCTGAGCGCTCCAGAAACACACGTACCCCTAACGTAGACCTTTAAACTACAGGTACAAGTAATTTTTGTCAGTTGAGCGGACTGGAGCAACGGGAAATAAATTAACTTGCTCAAGGACACAATGTACCGCTGGGAATTAAACCCACGGATCTTTTCACTTTGACCGGCAGATTTTTAAAACAATGTCTTTGAAACTAAACACTTTTAAACCTCGTATACTGGTAGTGTGTTACATAAAACATCTTTTTCTCTTGGCTTTCTTGAGAAAATTCTGTAGTTTGTAAGCTATTTCTTGTTTAATTTCTTGCATTTCAGCAATTTCAACCAATCAATGACGTCTGTTGAGGTGAATACAATATCTGCCGTATTTTGTCAACAACATTTTCTGGTAATGTAACACACTACCAGTATACGAAGTTTAAAAGTGTTTAGTTACAAAAAAATTATTTCAAAAATCTGCCGGTCAAAGTAAATATCAAGAGCTGAATACCCATTGGTCACGAAACCACGTGCCTTCTAATAAAAATTAACGTAATGTAAACCCAAAACCTTGTAGTTGAGTAAACGTAGCTATGTAAGAAGAAAGTGTATGAAGCAAATCATTGTGAATATGTCTTATTTATATAAACATCACATATAAACAGTAATACACATACACTCACAGTGCTTTATACACTCAAGTAGACGCACATCTACGTTTATCTTATACCCATGACCCAACCGTTTCAATATACACACATAATAATATAGTGATGTTTTAAGAAAAATTTCTACAGTTGCAGTTACATCCAAGGTGATATGAATTTTAACTCACACACTACATGAAATTATTAATATGCAATCCATTATACGCATAAACATTTATGAGAAATTGAAAGATTTCAACGAGCAAGCAAATATAAGTTCTGAGCAAACCTATAAACAAATGTTTTCCAGTATTGACCAAGCCATTTTTTGTATCCTGTCTAAATCTACTTCCTGTAACAACACAGTAATAATAGTATGTGATTTAAGGGGATTTGGTTGCTATTCCTGGCAGGTTGAACGATCACATAGACCCTTCCTTGTTCGCGCATTGTTGTAAGTGTTGCGTGTTGTATAGCCTCAGGTCAATCCTGACCATACGGATATATAGGGTGTCCATTAATTACATTTACAATTTAGAAATTCATATATACATGTATGTATATATATATATATACACACACACACACACACACATACATATATATATATATATATATATACATACATATTTATATATATATACATAGATACATACATACATACATAGGCACACATATTATATATGTTACAAAAAGAAACTAGAATCTACACGTGGAAATGTAAGGGGAAAGTAAGAAGAATAATAATAAGCGAAAATGCACATTGGAAATCAAAACAAGTAAAGACTTTTTATGAAAAGTAACGATAGTTTTATACAATTAGATGAGCTGAAGAAGGAATAAAAGTAATAAAAGTCATTATTGTGAATTGTTAAAGAGATTCAAAAGCATACCGGTTTCGTGAATTTACTAATCATTGCTTTAAAGAAAAATAAGGGTAACTCAGCGCAGTTCATTGGGAAATATGCAAATAAATAAAGTTTTATTAGAAACACGATAACACTTCCACATAGGCTCCATTAGTTGTACGCAATAAATAGATAGAATAAATTGTGGAAGTTATAAAGATAATTTATGGACATCCTGTATTATCAAATTGGCTCTTAAAAAAGTAAAAATATTTTGTCAATTACTATATTATAGAGTGAGTTAACTCACAAAGACTAGCGTCCTATCCTATAGGGGCTTTTTTATTTCATCAAGTAAAGCCCCAAATAGATTAAACTTGCATTCAAGTCTTAAGAGTTTGCAGTTTAATTGCAGTAGTAGATAAACTTGTTATTTAGCCTGAGATCAATGGTAATCGAGTACGTGATAAAAGGTATTCATGCCGTGTCCAACCAACTCATTTTTTCAGGCGATGTGTACTTAGGACTATCTTATTTCTTTATTGCCCACAAGGGGCTAAACATAGAGGGGACAAACAAAGACAGACAAAGGGATTAAGTCGATTACATCGACCCCAGTTCGTAACTCGTACTTAATTTATCGACCCCGAAAGGATGAAAGGCAAAATCGACCTCGGCGGAATTTGAACTCAGAACGTAACGGCAGACGAAATACTGCTAAGCATTTCTCCCGGCGCGCTAACGTTTCTGCCAACGCCTCTAGGACTATCTTACTGAATGCGATCGCTTTTTCTGTGATGGAACGGTATGATTTGAAGAATTTGGCAAGAATTTCTCGTAGGTTGAGCGAAAGTGTTCAACGAAAGAGCCTCTCTACACTGCAGAAAGCAACTCGATGATCCATTATAATTAACGGTGGAATTAGTATAGGTTGTGGTGGAGGTGTTAGTGGTAGTTGTACTGTTGATGCAGTCCTCGGTAGAGTTGGGAAAAGGACGGCGATACCGGTCGAAGAGTTGATACGTTCATATTCATACCACTAGAGTGTTGGCAAGGGATGGCAGTAATAGCAATAATGAGGGCTGGTTTTAAATGCTATAAAAATCTTTTGGACGCAAAATACCGGATTGTGAGTGACAAACAGTCGAGACAAGCATTTTTTTCCTATTGTATCTTTCAATTATTATTTCTTTAAAATTTCGTTTATTATTATCATCATCACCATCATCCTCATTTTCCTTATTATTATTATTATTATCATTATTATTATTATTATTATTATTATTATTATTATTATTATTATTATTATTATATTATTATTATTATTATTATTATTATTATTATTATTATTATTATTATTGCTGTTGTTGTTGTTGTTACCTTTTCTGTTTTTTTTTGTTTTTTTTTTTCAGTCTCATGTAAAGTACATTTCTGTCATAAAGTTATGGTGAACGCAATAAAATGACGCGTTAATGTAAAGACAGTTTCACTGGGCAGACTATAAAATACAAATATAACATCGGCAGCAAAGGTTGAAAATGAGGAAACAATAAAAGTAAAATAAAATTACAAATAAAGTTAAAAATAACAACAACAGCAATAGCAACAACAACAACAACAACGATAGTAATAATAATAATAATAATAATAATAATAATAATAATAATAATAATAGTAATAATAATAATGGTAATAGTAATAAACAGAATCGTTACAAATGCAGAGTTATATGGCAGGAAATTCTTTAAGTATTCCAATTTTTCTGTGTTTGGAGCTGAGAGATCTTAAAGAAGTGAGAAATTGATTTTTTTTTAACGTTTTGTTTTTTAACGACAGCCATAGAACGACAAAGATCGTGTCCATGAAATGTCCCTTTTTTGCAGCTTTTAAGAAATATTTGTCTTAGATCATTGGTGTGGTGGTGGTGGTGGTGGTGGTGGTTGTGGTGGTGAGGGTAGTTTGTTAGATTCTGAAAAGCTGTCGAGAAGATGGCATGAGGTAAGTAAGTTAGATACGCATCTTTACATACCGAGTTCAAACTCTTGTCTGAAACGATATTCTTTCATTTATTCTATTACTTGTTTCAGTCATTTGACTGCGGCCATGCTGGAGCACCACCTTAAAAGGATTCAGTCGGAGAAATCGACCGCAGGACTTATCCTTCGTGAGCCTAGTACTTATTGCATCGAACACTTTTGCCAAACTGCAAAGTTACGGGGGATATAAACACATCAGCATCAGTTGTCAAGCAACCGCGGAGTGGACACACACACATATATATATTTACAATACCTATGGTCTGTGCATATATATATATATATATATAGGGAGAATTCACAAAAAAAACATAAGACGAAGACAGCTGGTGTAGACAACAAACAGATGTATTAGCTTAACGCTCGGGATGTAAAAAAGTCTTTAACTTTTCGAGCCTACGCTCTTCCCAGAAAGGAACACAGAAAGAAACAAGGTGAGAAAATAAAGAATGTGTAGTGGTTAACGATCTATCAAGGTACTTAAGTTGAAGCACCAAGTAAGTCCGGTATTATCTGCACAGCGAGAAGTAAGGTGAATAACATCAAAATAAGCAACAGGATATCTAGTAGTGATGCAGTACGACCGTTTCAAGCGGCTCCATTTAATTGAACAATGCATTCATTATATATACAAACATATATATATATATATATAAATAATTAATAAGGGTGAGAGAAATAGATACTAATTTAATAGTATATCTATTCAACACCAAGTGGCCTAGTGCTCCGAGAAACCTGGATTATTATAATATTTTATAACATATTATAATATTTTTACAAAATAAATATAAGAGAGTGGTCACTATATGGCTCACTCTAGCACCAGTTAATCCAAAAGGTTTCAACCACGAAAATACATGTTTCCCATGAAAGTCAGTACTATTGTTAGCTCACACGTGTGAGCTAACAATAGTACTGACTTTCATGGGAAACATGTATTTTCGTGGTTGAAACCTTTTGGATTAACTGGTGCTAGAGTGAGCCATATAGTGACCACTCTCTTATATTTATTTTATATATATATATATATATATATATATGGGTGTTCATAACGGTTGTGATATATGCTGGTAGACTCTAGAAAGAAACGATAGACTAGTCTGTAGTAATGATATGGCAATGTAAGTAGGAGGTCATCACGGATAAAATCTTAAAATTGAAAATTACCCCTTACAGATTTTTTCCCTTCAGTTTTATTTTTAAGGTTTACACTCGTGATGATCTTCATTCCAAACTATGTCGTACCAGAACTACGAACTCACCTTGTGTTTATTTCTGGAGTATAACAGAGCACATCACAAATATTATGAACATACCTTGGTAGTGCTTTTACCGATCCCTTGTGATTTGTATTCTTTTATGCATCCGTTTCCTTCTATATGTTGTGTAAATATGTTATAATATGATCCGATACTTACTGTTTGCCTGTCTATCCTTTGATTCTAATATATATACATACAAACATATGTATATACCATACATACATGCATACATACATACATACATACATACATACATACATACATACATACATACATACATACATACATACATCATATATACGTATATACGTTCATACATAAACAAATACATACATAGAATACACACATTCACACGCACACATACACATGTACATGCGCATAAACACAGGAATAAATGAGTTTGGGTATATAGCAACGAGTGAATTGAATAAACAAATGAAACCATTTACAAACAAATCAGCATCTGAAAGACAATCAGTAGAGTTCGAAGTGTCGTGTAGTCATCAACATGGAAGCATACATAGGTACACTTACTTGTATGTATAGCACATTTACTAAGATACTGTCAAATGCTGGAAAGTCTAACTAACTCTCCAGCAAAAGAAATATAACGGCTTTTAAATTGATTTTGTTCATCTATATTTCACGGAATTAATAGTAAAATTATTGGGTTATTTCTGAAAACTTTATCCAAAGAAAAAATTTTGAAAGCGTAGCCTGTGTTGTGTCTGTATCAAAAATAATTGTTCCTCTGCTACTCATTGAAAAGAGAAGGAAATTTGAATACGATGATTAATTGATGCACTTCAAATATAGACTTTATATACTTTAAGCACAGTTTTATAGACTTAATACACAGCACTCTCCCTCTTTCTCTCTTACTCTTCGTCTTGCCCTCTTTTTCTCTCACCTTTTTCTTTCGCTTTTTGCCTTTCCCTTCAACTGATCACGTGAAAGTATTACAGACAGGCTAAGTAACGGAGAAAAAAAACAGTTTAAAAAAGTTTACATTTCACACCAGAACCCCCTCCCCTCCCCCCTCAACTTATCGCGTGGAAGCGTGACGGAAGGGCTAAGTAACGGAGTGACAAGGTGAATTATTACCTATGCCTTAGCGAATGCGGAGGTATTGTTTTCAATTGTGTTTGTTTTGTTTTTTTTTTTTGTCCTTGGACAAGATATCTCAAGAACCGCCGGATGGATTCGGATGAAACTTTCAGGGATATTTGGGCTCGAGACTGGCACGAACTGTTCAAATTTTGGGATCGATCCGATTCGGGACAAGGATTTTTTCCGTTCTTTGACTTAATTTTTGAGAGCGGTCGGGTTCATTTTTAGTATTCTCGTTTGTGAGAGCAGTCAAGTTTATTTCAGATATTTTCATTTTAAACATCATCTCCGGCTAATCGTTGAGAGGACGTTGGTGTTGCCTTGGCGGAAGTTTGCGCTCTGTGAGTGCTCTTGTTATAAGATATTTTAATATCGAAATAGCCCTCCAAGGCTATTCAGCGAGCAAGTATAAAGTAGCGTAAATCTAAAGACTTCTATCAGAGTGAGCGTGACTACATTAGAAGAAAGTGTATGAAGCAAACCCTTGTGAAAACGAATCCTTAATTCAAACAGTATAAATAAGTTGTTATACGCACACATAGAGTATACAATAATCATTTACGAGAATTCGCAAGTATTTTACACCCAAACAGACATACATTTTTGTTTATCTTACACTCATTACCCAAACGTTTCAATACACACACACACACACACAAACACACAGAGTAACATAGTGTTGCGCTTTGAGAGTGTTTTTAACTGTTGCACTTACACCCAAGCAAACACAAATTTTTGTTTATCTCATACATATACTATAAATATATACACCATAATAGAATATTCTATAAACATTTATGAGAATTTGGAAAGATTTCCACGCGTAAGCAGATATAAATTTTAGTTTATCTTAATAGCAGGGTCATGAAAGTCTGGAGCAGTGAGGGAGAAAAAAAACAACAAAGCAAACAAAAAAGAAGGAAAAAACACAGAAATAACAACGACCATCGTGGAATGGAATGAGAAGGAAAGACATACCATGTTCCCACAAACACAAGACACTTTAGGAGGAATGTATGAGAAGGAAGTAAACATGCTGCTTTATCATACTCTTTCTTTATGTGGTTATTATATATATATATATAAATGTATGTATGTATGTATATATGTATGTATATATATATAATATATATATATATATATATATAATATATATATATATATATATATGTATATATATATATATATATATATTATATATATATATATATATATATATTATACATACATACAACTCACGCATCACCATATACATACATACATACAGAAATACGCAGGTACACACTCACATATATATGCATATTTAACATACATACGTATATATATATATATACATACATATTTACATACATATATATATAAGTTCAGCAAATATATACACACACACACACACACACACACACATATATATATACATATGTATGCATATCTATACATTCATATACATACATATATAAATATACACACATACGCACACACGTGCACGCACACACCCACACACACACACATATATACCAAGGTGAAATCTGTCTTCCATCCTTTCGGGAATAGATCAATAGTGCAAAGCTGTGGATCATTAGATTAGCAGGATTTTTTGAGCATCAAGCAAGGTGCCTGAAGATATCTTTTCTGGCTTTGTTCGTTCTGAGTTCAAATTTCGCCTCGTTTTCCTGAACTACGACAAACAGATAATACAATATAAACGGTAGGAAAAGAATCAATGGAAAACATAGTGTCCTTGGTTCGATTACATAATAGGTTGGCTCTAACTCCACAATATATATATTCTTTTGATCCTTTTACTTGTTTCAGTCATTTGACTGCAGCCATGCTAGAGCACCGCCTTAACGGGTTTTAGAAATCGACCCCAGGACTTATTCTTTGTAATCTTAGTACTTATTTGATCAGTCCGCTAAGTTACGGGGGCATAAACACACCAGCATCAGTTGTCAAGCGATGGTGGGAGGACCAACTCGGACACACACACATAAATACATATATGTGTGTGTGTGTGTGTGTGTTTGACAGTGTTTGTCCCCCGACCATAGCTTGACAACAGATGTTGGTGTGCTTACATCCCTGTAACTTAGCGGTTCGGCCAAAGAGACCGATAAAATAAGTACTAGGTTTACAAAGAATAAGTCCTGGGGTCGATTTGTTCCACTAAAGGCGGTGCTCCAGAATAGCCGCAGTCAAATGACTGAAACAAATAATAGGATAAATAAAGGAATATATATATAAAAATGTTTAATAAAATAAAATAAAATAAAATAAAATTAGGGAGAATACATATGGGGTAATAGCGAAAAGTTGGATATTTATAAACAAATTGTAAAAGGGAACAATAACAATAATAATAATAATAATAATAATAATAATAATAATAATAATAATAATAATAATAATAATAATGCAGTACCAGGCAGTGGCTCTCGTGGCTTCTGATCTTAACTGATTGGAAGTGTTATCATGTACATTGTTTTGTCTTGGTATAAAAGATGGGCTACAGCAAATATTCTGCTCAATACCACAGATTTGCTTGTCAGTTGTTTGACCTTAACCAGTTGAGCATGTCCCTTAGTGGCTGACGATATGTGCATCTCTGATCACGAACAGAAGTAGTGGGGGAGCATCATAGCCATGTGTTGAGAGGGATTCTTTGGGGTTTGAATAGTTCACCTCTGGAAACATGGGTGGTTCTTTCAACATCCTTAAACAACCCTTATTCAGGGACCGTTTGAGCGGGATGGGCTACTCAACCTGAAGAAAATTCTAACCGGGCCCCACCTGCAAGGTCATGTGCTGTTTATCTCGATATGAGATCACCATGTCGCGCACATATGGTTGTGATGCATGTGCCTGGTGTACCTTTATCAGACGGGTAGTCATGATGGGTATATTGGGCTTCGTATATTTTACCCCAGTGTCACTTTGATGGCATGAACTGCTCTCTCACTCAATAGTAATAATAATAGTGAGACAGACGAAAGAGAAAAGAAATATACATCATTGTATATGCAAGTCTATATGTACAGCAAGATATAACATAAAACTAAAAATCTAACGGATATGTTTTTAAAAAATGGTAACAGATCAAGACGAAGTATAGAGTAAACAAGGCCACGTGTGTATAGTAGAATATATTGCAACAAGTACACTAACAGAAAAAACCATAGAGAGTTATACGTATACATAGTAATATTGAAAAAATATGTATATTACAACAGGCTTAAAGCTGATAGGCAAGGCTATGTTTGAAAAGATACAATATTTAAATAAAAATGTACATGCAAGCAGAGAAAATAACCAAAAAGGAAAAGTAACCATTACAGACAGGGCCGGTCGGTGTAATCCCCCGGTAGGGGAGACAATAAAAAATAATCATCCTATTTGACATTGATAGTTAATATCAATCGATTAGTCCTATTCTAATTAATAAGGCTCTTATCTTCGCAAAAATAGGACTAACTTATCAATGAAGGAAATAAAAGATATACTTTAGGAGAGGAAGACCATAATTCATCACCAAGGAAAATTTTGGACTCGAAAGGACACACCAGACTGCTTTGATATACCAATGGGCGCGCACGACTCAGATATAGTCGGGGTTTATTTACTACACCTACTCCATGAGGAGCTTGAAGAATTTGAAGGTGGTCTCTATACAGATAATGCTCTGTTTGTGGTTCGAAATTCCTCCAACGGTAAAAATCGAAATATATCAGAAGAAACTTATATAATTATGAAAATGAATGGTTCTATCTTAAATTCGAGAGATAAAAGAGGTTTTTCTTGTTAACATATGTCTAAATTCTTGTTCATTAATCTTAATTAGTCTTATTGATTATCTCTTTTTCATTTTTTATTATTTCTTATATCTGTAAGTATATCTGTATGTATGTCTTCTCTGTGTGTGCATGTACATATGTGTGGCTGTGTAGGTATGTTTATGCACTTGTGATCATGTTTTTATATGTATGTGTATGTGTGTATGTATATATATATATATATTATATATATATATATATATATAGATATATATATATATATATTATATATATATATATGTCTGTATATATATACATACACATACACACACACACACACACACACACACATATATATATATATATGGGTGTGTATTTTTATGTGTATGTATACTATTATATATATATGTATTATCCTTATTTTTACTTTTATTACTCTTGTCTTTTACTTCTATTACTTTTATTTCTTACTTTATTTTTTAACTTTTATTTTTTCTTTCTATCTTATACACGCTAATTAAATATAAACTCAATCCAATCTATTTAATATTCACTCTAAGCTGAATGGTGGTACAGTATGGGCAGATTTTTGAAATACAACGAACCTTTATACAAATATACTTTTCCAAGGATATATGACAAACATATTATAATTAGTAGTGTACTTTTTATTTTGTGATGTAATCTTTGGACTAACAATGCTTGCGGCTGAAGAGAGCTTTAAACCATCTTTTATATCAATAATATATTGATGTAATAACAGATTGTTTATAAATCTTGAAACACGTGTACCGCGATATCCTTTGTGTTCTGTTTTTAATTTATGTTTGATATACATACACACACACACACACACACACACACACACACACACACACACACACATATATATATATATTCGCATGTAGGTATGTATGTACGTGTATAATTGCATGCTTTTTTATTCGTTTGCGCATGAATGTATTTTATAATTATGTCTATATGTGTATATACTCGTATATGCATGTGTGTATGCATGTATACTTGTTTGTCTGTGTATGCATACTTTTGTGTATGGATATATTAACACGCACGCATATATATTTATCTGCTTTGCAGATTTCGTTGTGTGCAAGATTTCCCTTTTTTGACCTGACCTGACCTGGTGCTTTACCATTTAAGTGCCTGAGTCCTGAACAAATTGCGTGTGTGTGCGCGCGTGTGTATGTGTGTGAATGTGTGTGCGTGCGTTTGCGAGCGCTCACCTGTACACGCGTACCAAGACATATAAGACAGTTATATATATATATATCTATATATATATTATATATATATATATATATATATATATATATAATATATATATATATATATATATGTATGTATGCATGTATGTATGTGTATATGTATATATACAGAGAAAGAGA
This sequence comes from Octopus sinensis, assembly GCF_006345805.1. Classification (NCBI taxonomy): domain Eukaryota; kingdom Metazoa; phylum Mollusca; class Cephalopoda; order Octopoda; family Octopodidae; genus Octopus; species Octopus sinensis. The sequence continues at coordinate 173,916,562 of NC_042997.1, forward strand.
GAGAGAGATTGACAGAAAGATAGATAGGTGGATAGTGTTGGAGTTTTTGTTTCCGATTCGAAATCTTGCTGTGACGCATTCGATTTGCATAATTGCTATTAATATCTATTTTCATTAAGGTGGCGAGCTGGCAGAATGCTCGGCGGCATTTCGCCCGTCATTACGTTCTGAGTTCAAATTCCGCTGAGGCCGACTTTACCTTTCATCCTTTCAGAGTCGATAAAATAAGTACCAGTTGCGTACTGCGGGTCGATGTAATCGAGTTACCCCCGACACCGAAATTGCTAGCCTTGCGTCTAAATTTGAAACTAATATATATTTTTCTTTTATTTTTATTTTTCTTCATTGAAACACTACTTATATTCTACATATTCGTACGTTTCTCTATGTAACACCAATATCAAATGGTACACCAATCATAAATTTAAGTCACAAAAAAACTCCCCAAACAAATAAGAAAATAACAACGGGTAGTCTTTCACGAAGCTAACTTGAAGATTGTCGTTCGTTTCAAGAACGTGAAATTACTGATGATAATGACTTTAAGAAACGATGTTAGTATTCTGGATCTCGGCCAGTAATTTTCTGGCTTCGAAAATCACTTGATTGTTCCTGTTGAACCTTTTCTTTCCGTTCTGCTTTGCAATCCAATCAGTGTTTGGATATGAAAGAAAGAAAGACAGAAAGGAAGAAAGGGACGTTGGAGAAGGTAGAGAAAAGATGGACGGAAAGTGTATGGGAAGGAAGGAAGGACGACTAGAAATAAAAGTTAGGATTTACGATTGTAGGCTTTCCATCCTTTACATACACAATTCCCCTCCACACGCACATGCACACACACATACACACACACACACACACACACACACGCACACACAGTTTTACAGAATTATTACTTCTCCCTTTGTTTTCGTTCCTCGTTCGTTTTGCGAAGCACATCATCATCCCCGTATCTCTTCTCGCTGTCTTCCTTATAGATTGGTGCTCTTTGAGCCAAACCTAATTTTTGAAATGCAAGAGAAAAAAAATGAAAAGTGTATGCATATATACGTACACACACTCACACGCACACAAACACAGATACGTGCATACATACATACATACATACATACATACATACATACATGCATGCATACATACATACATGCATGCATGCATACATACATACATACATACATGCATGCATACATACATACATACATGCATGCATGCATACATACATACATACATTCATACATACATACATACATTCATACATACATACATACATACATACATACATACATGCATGCATGCATGCATACATACATTCATACATGCATGCATGCATACATACATACATACATACATACATGCATGCATACATACATGCATGCATGCATGCATGCATACATACATACATACATACATACATACATACATGCATTCATACATACATACATACATACATACATAAATACATGCATACATACATACATGCATGCATGCATGCATGCATACATACATACATACATATCACACATGAGCATTTACGAGCTCTTTTGTAAATGCGGATATATGCATATGTCTGTCACTTGGTCTATAAGTGTGCGTATAGGAGTGTGCGCATGCTTGTGTATTAAGGCTTGCGCATGTGACTGCATATGGATTGTGTGTGTGCGTGTGTGTGTGTGCGTGTATGCGTGCGCATGTATGTGATTGTGTATTTGTGCCAGGGAAGAGGTTTAGAAAAAAAGGAGAAGGCGAGGCGATGTCTTGCTGTGTATTTTCATTACACATATAGAATGGTAATATATTTCGAATGCGCCTTTCGAACGTGATGGAATGCAAGTTGTGACTCTAGACTATGGGACGGTAGTGTGGCAGCTGCCGTCGTCGTCGGCGTCGCTGTTGTTGTTGGTGGTAGTGATAGTGATAGCAACGGCGATGGAGGCGCTGACGATCTTTGTAATTTTGGTGATGATCGTTGCGACGGTTGTGGCCATCGTTGTATTGGTGGTGCAGATGGTGGTAGTTGTGGGGATGCTGATCGTAAAAGTAATAATAATGTTTGCTTGGGGTTATAGTAGTCGAAATAATTATTCTCGCTGTATAGCCCCAGGCTAGTGCTGAGTGGTTAAACCAATGATCAAAGACAGTCTATTCATGACCGTCCCTTCTTTTGAGTAGTATTTAGGACTATATTAATCAATGAGCTCTTTCCTTTCCCAATAATGAAGCATATGATTTGAGGGGTTCTCAGCTGCTACTTCGCAGGCCTATGGCATCATAAAGGGTACCTGAAATGATGATAGCGGTAGTGGCGATAGTGGTGGTGTTGATGATTAAGTTGCTTATGGTGATAGTGATACTGGTTTTAGTAGTGATGTTGTCAGTTGTGATGGAAATGTTTGTAGTGGTGCGGTTGATGGTAGTTGTATGATATTTGAGAACTTTATAAATACACCTTATAACCAAAGTAGCAAGAGCACTTAAGCCCATAACCTTATTTTAGCTCTCTTTGACTTATTTATTCTGATGCATCTTAAAGTCTTCATCTTAAATTCTCTTTTCTTTGTGTCTATTGTATCTTTCCTACCTCGATAAAACCCTGGAATTTGTAAGTCTGTGTTTGGTCCACGTCCCTTATTACTCCCCTATCTGCGATGATAATAGAATTCTTCTTATTTTAATTTTTCCATATTTGACTTAGCCTAAGCATATTTATATAAACCGAATTTAATATCCTTTCTACTAAAGGCTTAAAGCCTGAAATTTAGAGGGAGAGGATATTCGATTACATCGACGCCAGTATTTCACTGGTGCTTATCTATTTATCGATCCCGAAAGGATTAAAGACAAAGTCGATCTAGGCGGAATTTGAACTCAGAACGTAACGGCAGACGAAATACCTATTTCTTTAATACCCATAAGGGGCTAAACACAGAGAGGACAAACAAGGACAGACAAAAGGATTAAGTCGATTATATCGACCCCAGTGCGTAACTGGTACTTATTTAATCGACCCCGAAAGGATAAAAGGCAAAGTCGACCTCGGCGGAATTTGAACCCAGAACGTAACGGCCGCAGACGAAATACGGTTACGCCTTTCGCCCGGCGTGCTAACGTTTCTGCCAGCTCGTCACCTTTAAACCGTATTTAATATCAATGTCCTGAAAGCACGTACAGTATGTAATAATATTTGCACTTGTTTAACAACTCTACACCTTGAGGCCGTACATTTAAAATATATGCCTGTGTTCTTTATGTTAGTATTGTTCTTCATGCTAGTATTGTGCAAAAGTGCTAAGATAGACATATAGTTTGGAAATGTATTCCCATTTTCTATTTTGTTTCTAGACTTCGGCAGTAATGACTCTCCGTTTTCCTACATTGCCACCATTTTCATTTGCCACGGGATTAGTTGTTTCTGGTGATGTAGTGTTTTTTGTTCTATAATTTCCGTAATTCTATGTTTCAAATTCAAGGTACACTTTCCCCTTTTATGTCCGAGCGAAATGATACAGTTTTAATTTGCGTTTTCACTCTATTATATTTGTATATGGGAGACTGGATCTGTTTAGTCGGGTATGACTTGTGTACCGTAGTCGGTTGATATGTGGTGACTAATGGGCCATTAGTGCAAACATCTGGAATTCATTATTTGCACGAGGCAAAAGTAAATGTATTGCAGTAGATTTATCTCTTAACATCTTTATCAATTGCTTTCGATTTTCTTCGATGCTAATGGATATATTTCGGAGTAATGAAATAGCTTATGTTACATTGTGCGTTCCTGGAGTCATTTCTGTGATTTTCCCTCCAATCATTCTCAGTTGTTTGACCCTGGTTTTCTTTTTGCTGTTTTTACCCTTTTCTTGCCAGTTATCATCGTTGTTGTCGTTGTCACCGTCGCCACCAGCACCACCATCACCACCAGCAACACCAGTACCACCACCTCCATCACCACCACCACTACCAAAAAATAACAACAACACCACCACCACCACCACCACCACCACCACCACCACCGCCGCCGCCGTAATCAACATCATCATCATTATCATCATCATCATCTCTTTAACAGTTTCCGTTGTACCATGAGTTTCAACCGCTGTGTTCATAAGATAAGCATGTCCAGTTTTCCCGCAATATAGAAACTGAAACTGAGAGTATGTTTCGCGACTGGAGTTTCACGTTAGTGCGATCTTGAGGCGAGAACTGTTACATCTCTATATTAGTAGCGTAATTGTTAGCTTTTAGTGTGTGTTGTGTGAGCGTGTGTGTGTATGTGTGTGAGTGTGTGTGTGTGTGTGTGAGAGAGAGAGAGAGAGTGTGTTGTATATGGTGTGTGTGTGTGTTTGTTGTTTAGGGCGTGTGTGTGTTGCTTAGGGCGTGCGTGTGTTGTTTAGGGCGTGAGCTGGTTTGCTTCACGTCTTTATTGACTACGTTTGTATGTTATATTAATTTTGTTTTGATGTGAGGTTTGCCTTTTTATGTAGCTGGTGTTACTTTAGTGTTTCCTCTGCTTATTGTGTTGAAAGTATGTAATGTGAGTCATAACATTTCGTTGTGTAGCGATTGAATTCTGTACGTATACCAATTGTGTTATGCACAATTGTTTCAAAATGTTCACTATATGGTGTGTTTGACGCATGAGTTGTATCTTATATTAATGATAAAATGGCAATAGCTTAAAATAAGCTGTGTGAGTTCTTGGTGTATTATAGTTTTGGTTGTCGGTTATATAAAAACATTTGTGTTATTTTGGGGGCGGCTTAAGACGGTGAGCTGGCAGAATCGTTAGCACGTTGGGCGAAAAGCTTGCTGAATTTCGTCCGTTTTACGTTGTTTTTACTTTGCTTTTCACCCTTTAGGGTCGATGAAATAAGTACCCTTTCACCATTTGAACCCTGGGGGCGTTGTAATCGATTAACTCCCACCCACAAAATTTTAGGCTTTATGTTTATAATATTAAGATCTACTTTATTGAGTGATAATTACATAGAATGTGTACTCTGTATTGTTTTATATTATTGAGTAGGGACCTCAGTAAACAATGAGCTGTGTGATTTCTACTGTTTTATTTTTCGTAGCACAGGCTAGCTGATTTGGTAGAATGTCGATCAAACTACCATTCGGTATTACGTTACTAATAAAGCGGCGAGCTGGCAGAAACGTTAGCGCGCCGGGCGAAATGCTTAACGGTATTTCGTATGCCGTTACGTTCTGAGTTCAAATTCCGCCGAGGTCGACTTTGCCTTTCATCCTTTCGGGATCGATAAATTAAATACCAGTTACGCACTGGGGTCGATATAATCGCCTTAATCCGTTTGTCTGTTCTTGTTTGTCCTCTCTGTGTTTGGCCCCTTGTGGGTAGTAAAGAAACAGGTATTATGTTACTAATCTTTACGAACCTGAAAAAAATTACATCGTGGTTAACTTTCTTTTTCACTATTTCAAGATCGACAGAATAAATATTAGTCAAACACTGGAATCGATACCCCAACATATTTTGTTTTGTACCTGTCTTACACCAAGGCTAGTGTCCGCTTTATAATATCTTATAGCATTCATTTACATTCCTTGTCGTCCTGAATTTAATTTAATTCACCTCAGAGTCAACAAGGCCTCTCATAATTGCAAAGTCGAAAAAAAATCTACTAGTCAATGACTAAGGTTGATTAGACAGTTCATAGAAAGTTGGTGGATTATCAGAACTGACAGAATGCCAGATAAGATGCCTTGCTGTATTTGATATTAAATTCTACGTCTCGAGTTCAAATCCAACTTGAGTTGGCTTTACTTTACAGTCTTTAACCAGCAATAAAATAAGTAGTTGTCTTGATCGATTAACTATGTCATAAATCGTTCTCCTAATTATAATCACAAATGAAAGTATTGAACGGGCGGAAATGGTACACTGACGAATAGATATTAATAACGTTGATCAAATTCGACATAGGTTAATCATAGGCCTGCTCAGTCAATGTTGATATAGGTCAGTTTTGAAGCAAAACCGATGATCGAGAGCGCTCCTGCCGTCTCTATAGCGGCATATTGAAGTACATTCTCGAGTGATAGAATGTAATTCGAAGATTTGAATGTTATTTCTTAAGGGTCATATGTGACTCCATGGAGTCACCAACATCGCTATTTTTCTTGTTATCAATTTTAGCGAGAGTAAAAATTTGTCGACCCTTCACCCTAAATTGTTTTATTAGCAAGACATAAGAGAAGACAAGATAACAGACCGAGGAAAATTTTCCATCGGTATTTTATATATATATAAGGCAGACTTGTTCGGACGCCGGGCGATATGCTTAGCGGCATTTCTTCCGTCTTTACGCTCTGAGTTCAAATTCCGTGGAGGTCGACTTAGACTTTCAGAATTTCGAGGGCGATAAAATAAGTATCAGTGAAGTACTGGGGGTCAATGTAAACGACGTAGCCACTCCCCCGCAAACCTGCTGACCTTGTGCCAAAATTTGAAACCAATATTTCATGTAGAGAAATGAAAGACACGCGCATACACACACGCACACACACACACAGAGGCAGGCAGGCAGATATAGTTACAAATATACACTTTCACATACAGACGTACATTAACTATACATCACTGCATCATTCCTGTAAATGACACATTATTTATTTATTTGTTTATTTATTTATTCATTTATTTATGTTTTTATTTTTGCTGCATAACTAATTTTAGTCGGAGCTACAACAAAAATGTATATGAATTATATATAAGAAGTCAATCTCAAAAATGTCAAAAAAAAAAAGAAGATATGGATATATTTTATTTAGGTGAATGCATTTTTCGCGATATCACGATGTTTCGAAAGTCTTACAACTTGCACTGCTTAGGATCGATTTACCGGAGTAACTAAATACACAAAGACCCAGAAAGTGATATATTCATTCGTCTAAATTGTTCTACGACTAAATTGAGCGAGTTGCAACTGTAAATGATGATCGGAATAATGGTTACATTCTTAACTAAAAGTAGCCTTACGTGTCATGTTACTGCTTTGATAATTGTCTGGCTGTATTGATAAAGACAGGTTTCGAGGGGTTAATGCAGTGATCCCTCGCTACTTCGCGGTTCAACTATCGCAGATTCACGACTTCGTGGATTTTAAATATATATATATATATATATATTATATATATATATATATATATATATATATATATATATATATATAGACATATATATATATATATATATATATATATATATATATATATATATATATATATATATATATATATATATATATATATGAACGCCTAAAATTTTTCCTTAAATTCATTAAAATATTAAAAATAAATAATATTTCATAGTCTAGGAACAACAAAACAATCGTAAAATAGAAAAAAGCATACACAGGGGTATTTGAACTTAAGACGGGCTGTGATTTGTGCAATGGAGAGAGATGACGAATCACAGCTTTCTATTTTGTAATCTGACCTGTGTAATAGTAACAATCTTTATTTTTTTTAAATCTAAAGTGTTATTGCTTAACATGTTATTGCTTAACAGTTGTCCTTGTTATTAATATGCTATTGTAATGGGTTGTTAACAGTACAAGGGGATTTTAAAAGTCCGAATACATGTTAAATAAATACTGTAAATATGGTGTCCATACTTCGCGGAAATTCAGTTATCGCGGCTGTTCTCTGAACCAATCTACCGCGATAAACGAGGGATCACTGCATATAAATTCGACTTCGAGCAAATAAATAGAAAGAAGCGAGTGCTTTCGTAAATATCCGAAAAAAATATATTTACATACGTATGTATGTACGGCCACACCTTGAATACTGCTGCCCACTGTGGTCTCCCCATACAAGACAAAACATCTCCAGAATTGAATCACCCCAGAGGGCACTCACTAAACAAATTGAAGGCATGGCTGCTCTCGATTATTGGGATCGCCTTAAAGCCTTGAAACTTTATTCCCTCAAGCGTCGCCGTGAGCGGTACATCATTTGTACGATGTGGAGAATATACCGCCAACTTTGCCCAAACGACCTAAACATTAGCTTCAAGGTTCATCCAAGACTTGGACCACGGGCTATACGTCCCCTGCCAAATTCAAGATCACAACATACATGTACACTGCAACATAATTTCTTTTCCTCAACAGGCCCTGCCCTATTTAACATTGTCCCGAGGGAGATCAAAGAGGAAAAGGATCCCATCAACTTTAAACGGAGTCTGGATAGATTCCTTCAAAGAATACCAGATAAGCCACCCATAATTGAATACAACTCACCCAACAAGAACTCACTACTTGAACAAAACTTGATACAACTCACCCAACAAGAACTCACTACTTGAACAAAACTTGACTTAAACAAAACTTGACTTAAAAAAAACTTGCCTTAAACAGGATTCGAATAATCCTATCAGGTGGTGCTATTAAGTTAGACATGGCCTGGACCAATCTTTGGTCGAAACATATCTAAGTTTATCTAAGTTTATGTACACAAGCATTAAAACATGCCCTCACACATTCACACCCGCACTCCCAAGCGCGCACGTACGCACATAGACAGATGGGCAACACACGCACACACTCACACAAGTTTAATCCAATAAGCATGTTTATGTCAAAATATATTTTACTTCGCCTGAATGTCTCTTCAGAAAACTCACACATATAAGCATACGTACATTCACACACACACATGCAGACTTATACAAGTACATACAGATACACATACATATATATATATATGCACGCTTATTATAATACTCTATGTAATATATTTGTAGATTTTTTTCCCCTAAATCCTTACGTTACGAAAAATGTAAGCAATATGTTTACATAGACATTACTCTCATGAACAGGGAAGCAGAAACCATATGTACGTCTATACGTATGTGTCTGTGTATACGCGAAGACGCAAAGCTCTTTACATGAAACTTGCAATCCACGAATTCTTATTAAACACTTATTCTATTGATTTCGTTACATGAATTAATTCCTAAAAAATTTAACCCTTGGCATTGGATCACAGCCAATTTAAATGAATGTTTTAGAGTGGTACTGAAGAAATATTGATTCGAATCATCTAATAATTTCAATTATTTACCTTACATCTATATCAAACTATAGTTAAATTTATAGTTCGCCTTCTTATATTAAAGACTAATCTTTCCCTTCTATGGTAATCTGCCTTTTAGTGTAATTTAGTCATTCATTACTTAACGTTTATTTTTTTTTCGAATGTGTTCATTTTAACTGAAGATTTGTGTTTACTGTACATTTTAAGCCAATGATTATGACAAAATTCATCATCATCATCATCATCGTCATCATCATCATCATCATCATCATCATCATCATCATCATCATCATCCATCTTGCTTAATTTACGGATTGTTTTGGCTTGTTCTCTGCAATCTATTAGGGCTGCCATTATACATAATAGGTCTCCTCGATGGCACTCGGAGTCTTCGCACAGTTTCTTTATATAGGTTCGATGTAGTCTACCTACATTTGCGTGCTCGTGCTTCGGTTCTTAGAGAAGAACATCGCTGATGATATCCTTCTTGCTCATCTGACGTCGTGCGTTATTGGGAGCAAATTACCATAGAGCAGTTCTTTCGTACGGTGTTGTCTCCAGATGTCCACAGCAGCTTGAAGCATTCTTAAATAAGTTCCGTCAATTTCCTTTTCACGACACTTTGTTAGAATCCATGTACATCCATATGTTAGATTTGACGGCACAATCGTCTGAAAGAAATTACGTTTCAAATTCAATGGAAACTTAGATTTCTAAGCTGCTGATAATTTATTTAAAGCTTCTCAGGCATGCAGATTCGGGCATGAACATCACTTGCAGTCAGATCTTCTTTTGCTATTTTACTTCCAAGGTATGAAAATTCGAAAGCATTTTTCAAGAATTTTCCAGTTAGTTACATTTCCAGTTATGTCGAGTTAATGTTACCGCACTGGTTGTACAACTTATATTATGTCTTGTCCGAAAGATAAGCATGACTTTTTCTATCATGTTAACACGATAATTTTCCCCGATGTCAAACTGTAGTTTATTTACATTCATATCATTTTTATTTACACTGGTAATATCTAATATTATTTTAACAGGAAACGTGATACTATTACTTGCTTACACACAAATAATTATTTTGTTTGTGTGCTTGTAAATTAACAACTATTATCCTACAAAACATTGAAACATGACGATATGACATGATATGATATAACAAATATACATGCAATTATACATATGAGTGCAGTTTTTTTCTCCAGTGAAACCGAGTTTGTTTCGTGACTAAAGTTTCACGTTACTGCAATCTTGAGGCAAGAACTGTTACAACTCTATATTAGCGGCGTATTTGTTAATCTTTTAGTGTCTTATATGTATGTATTATGTATGTATGTATGTATGTATGTATGTATGTATGTATGTATGTATGTATATATGTATGTATATATATATATATGTATGTATACATGTAGGTATGTATGTATATGTATCTGTGCACAAATATGCATGGTTTTCCAGTAACCCATATTTTATGTAATATATTTATTTATTTGGAACTTAGCATTTTTTCATTTTTTAAAGTTTTGTCTTGGTATCTAAGATATATTTCGATATATGTTTGAATCGTATTCTTCTGAATACTAGGCTCTACATTAATTTCATCTTCATAGATTGCACTTACACTATCTTTAACTTTACTCTTTATTATCGCATATTTTTTCCTCAGAAAAACTAAATATTTACATTTTTATATTTGTATCAAGAAATAAATTTTCTTATGTATGTACTGTGTTAACCTAAACAATTGATTTGGTTTCCTTTATTACACCGACTGGAATATATTCCAATCTTCGCATCTTACTTCCATATTAATATTCTCAATTGAAGCATACCTCTTTCTAATTTGATAATTATTGTGGCGAGAATCAGTGATTCAAATCAACACACAGGGCTATAATAGAAGACACTCGCTCAAGGTACCACCCAGTGGGACTGAACTCGGAATTATATGTTTGAGAAGCACGCCTGCGCCTATTATAAAAACATTTTGTATTATATATACGATTTTGTCATTCGTTATTACAGATGCTCAACGATCCACATTTTAGCAATCGCTTTTAATTACATTGGTTGCTGACAATCTAAATATTACGAACCATAAAATATTTCAACCAAATAGGAATTTTATATCGATTCAGTTTTTTTTGTTTTTTAATGAATATTAGATTTATTTATAATTCTAAACGAAATTATAATAGCTATCGCAATTCAGTCACAACATTATATTTGTAAAATTCAAGTATAAATAAAATGAAAACATTTTCTGCTTTTCTGGTCTGATGACTTGGAAATGTTTTGGTCTGGTTGCTTAGAATTAATAAGAATATTAACTTCTGAAATCATATGAAATAAATTGAAAATTTCTATTGAGAGTGATATTGGTTACTTGAGCTATTTAGCTTATATAGTTTCGTTTAAATTTGATATTTATTATATGATTTGCTGATTTTGTTTTAAAAGAAAGCAAATTCTTCAATATGATACACCGATCTTAAAAAAGGTTTTATGACTACATAGTTTAATAGTTTAATAGTTTTGACATTATGTAAAAAAATAAAGTTCAGCCTAGCCTTCTAGTAACTTGATTTTCAGTATCCTCCCAGTGATTTCCGTTACGAACTTTGTATTCATAAGTTTGTAAACATTTAGAATATACCGTACAATGAAGCATATATTTAACATCCTTCAAATACATACGTACAATTTTTCAATTTACTCTCATCCTATATTTGTATTAATCTCACTTTCTCCTTTTTATCGTACACACAAACACATATACAAAACATGCATACATGTGTGGTGTGAGTGTAGTATATATATGTATATATATATAATATATATTATATATATATATATATATATATATATATATATAATATATATATATATATATATGTGTGTGTGTGTGTGTATATATATATATATAGGGAGAGTTTACGAAAAAACAAAAGACGAAGACAGGTGGTGTACAAAACAACAGATGTATTAGTATAACGCTCAGGAATAAAAAAAAAAGTCCTTTACGTTTCGAGCCTACGCTCTTCTACAGAGAGGGACACAGAAAAAACAAGGAGAGAAAAAATGTGTGTAGTGGCTAACGATCTATCATGGCGTCTGACTCGGACAGAAGGGTCACACACGAGATGGAAAGTAGAGGAGATAACAAAAATATATATATATATATATATATATATATATATATATATATATCTATATACTAAGCAATCAAGGGTTTAGCAACGAATTGCCTTACCACATACCGAATTTAGAAATAGCAGTCAAAGGGTTATAGCTATTTCTTCTACTAAAAAGGGAGATCTCAGTAAAAACAGCAATTGGAAGGCAGACACAAACAGGTAAGAGAGAATGAATAGACGGCATCTATCATACATATATATATATATATATATATATATATATATATATATATATATATATATTGAATACTACTTCACATGTCCCTTTTCTGATCAGCTTTTGGATTACTCTTTATTGTTTCTGATTTTCCCGCGCAATACAGTTATTTATTCTATCTTTGATTCTTCTAACACGCGTATATATAGTTAAAGATCTTTCTCAAACACCGTTTGTATGTTTGTATATATATATTGTGGAAGGGCTGTCGTAGTTGTGTGATAAGAGGTTTGCTTCCCAACCACATGGTTCCCTGTTCAGTGCCACTGCGTGGAAATTTAGGCAACTGCCGTTTACTGTAGCCTCGGTCCAGCCCAAACCTTGTGAGTAGATTTGGAGGACGGAAAATGTAGAAAACCTGTCATATATATGTTTGTGTGTGTGTGCCCTTTTTTGCATCACCTAACTGTCTGGATGTTGGATCTTTTCAATTCTGAAGCCAGTTTTTTCAAATTTTTCCTACTGAACCAAACAATTTGAAACTTCGTATACTGGTAGAATGTGTCAAAAGTAAACTTAATTGTAAACCAGAATGAAAACGGAATTGTAACTTCTAAGTTTAACGTTGTTTAATAATTAGAATTTTAACCAATGATATTCCGTCATTCGGCTTTATTTTATTTACTCCGTCTCGACCACCAATTTGGTGACGTATTAAACATTTAAATGTAAACAAGCCGCATGTCTCCGTGAAATCTCCTCTAATTATTTAACGTACTCATGTTTCCAGGATCCTATAGTCAGCCACCTTCTAATAACAATATTTAAAACTAGTTAATAAGCCACATGTATTAAATTGAAAATGTTTCCATTCTGTTAGTACTTGCTTTCGTTTGCTATTAAGAAGTGGCATCTCAGTGACGAGGCTTCTAAACAAATTTCGTTTCTAAGCTAATGCGTTTCATTTCACTTATTGTATTTATTTGTGCAAAAGGCAAGAAATTTAATATTAAAAAAGCAAAGAGCTGGCAGAAACGTTAGCACGCCGGGCGAAATGCGTAGCCGTATTTCGTCTGCCGTTACGTTCTGTGTTTGTTTACAGTTTTCCGAATGTTAGTACGTCACAAAAGCGCTTTCTACGTCACACTAATAGAATGCAGTCAAGTTTTACACATGAAAACAAACAATCTGATTGGTTAAAATTCGCAGTTTTAATCTACGATTAAAGTCATAAAATAGATTTTTCTCAAATAAACTAGTTCCAACGTGTGTCTTGTTTTGCTAGACTCTATCAGCATACGAAGTTTCAGAATATTTAGTTAAGTAGAAAGATCTGTGGTCCTGGCTTCAGAATTGAAAAGATCCTGGATGTTTTGCGTTCTTGTCCCATTTTTGTATTTTTTAGATATGAAATATAGCTGCGTACGTTCACTTTGGTCTCTTATATGTAAGTATATATATATATATATATATATCTAAATTTTGTACGACTCTATTATCTTTTATTCTTTCTTTCTCTCCTTTTTTCTATTAGCCCTTTCACACTTCGTTCATTCCACTCTTCGTTCTTTCGTTCCCCCTCACTCACATTTCCTGGCCTTCTCTTCATGCTCACTTATCCTCCTCTTTCACTTCACTGTGTCCCATTTTTTCTCGCCCCTCCTTAATTCTTCTATCCCTCTGTTTCTGCTTCTCTCTCTTCTCTTCCCACGTGACCAGTGTTCGGCCAGGCCTGACCTTTCTTTCTTGGTTCGACTACCATCAGTGTATCATATATATTTCTCCATGTGCCTGTTATGTCCCTGCCGTAACGTATTACTTCCACACACGCCAGCTTAATTTAATTCGTCCTTAGTCGAAAGACAACTGTTGTTATGCCCTGTTAACTGCATTTGTACTTGTAACAATTCTCTGTTTTTTCCGTCTTTATTTTCGTATGCATTCGCTGCTTTCTTCCAAGGAATCTAATGCTCTTAGCTTATTTTTCCATCAGGCTGGCCAGATTGGAGCATTCTCGAGTATAACCAGCCGAAATTACAAAGATAAACTGGAACTCGACTGAAGATTGAAAACTCCGAATGACCCATATTTGTTTTCCTATATAGTCTGTCTGGATATTTTTTCCCTTTTTTGTATCACATAACTGTCTGGATGTTTTGCGTAATTGTCCCATTTTTGTATCTTGCATATATGTGTATCGTTGGCGATTTTCTTTCTCCGTCTTCCCTTCTTTAGACTTTTTCTATATTTCTGACGAAGAGGTCCGCTCGAAACGTGAAATCCTCTTTCTTTTCTTTCCTTTCCTGAGCGTCCAATACAACTGTACTTATTCCACGTCCTCACGTTGTTGTTTGTTTTTGTTGTTTTTTCTTGCTAGTTTATGTCTGGATTAACTATGTATATATATATATATTATATATATATATATATATATATATATATATATATATATATATATATATATGTATATGTATATTATATATTATATGTATATATATATGCATATATGTATGTTTATATATGCATATATATATATTATTTATAAGAACGTAAAATGAACAGGCTTTAATCATAAGTATATACATATACATAAATATAAATATATAAAAAGACACACACCCAGACACACACACATGTATATATATATTTATAAATAAATATATACATATACATATATATATGTGTGTGTGCATATATATATATGTGTGCGTGCGTGTGTGTGTGTGTGTGTGTGTGTGTGTGTTAAGAAAAGGGAGGTAGTAAAAATTTGGATAAAAACTTTGTATTTATCGCTTTCGTCACTTTCAGGGGATTATTTCTTATAAAAGATATACAAGTAATAAATATGCGAGTTATTTTAAAAGAGAAATCTGGAGTTGAATTTATTCTCATGGGTTTTGAAAAGAGGAGGTTTTGGGAGTGATCATTTGTGATGTTCGTCATTTTGAATCTACACGCAGTCACACACACACTCATAGATACACACACACTCACACACACACACGCACACATACACACATATAGATAAATATATATATCAATACATTTGTATGTGCGAATACCCCCTTGTGCCTACGTGAACTCGTGTCCTTTTGTATGTATGTATGTATGTATGTATATACACATTCATATTTCAAAAGTAATTGAAGTAAAAAACTGGGTTTGGTTTGGTTTGAAACATTATTTCTGACACTATATCCTGAAGAGCCTTCAGAACGAAGACCACTGAGCACCAGTTCAGAGATGTTCGGGAAATGTAGCCACATCAAAAAGTATTTTTTACGGAAATGAGTAATACTATATTCTCCGTACGAAAATGTACGACACAAATGAACGGATATTTGAAATTGAAATTACTGTGCATGATTTCTTGAGTTTTGCTATCACTTTCTTAATCCCTCTTTGCTTTTCTTTCTCTCTCTGATTTCGATATGCTTGTCACAAAATTCTATTTTCTTATCCTTCACCACTATCATATTCGTTATATGCTCTTCATAGCATAT
>NC_042997.1:173938095-173958095 GCF_006345805.1 Octopus sinensis
CCATACATGCATAATACATATCTATAAGTGTGGCTATGCGTATGCGCGTGCGTGTGTTCTGTATAACGGTTTTAATTTCTATATTCTCTTGTGTTACAAAGAAGCAACCTGTTTGAGCAATTCATGAAGCAGTATTATTATAGTTGCTGCTGTTGTTATTGTTGTTGTTTCTTGTTGTTGTTGTTGTTGTTGTTGTTGCTGTTGTTGCTGTTGTTGGATTCACACTACAGAGAATCTCGGATTCCGATGCCGTACTCATTTCTCTGTTAAATTCCTTGCTTCCACAGATTCCACCTTTTGCACAGTACAATAACAGAACCTATTCTTGCGATGCAAACCTGTCAAATAGATTTTGCAGAGCTGCGTGCGCCGCCAGTCTGTGGGTATGAATGCGCCTGTGCGTGGGTGCGTGATTGCCAACGCACGCGCGCGAGCGTATGTAGATGTGTATGCGTGTGTAAATGTGTAAGCGTCATGTGTGATTACGTGCGTATAACTGGGTACGTATTTGTGAGTGTGTATGAAGAGAGCCAGCCATCCTTGATAGAAACGCTATGTTATGTTAATGTTAAAGGATTCTTATTGCTACCAGAAACAAGAGCTGTTTACTGTCTTCTTAAATGACATACTACAATAGCGCTTGAAGCAGAGTCAGAGGTTAACTTCAACCGATACACATGCTCGACCTCCCACAAGATAGATACACACATACACATAGTTTTTTTTATATAGATATATTTAATCCTGCTACATGCACTTTGTTCGTATAAAAGTCTCTATACCAGTGATTCCCAAAGTGGTTGGTACTGCTCCACTTAGGAGCAGTGGAAATATCTAGGTGTGGTGTTGAAGAAAAGGTGGGGCAATAACGGAGTTACCAAAAGGAGGTAATGGATGTAAAAAGCCACTGAAATAATGGATTAATTAGGTTAAGTTTTATTTGTGAAATTCAGTTGTTTTGAATTTGCAGCAGGAAGTGATCTATGTTTGTTATTTCTTTACTGCCCACAAGGGGCTACACACAGAGGGGACAAACAAAGACAGGCAAAGGGATTGAGTCGATTATATCTACCCCAGTACGTAACTGGTACGTAATTTATCGACCCCGAAAGGATGAACGGCAAAGTCGACTTCAGCGGAATTTGAACTCAGAACGTAACAGCAGCCGAAATACCCATTTCTTTACTACCCACAAGGGGCTAAACACAGAGAGGACAAACAAGGACAGACAAACGGATTAAGTCGATTACATCGACCCCAGTGCGTAACTGATACTTATTTAATCGACCCCGAAAGGACGAAAAGCAAAGTCGACCTCGGCGGAATTTGAACTCAGAACGTAACGGCAGGCGAAATACGGCTACGCATTTCGTCCGGCGTGCTAACGTTTATGCCAGCTCGCTCGCCAAAGTGGTCTATGTTTGTGATGGTGATTTGGAGTGAGTGGGGTGGGTGGGGAGCACGCTAGGAATGTGGCCTTGGTGCCATGTGAGCAGTAGCCTGAAAAAGGTTTGGTAACCATTGCTCTATACCATATATATGTGTCTGTGCGTGTGTGTGTTCGTGTGTGCAAGTGTGTGTGCCTGCGTGTGTTTTTGGTACATGTGAACAAATGTATTGTAAATGCACTAAAATGACCTTTCCTCCACAGGACTGGCTAGGCTCATGAAACCTCCAGCCAGGCATTCCCAACCCACACATCACTCCGCCAATTATCGCCCTTGTCATAGTCAACCACCTAAGTCTCCGCTAATCACCACGCCCCACAGCGTTTAAACACGTTTTTTAACCGTCGCATCTTTCGTAATAGGGTTTTGCCTTTGTATCATGGAATTAATATATCCTTTGATGAATTTTACCAAAAATTGGAAGAGACGATGCTGTAGAAAAGGATTTGAGATGGCACTCTTTTCTATTTGTCTCGGGAAGAAATAAAATTAGTTTTGTACACTGTCTATAAGTAAGCACTTGTTCTGTTACTTTACGCATTATGGCGTAGATTATGACGTGACATTTCTTAATATAAATGATAAGTTTTTCAGCGTTTGTTGAATGAAGTCGACGGATCATGCAAATATTGGTAAGATGACATCTATCTGTATTTGTCTAAATATGCTTCAAGGGCAATGAAATTGTTTTGTTTTGTTTTTTTTGTTGTTTTTTTTTGTTAGTGATGGTGTTTGAAAGAACTCATTCTGGTATTATCTCTAATAATGTGCTTCTCAATTTCGGCTTGACTACTTGCGCATAAGAGAATTCTTCTACGCAAACACGCACACACACATACACATACAACCACACACACACACACAGACACACATGCACACACACACATACATACACACACTCAACTCACACACACACACACACACACACAACACACACACCACACACACAACACACACATATATATATATTTACCTGCTATTTTTTTCCTCTGTCCTCCCTTCTCGGGATGTTTCTTTCTCCAATGTTTCCGACGAAGAGCTCCGCTCGAAACGTCAAAACCTCCTTTTCCCTCTTTCCTGAGCGTCCAATAATACTTTATTTGTTCCAATCCTTGCGTTGTTGTTTTTTTGTTTTCTTGTTTGGATTAACTTTATATATATAATATATATATATACATATATATAAAGAGAGATAGAGAGAGAGAGAGAGAGAGAGAGGAGAGAGAGAAGAGAGAGAGAGAGGAGAGATATCTGTAAATATAATATGTGACAATTATTGGGTAGCCATGATAAAACTCCGAGTTTGGGATGTCGGGGTGAAAATCCACGCCGCCATCTCTTCAAGTATCCAGCCATCAGAAAGCATTTTTTTCCGTTGATCGGATAACTGAAGAGATGGCAGCGTGGATTTCTACACCGACATCAGAAACTCGGAGATTTATCATGGCTACTGAATAATTGTCATACATTACATTTACAGGTAAATTCCTCTACATAATATCGAGGTCTCTTTCATTCTTTTGTTGTCTTAACATTTCTATCAATATATATATATTGATATAGGTATATAAATAGATAGGTATCAATATATGAGCGCACGTGTCTGTCTCTGTGTATATAGATATACACATACATACACACAATGTTTAAATTATTAGAAGGTGGCCATGCGGGGGCACCACCTTGAAGAATTTTTCAGTCTCGTGGATGCACCCCAGTACTTATCTTTTTAAAAGCTTATTCTGTCGGTCTCCTTTTGCTGAACTGTTAAGTAACAGGGATGTAAAACAACCCATATTCAATGTCAAACGGTGGTTGTGGGACAAACACGCGCACGTGCATACACACATATATATACGACCGGGTTATTTTAGTTTCCACTACCAAATCCACTCTCAAAGCTTTGGTTGACTCGAAACTATAGAAGACACCTGATCAAGGTGCTACATAGTGCAACTGAATCCCAAACGATATATTCGGGAAGCAAAATTCTTACCATACAGCCACACCTCCATCGGTATATATATACTTATACATACATACGTGTATATATATATATATATATGCTTTCGGTGCGAATGGTTTTGTTATATCGTGCCGTGTTTTACAATCTTGTAAATAATGATAATGGTGTTTATATAAGCTTAAAACTTATGGCGATCACTGTGCAATGACTAAGGAAAATAGGCTAATGAAGGGGAATATAAGCCCTAGACAGAAAAAAAGTAGGCTTTCCTATCCGCATGGGACGCGAACTCACATCTCTTTGTTAACTCGACTAAGTGTCTTACCGTTACACCAGCGAATTAAACTGTCAAGTTTAAGAACTATATTAGCTCGTATTTGTTTTACGTAGACAAACTTTCTATGTGCATATAATCCTCGACAGAAAAAAAGTACACACACACACACACACACATATATATGTATAGAAAGACGAGTACAAGTATAGGTATATATATATTCTTACACATATGCAGGAACATATATTGCAAGAGCATACTTACACACACATATGCACACACACACACACACACACACACGTGTATGCATACACACGCACGCACATGCACAAACCATACGTACTATCCATTTAATTTTTAAATTCATTCAAAATTTCGAAGATCTTTAAAATCCTCAATGGAAATTGCTATGAACTACTTTTTCACCAAATGCTCCTATTATCAGTAAAAGCCGAAGAAATCATTTTTTGCTATGATCATGCAAACTTCTCTCTTTATGTAAGTTGAAAATCCTAACAAGTGCCCTCTCAACAGCATGTGTCTTACTAAAACATTAGTGAATCGAGATAAATTGTTTACTGCAAATGCAAAAGTTTAGTTAGGCCTTACTGAAAACAGTTCTAAAATACTCTCGCAATACATATATATATATATATATTTAGACACTAAAATTAACGCTTCACGAGTTAACTAATCAAACAAAACATATCTTTAGTTTAAAAGGCCGATAACATTAACAACTATAAAATCGATTAGCCCATTACAGAACACAAGTCTCTCAACATTAACTTTCCAGAAAGTGAAATAATTTATTACTGCTTGTTGCAAATTGGACAATATTTAGGAAACAGTAAATACCTATAGATATTTATATTTATCAAGTAATTTGTCTAAAATAAGTTGTTAATAAGGTTAAAATAGTTTATATCCACTTAACACCTTTAATAATTAACATTTGTTTTGTGTCTTTTAGATATTTAGCACTGACGACATGTAATACCAAGTTTTGTCTGTGAATAGATGGATATATCACGTCTTCGGTTAGTTGTATACAAGTACTAACACAATCCCATTGCACCTGTTGAAAGCAAATTGCGTGGGCAAAAGAATAGACGGAGGAATAGATTCAACCAAATGTCTGACTTATGAAGCAGCCTCCTACTTGGACATTCCTATTTCTTTACTACCCACAAGGGGTTAAACACAGAGTGGACAAACAAGGACAGACAAACGGATTAAGTCGACTATATCGACTCCAGTGCGTAACTGGTACTTAATTTATCGACCCCGAAAGGATAAAAGGCAAAGTCGACCTTGGCAGAATTTGAACTCAGAACGTAGCGGCAGACGAAATACTGGTAAGCATTTCGTCCGGCGTGCTAACATTTCTGCCAGCTCACCGCGCTTTTATACTTGGTCATTCCTAAATAGCTATATCAAACGGCACGTAAAATAACGAGAATAATTTTCTTAGCGTGTCGAGCGAAGCTCATAGTTTTTGATCATTGGGTTGAACATTGAAAGTGTACAAGGAAGGTCGGATACGGCTTGAGCCATAAAATGAATCAGTCGCTACTTCTCTGTTTAAGAAGTGTAAAAAATGTGGTTTGTTACTAAAAATTGAATCGGAGACAGTCCTCATTTTAGACGTGTAAGAAGAAGTTGGATTTAGTTTTAATTCAGATTGTATCATCGACACTACTATTCTACTGTAGAGGTGTAACAAAATGTCGGGTATAGCTTGAGCTCAAGACTGTATCTGTGTCACCTCTGTTCTGTTTTAGAAATGTAACAGTATGTAGAATACGGCTTCAGCTGAGAATTTAATCTACGACTGTACACTGCCTTAGAAGTGTAACCGAAGGTAGAGTATAATTTGAGCTCAAAACTAAATCTGTTACCTCTCCCTCCCTGAAACGTACATACATTTCTAGCAGTACATTAGTTGATGTGAGGGGAGGGAAGGGAAGCCCTTGTAGGTGTGGTTCATCCTGTTTGAAATAATAGCTAAATCTCCTTCAAAATACATCGTCTTAAGAAGGGGGGGGGAGGAAAAAAAAGAGAGGAGAATGACACATTTGATGTGCTTGAAAAAACATAATAAATTGGATCGTCCAGGCTGGAACGCATTTGATCAGAAATGTGCTCGATCAGCAGCACTAAACAAAAAACAACAATGACAACAAAAGCAACAACAACAACAACAAGAATAACAACAACAACAGCAACAACAACAGCAGCAACAAAACAGCATATATTCAATTAGTCTAACCCATTTGTTCCTCTTGTCAGATTGGAACTGATTAAAATTATAAATTCCGTAATGTTCCTCTGAAATTTCCCATTTCCTTCCTTCCTTCCTTCCTTCCTTCCTTTCTCTCGTGTATTTTGCACTTTCATTTTTTCTTTCCTTTTTTTTTTATTTTATCTTTTCCATTCGTACTTACTTTCTTTTTCATATATGTTTGTTTTCCAATCACCATTTGTTTTGTTTTTCTCTCTTTTTCCATTATTTCCAACTCTTCTTTATTCTTTATTCTTTAAGTGTGTTTCTTCAATCATTGATTATCACTGGACATCATTTTTTATTTCGCTTCCTTGCATCCTAACTATCTATCTATCTATCTATCTATCTATCTATCTATCTATCTATCTATCTATCTATCTATCTATCTATCTATCTACATATCTACCTATCTACCTATCTATCTATCTATCTATCTATCTACCTATCTATCTATCTATCTATCTATCTATCTATCTATCTATCTATCTATCTATCTACCTATCTACCTATCTATCTATCTATCTATCTATTTATCGATCTATCTATCTATCTATCTCTCTATCTATCTATCTATCTATCTATCTATCTATCTATCTATCTATCTATCTATCTATCTACCTATCTACCTATCTACCTATCTATCTATCTATCAATCTATCTATCTTTTCTTCTTCTTAAACACACTATTCTCCTCACTTATTCTACTAACATAGATTTGCCTCTTACATACACACACACACACACACACAAACACATGCACGCATTACACACATACACACAAACACAAATGCGTACATATTCTCTCTATTTTCCTTCGCTCTCTCACACGCACTTCCTCCCTTCCTCTCCCTCCCTCTCTCACTCTCTTCTTCTCTCCTCTCTCTCTATCTTTCTCTCCACTTTCCCCCACTCTTTCTTCTTCCCATCCCTCTATCTTACCCCCTTACCCTCTCTCTGAAGTACTTTTCCATCTTTCATTTTATTTCTTTAATCTTTATTGCTTTTGAAAATGCAACATTTAAGTTTTAAATGCATTTTGTGCTTCGACGGTTGGTTCTTATAAACAACAATAACTACAGCAACAACAACAACAGCAACAACATTGTCAGTAACACCAGGAACGATAACATAAATAGTAGTAAAGGTAATAGTGAAATGGAGGAGGCAATTTCTTTAGATTTATATTTCGTATTATTTACCATAATGATGACGATGTTGTAACGGGGTGGGGTGGGGTGAGAGTGATGGAAATGCCGATGATAATGATGAGAATGTTAATGATGATATTACTGATAATTATGATGGAAGTAGGGTTCCTGAAAAAAAGATGATGATGATGATGATGATGATGATGATGATGATGATGATGATGATGATGATGCTGGCGACAAATGGTAATGATGATGACGATGTCGACGACGGTAATGATGACGATGATGATGTTGAAGATGATGACGATGATGATGTTGAAGATGATGATGATGGTGATGATGATGATGATGATGATGATGATGAAAACGACGATGATGATGCTGACGACAAATGACAATGATGATGACGATGTCGACGACGGTAATAATGACGATGATGATGTTGAAGATGATGACGATGATGATGTTGAAGATGATGATGATGGTGATGATGATGATGATGATGAAAACGACGATGATGATGCTGACGACAAATGACAATGATGATGACGATGTCGACGACGGTAATAATGACGTTGATTATGATGAAGATGATGAGGATGATAAGGATGAGGGTGAAGATAATGATGATGATGATGATGGTGATGATGATGATGATGATGATGATGATGATGATGATGATGATGATGATGATGATGGTGACGATGATGATGATGGGGATGATGATGATGGCGATGATGATGGTGATGGTGATGATGATGATGATGATGATGATGACGACGACGACGAAGACGATGACGACGACAATGATGCTGATAACTACGATTATGATGAAGATGACGACGACAACGACGACGACGACGAAGCTGATGACGGCGACATCATGTAGATTATCATGCATAGGTGGATGACAACGAAGGATGACAAACGAAGGCGGTGGTTGTAATTGCTGTTGTTGTAGGTGTACTTTATATTGTAGTTGTTGCTGTTGCTGTAGTTATTATTACTGTTGCAGGTGCTGGCTGTTATTGTTGTTATTGTTATTATTATTATTTTATACATTACAGAAACATTTTAAGATGTTTGTTAAATCGATGAGAGTATTTAAGATGTTTTTACTAGTTCGTGTTGTCATTGTTGTGGCTCACATTTTTTTTTAATATTTATGCTTAATTTAATTTATTAGTTGTTTGTTTCTCTATTGTTTTGTGTGTATTTCTTGACACTATTCTTCTTCCCAGTCCCCCCCGCCCCCCAACACCATCAATTAATGGCTTACACATTAAGGAGTAACGTTGTTAGTCGTCGAGGCTGCTTTTCAAGTTGTCGTTATTTTTGCTATTGCTGGTGCTAACGCTGTCTCCATTGTTGTTGATGTTAATATTATTGATGTTTTTCTTCTCTTGCTTTTGCAGTTCTTGTTGTTGTTTCTGTACTCTGGTAGATTATTTTGAAGCAAGTAATCTACCAGATTACTTGTGCAAGTGTGTGTATGTGCGTGCATCTGTATATGAATGAGTGTGTGTCTATGAATATGCATCCATACAATATGCATGTATATGTGCATATATACATACATATATATGTATATATGTGCGTATATGTATATGTATGTACATATATTTCTATTGTTATAGTTATATATAGATATAGATATATGTATGTATACATGCATATAAACATTTACATATATATGCATACATATATACACATATACACATGTATATGCATATATAAATCTATATATATGTGTGTGTATGTGTGTATGCTTGTATTTATGTATGTTTGCATGTATGTATTTATGTTTGCGCGCGCGCGCGCGTGTGTGTAGGCATGTATATATGTAGGAAAAGTGAAGCACAGGCATGGCTGAAGTTCGCTTGATAGGAACGTGGTTCTAGGTTCGATACGACTGTAAAGCGAATTGGGTAAGTACCATGATTGAGCCACGTTGAGCCACCTCTCTGTATTATTATTTATTCGTCTTCTTTCACCATTTATATTCTAATTTTATACAGATTTTTCTTCTTTACATAAGCAACACAAAATACATTTCTGTCTTATTTGGATGCCACTCTAATGAAGTACCACTCCAATAGTATCAACAGCAAATATCGCCGAAGCTGGAATTATTTGCGTGCAAGGGTGTCAACAACATAGTGATACCCAAATGATTGTAACTAATAATAAAGATGTGTTAAATTCATTTTTCAACTTCTTAATTGTATAATAGGTTACAGCTCGTAAGACTCACAAACTTCATTTCCAGGGATATACCTGGGAATTCTTACAGCAGCCAACTTCCAATTTTCCTCCAGGTTCCAATTCGAATGGGTAGACAGATAGCTCTGAGTTTGAGTTGAGTGATGCATTGGAAATATACCGATTTTTTACCTTATCAGGATCCTCTCCACAAACACTCACACGCATACACAACATGATATACATATACACACACACACACACACACACGCACGCATATATATATATATATATATATATATATATATTATTAGTGAATTGAAGAAATGGAGTTGAACGAAGATTGAACAGAAGTCGTTTTATTGCATTCCGATTGAATAAGGAGACCATATTGTGTCTTTCTCTTCAGGAAGAATAGGAAATCCGTTGGAAAAAACAAAAACAGAAAAGGCGGAGCAAGACAAATCGAACGAGGCTCCTGAGAGAGCCCATGGCCAAGGCCAAGAGTTGGCCATGGGCTCTTAGGAGCCTCGTTCGATTTGTCTTGCTCCGCCTCTGTTCTGTTTTTGTTTTTTCCAACGGATTTCCTATTTCTTCTGAAGAGAAAGACACAATATGGTCTCCTTATTCAATCGGAATTGGTGTAAATTGTGCCTTTCGAAACACGTGTAGAATGCAATAAAACGATTTCTGTTCAATCTTCGTTCAACTCCATTCTTCAATTCACAATAATCTTAAAATTCTATTATCCGCACCAACGCACGGTTGCAACACCATATGGTTGTACCTCCAACCGTGCTGTCTTCTGCTGTGATTTTTGCTACCAAGGTATCGGTTAAACTTTTGATTAATCTGCAACAAGATTATTCATCTTTCTATTTCACAATATATATATATATATATATATATTATATATATATATATATATATATAGTTATTTGAATCGTCACGGTAGACTGAATAATATTGTTTATGATTAGTAATGGTATATGTCTAGGCGAGTGGGTAACAGGTTATGATTGGGTAAGGTATAGTAAGCAAATATAATTAGGGTAATGAAGAGTCAATAAATAGAGATTGAAGATTAGATTACAATGTGAGAAAATGTACAATATGAATGAGGTGAGAAATTAAATTACGTATGTAGGTAATATATAAAATTGAGAAAAACTTACCTATGTATAAAAATACACCCATACTTACTACAACGTGATCATACATTAATCTGTTAATTCAGTATATATACATATATACACACATACATGTAAAAATATATATACACATATATATAAATATATATATACATATACATATATATACGCACATATACATACACGCATACATACATACATCTGTATATATAATATATATATATATATATATAGTTATTTGAATCGTCACGGTAGACTGAATAATATTGTTTATGATTAGTAATGGTATATGTCTAGGCGAGGTGTGGGTAACAGGTTTATGATGGTAAGGTTATAGTAAGCAAATATAATTAGGGTAATGAAGAGTCAATAAATAGAGATTGAAGATTAGATTACAATGTGAGTAAAGTACAATATGAATGAGGTGAGAAATTAAATTACGTATGTAGGTAATATATAAAATTGAGAAAAACTTACCTATGTATAAAAATACACCCATACTTACTACAACGTGATCATATTAATCTGTTAATTCAGTATATACATATATACACACATACATGTAAAAATATATATACACATATATATAAATATATATATACATATACATATATATACGCACATATACATACACGCATACATACATACATTGTATATATATATATATATATATATATATATATATATATACAGTGGGACATTTGCAATTATTTACATGCATTTACACATAAATACCTACATATAATCATATATACACAATATATCTTCGCACGTATGCACATTTATAGTCATTTACACACATATATACACAACCACACATACGTACATATGCATATATAATCATACCATGCATATTATACACACATGCACGCACACATGAATATTCACGTATACATACACACACATATACATGTGTATACACATGCACACAAACACATATACGCATACAAATATACACATACGTACACATACGTAAATATATTTACACTATCAATCAATTCATCACCCCTAATAGAAAACTGATATAGATCGTTTAAGTTCAGTTAAAATTTGATTGGTTAGTGAAATTATAAATATTTTTTCAAACCAAATAGCGTTTCAAGCGAATTTGGACATGCATACCGGTTTATTTAGATTTGTTTTCAATAATTGATTAAAATTTTATCTTTAGTTTCACTTAAGCTATTCTGATGTAAGAGGGGAGAGAATTGTGTAAAATATTCATATGAATTTATTTTAAATTCATATTTATGTAGAAATAAGCGCATGAGAGCGCATAATTGTTAACATTTAATCATAAAAGTAAGTTTAAGTGAATAATGAAACAGGTAATTAGTTAAATGGTAACTTATTGATTGGTATTGATTAGAACGGTATATATTAATGTACGTACATATACATACAACAAATATAGAAATGTTAGTGCTCGCACACACATATGCACACATACATTTATACTTACTAGTAAAATTGTGAAAAGTACAGATAATAATCAATAGGAAACTGCAGACTTAGATCATGCATATACGCACATACATACATACATATAAATGTAAGTTTAAATAGAAATAGTTAAGAAATATACATGCATTCGTACATATATAGAGGTAAGAAATTCACATCCATATAGGCACCCATAAACACATACATGTATAAGCACATACATAGATATATATATATACATATACATATATATACGCACATATACATACACGCATACATACATACATTGTATATATATATATATATATATATATATATATATATATACAGTGGGACATTTGCAATTATTTACATGCATTTACACATAAATACCTACATATAATCATATATACACAATATATCTTCGCACGTATGCACATTTATAGTCATTTACACACATATATACACACGCACACATACGTACATATGCATATATATACATACATATGCATATATATACACACATACACGCACACATGAATATTCACGTATACATACACACACATATACATGTGTATACACATGCACACAAACACATATACGCATACAAATATACACATACGTACACATACGTAAATATATTTACACTATCAATCAATTCATCACCCCTAATAGAAAACTGATATAGATCGTTTAAGTTCAGTTAAAATTTGATTGGTTAGTGAAATATAAATATTTTTTCAAACCAAATAGCGTTTCAAGCGAATTTGGACATGCATACCGGTTTATTTAGATTTGTTTTCAATAATTGATTAAAATTTTATCTTTAGTTTCACTTAAGCTATTCTGATGTAAGAGGGGAGAGAATTGTGTAAAATATTCATATGAATTTATTTTAAATTCATATTTATGTAGAAATAAGCGCATGAGAGCGCATAAATGTTAACATTTAATCATAAAAGTAAGTTTAAGTGAATAATGAAACAGGTAATTAGTTAAATGGTAACTTATTGATTGGTATTGATTAGAACGGTATATATTAATGTACGTACATATATATACACAAATATAGAAATGTTAGTGCTCGCACACACATATGCACACATACATTTATACTTACTAGTAAAATTGTGAAAAGTACAGATAATAATCAAATAGGAAACTGCAGACTTAGAAGCATGCATATACGCACATACATACATATAAATGTAAGTTTAAATAGAAATAGTTAAGAAATATACATGCATTCGTACATATATAGAGGTAAGAAATTCACATCCATATAGGCACCCCTAAACACATACATGTATAAGCACATACAGATATATAATATATACATACACATCAACATAACTGGATACAAACATATACGCATAAACGCACATACGCAAGTGTGTGTTATCATACATACATATATACATATACGTACACACGTACGTACGTACGTACGTATATATATATATATATATATAATATATATATATATATATATATATATATATATACATACAGACATACATATATCTATATACACACACACATACACCTAGGGCAAGTGTCTTCAATTATAGCTTCGGGCCGACCAAAGCCTTGTGAGGGGATTTGGTAGACGGAAACTGAAAGAAGCTCGTCGTATATGTGTATATATATATAGATGTATGTGTGTGTTTTTGTGTCTTTGTTTGTCCTCCCCCCAATATCGCTTGACAACCGATGCTGGTGTGTTTACGTCTCCGTAACTTAGCGGTTCGGCAAAAGATACCGATAGAATAAATACTAGGCTGACAAAGAATAAGTCCTGGGGTCGATTTGCTAGACAAAAGGCGGTGCTCCAACATTTGGCCACAGTCACATGAATGAAACAAGTAAAAGGCTAAAAGAGTAAAAGAGTATCACTGAAGTCATGACGAAAGCATTTTTCTGTACACATATCAATATAAACATATGCATATATGTTTACATGGGCCCTTGCACGCGCACACGCAAACACATGTGCACATATGCATCTGTACTGGGAATTCATACACACACACAGTCACATTTATATACATGCATATATGCATGTATATTAAAATAAATAGTAAATGTATAAAATATATAGATACTAGCAGTATCGCCCGGCGTTGCTCGGGTTTGTAAGGGAAATAACTATAAAGCATTTTTAGAGAGTTATAGCCAAAAAATAGCAAAAAAATGGAAAAAAATGATGGTAAATTTTTTGAGAGTTAAAAAGGTCGAGTTGCGTCCCCTAGACAGTCTGTGGTTTGTGTTTCTGATTCTCGACCCCATGTCGAATTTATCGATTTTTTCAGAACTGGGGGGACTTTTCAAAATTTTCGCTGCGTTAGTTTTGAATTATGACATTGGGCTATGTGTGTGTCAAGTTTCATCAGAATCGGTTGAAAGCCGTGGTCAGGGTGAGGGTACAACCTAACAGACACACAGACACGCAGACAGACAAACTGCCGTTTATATATAGAGAGATAAAGATGTGAGTGCATATCAGGCAATTTTTTGTTGTTATGGAAGTGTTGATATGGTTATTACTGAAAAGTAGTTTTCTGAATAATGTTCAAACCGATGTATGTGCTACCACTTGGATCTATTCAAAAGTTATGATAAAAATCAAATAGTTATAAAATTTAGGAATTTTGTATGCTCTAATGTTGGTGGAATGTTACTCCTGATGGATAGAGTAGGCTAGTTATAATGGAGGATTGGTATAAAGAGATACTAATTATAGGTGTAATGAAGGTATGATATAATGATAAAAATTTTAAAATATAAATATAATTAAATAATCAGCATGAATATATTCATAAAAAAAGAAATTATAAAGATATAAAATATATCAATATAAATATAAAAATATGGGTGCATATCAGATCTTATATTGTTGTTAAAGATGTGTTAACATGGTTAATAATGAAAAGTATATTCTGATGTGTCTGGGGAGAGTTATTTTCTTTTTGTGGCTCATAATGTAACACTCACCGGTAAAATTCCACTTATTTCTTTTTTTTTATTTCCTGAAAATGTTGCAAGACGCAAAGAAAATTTTAGGAAAATAAAAATAAGAAATAAGTGGAAATTTTACCGGTGAGTGTGTTACATTATAGGGCACAACAGAATATACTTCAACACACGAACTCATATAAAGAATCTTGCAAATCAAATCCAAAAATGAAAAGTAGTTGTATGAATAATAGTCAAACACATATGAATATTACCAAGTGTGTCTATTCAAAATTTTAAATGATCGTTAACAGTTATAAAGGTTAACAAAAATAAAGCTCAAATGTTTGTAGAAGGCTATTCATGGTGTGTACAAGATATTAATTACTATAGGTGATTTTTATAAAATCATGCTAACAGTAGGTGTAATATAGGTGTAATAGAGGTAGAAATTAATACTAAAGGTAGTTTAGGTAGGTAATAATAATTGGGGTGGTAATTTATATTAGTGGAGCTAGTGATTTAAAGAGAATATACAGGTATTGCAGTGAAAGAGATAATAAATTCATTATCTAAATTTGGAAAATACATATCTCCCCGCATGAACATAGGAAATACTTTTCTCATTTCTCAGATTGAGTAGGGTATTCTTAGATGAAATAATAAAAAAAAAAGCCTCAGTTATAGAAAGAAATAATTTTTTTATTATTGACTTTGTAGGCCGGAGCGGAAGCAATGATGTCCCATTTAATATCAAACTCAATATAATTATCTTTTGATTCCCATATAAATTTACTTAATCCAGTGGAATTAGCATTCTGTCTATTCCTAAAATATTCGCCACCCTAGATTTAATCATATTTTCTGTTGAGCCAATATAAATTATTATTCCTTTCCTTGGGCTATAAAAGTGCAGTCGTATACCACACTTAATCTTTCACATGAATTCTTAAAATTACAAGTATTTTTAACTCTACAATGACAATTTTCATAAATGTTGTTATGTGTGATTGTATTAGATGAAGAATAGTATTATTTCTTAAGGTTCCATTATTGGGATTTATATATAAGCAATTATTAGGGTTATTAGAATTTGGGGGATGTATTCTAAGACATGGTGAGTTATTAGGATTATTATTATTGGCATTTCTATTAGTGTAGAATGTATTTAATTTCCTGTTGTTGATCGATGATATGATAGCGAATAAGTTAGAGGTTAGGCTAAAACCAATATTAACAGTTTTGTGGTTAATTACTTCATTATATCCTCACTGTTAAAGTGTTTATAGATGGCTTTGAATATAGGTTTAATAATGTTATTTTTAATTTGCATAGTGTATGGAGTAATAAACCATATTTTATTAGATTTACCAGGGTGATTCCTATTTATAGGTACATTGTAATCTGTTTTTGATTTTCTATAGTTAATGGAATGTGTATGAACACAATGTTTATTAATTATGTTATTATCATTGTAGTAATCATTACAGTTGTAAACTGGATGTTTTTAAAATTTTTCTTGAGTTTGTTACATGACTTAGTGTGGTTTTTCTATTATTATGTATACTATTATTAGTTTGATTTAAAGTGATCTTACGTTTTTTATCATTATCAATTTCTTGTTTATATGTATTTATACTTATATTTTAAGTAAGTTTAGCAGTTTTAGTTTTCCGTTTGTAATTAGTTGTGTTATCTTTATTAATGCTGCTAGGGTGGTAGTATTCTATTCTGTTTCTATATCCAGCGTTTGCTAGGGCTATATTGTAGTGGTTTGCATGTTTGTTAAATATTTCTTCATTCGAAGATAAATATGTTAGTCTTTTACTAATATTAAAGGCCAATGCGTTTTTAATTGATCTAGGATTATTGTTTTGGAAGTTGATATAGCTTAGATTTGAATTGGGTTTTCTGAAGAGTTCATGTAATCCTGTAGATAAATTAAAGTTAACATTTAAAAAACTAATTGAATTATTATCCCTCTCAATAGTTATGGAAAGACTATGTCTTTTGAAAAAAATGTAAACATTTTTTTAAATTAGTTCTAATCTATTAGATGTATTTTTATGGTCCCTATACAGTCCACCAATGATTTCAGGTAATTTATCACACATGGGACTTGTCATATGTGGTGCAGTATCTCACATGGTGAATAAGTTTCACATATACTCTCTAACAAACAGTAGTATTATACAAAAGAAGTTGCGATA
The DNA here is from genome assembly GCF_006345805.1 of Octopus sinensis. Lineage (NCBI taxonomy): Eukaryota > Metazoa > Mollusca > Cephalopoda > Octopoda > Octopodidae > Octopus > Octopus sinensis. The sequence goes on from NC_042997.1 coordinate 173,955,165, forward strand.
TGAATCAATGTATCTTGATATCGAGTTTTTTTAAGATCGAAGATCCGATCTAGATGCTCGGAACAGAGTGAACTTCCTTAAAGGCCGACAAGGGCCTGTTGAGCGTGTTCGACTGAGTGACGGTTAAGTCAATAGTGTAAGCAATGCAATTGAGCATTTAATATCGAACACAATTCAAATGGACACAAGCAAGAAATATAGCCATATGTATGCGTGACTGTGTTAAAAACTTCAGTGCTACTGTGTGGTATCTTTGGCTAGTGTCTTTTGCCACAGCCTCGGACCGACCAAAGCCTTCTGGGTGGTTTTGACAGACAGAAACTGAAAGAAGTTTGTCGTATACATTGTGTGTGTGTGCGCGCGCGTGTATTTATGTATGTGAGTGTTTAGGTCTCTGTAAAACTAGCGGTTCGGCAAAAAACATACAATAAGTACAAGGCTTAAAAAACAAATACTGAGGAAGATTTGCTCGACTAGATCCTTCAAGATGGTGCCCCAGCACGGCTGCAGTCTAATGACTGAAACAAATAAACTATAAAAGATATCTAGCTACCTATGTGTCTTTTATTTTATTTATTCATTTATAATTTTTTTTGTTCTTTTCTTCCCTTTTACGATCCCTCTTGATCGAAAACCTACGCCACCCCCTTTTTTTTTTGTTTTCTTCATCCCCCAAAAGAAAAGCTCTACCTTGTAACTTGTCCCATCTGTGTGCAGCCCTGTGTGGCCAATAAAGAAACTTATCTATCTATCTATCTATCTATCTATCTATCTATCTATCTATCTATCTATCTATATCTATATATATATATATATATATATATATATCTATATATATATATATATATATATATTCTGTCGCATGTATGTGTGCATGTATGTACATACATGCATATATAATTTCCCATAGTAGCAATGATATAAATCGTAATTCGCTTTCTGGTGGCAAATATTTTACCTATAAAATTTATAACACTCATAAATAAATGACAATAAAACAACAGCAGGATGTAACGAATATTTTATGGGAAATAAAAAGAAAGTCAAGATCATTTATAATAAAAAAAAAATTATTATTATTATTATCGTTTTCTGAATCAATTTCATTCGCACTAGGCTCGCGCGCACCATCACTTGTAGACGCGATCGCCGATTCACAAGCACCTGTAGACGAATTTGTAGATTTCTTTAAAAAAAAAACAAGTCTAGAGTTGTTTGCATAGAAGATTTTTTCGCTCTCTATAAATTTCTCGGTAACACGCAGAAGCATTTGTCATGGTAGTAGAAACTTTTGCACTTCGTTCAAAATTTGGATTTTGTGCATTTATAATAAAATAAAACTCGTAAAATGTATCCTCGTAAAAGGCGTATTATTATACATACATATATACATATATATATCTATATTATATATATATATCTCTATATATATATATATATATATATATATATATATATATATATATATATATAATATATATATATATATATATATATATATATATATATATATATATATATATATATATATATATATATATATATATTATATATATATATATATATATATATATATATATATATATATATATATAATATATATATATATATATAGATATATATATATATATATATATATATATAATATATATATATATATATAATTTAAGGCGGCGAGCTGGCAGAACCGTTAGCACGCAGTGCGAAATACGTAGCCGTATTTCATCTGCCGTTACATTCTGAGTTCAAATTCCGCCGAGGTCGACTTTACCTTTCATCCATTTGAGGTCGATAAATTAAGTACCAGTTACGCACTGGGGTCGATGTAATCGACTTAATTCGTTTGTCTGTCCTTGTTTGTCCCCTCTATGTTTAGCCCCTTGTGGGTAATAAAGAAATATATATATATATATATATACAAGCATGAAAATATGTATATTCAGAAGCGAGCTCCGCAATGAAAAAGAAATATTGGTGTAACATACTTAACATATGTGTTCAGGCGAAAAGTCAGAGGCTGCAGTTTTTATCCAGAAAAATAGCTTTATAGACATATGGTGTTGAAACACACAATGTACTTCAGAGCTTAGCAAAACGAAATCGCACCGAAATTACGGGAATGCCACAGATACGAATTTCGCCGTTTTTGTGAATTCTCCATATCACGCACCCGTTTCACGTCAGAAACGAAATCGAATCTTTTAGTCTGAAGTTTATAGACATAATATATAAACTATACCCTTATTTGCAAGTGCGCTACATGAGCAGAATAATTTCGATTTAGCAACAGAAGCAACGCTACATTAAAACTTTGTCAATATAGTTACACCGGCGGTGCTCCAGCACAGCCACAGCCTTAAGGCTGAAACATATATAAGAATAAAAGAATAGTATGTTAAATGTATTATATTGATAAAGTTTATACATATGCATAGGTACGTACATACATATATACATACACGCACATACATACATGCACATACAAATACACAAACGCAAGCATAAATGAAGATAAATTTTGATACGCATAGCATACGGAAAGTAGTCTTAATAAGAACTGCCCACACCTTACATAGAGTAACCGTCATTCAAGAGTAAATATGGAAACAAAACAGAGAAGTTCACATATCCAGTATGTACAGAAATGCACTCGGTAGTAAAGTGAAGGTGCGATTAAAATAATTATAAAATAATAATAATAATAATAATAATAATAATAATAATAATTATAATAATAATAATAATAATAATAATAATAATACAAATAATAATAATAATACAAACAAGGAATCATACCACCTAATAAACATGAAGAAGAAGAACAAGATGAAGAAACAACAAAAGCTATAAAACAAATGAAATCCAAACTAAAAATAGAAGAGCAACGAACCATGATAAAACGATGGCAAGAAAAGCCCCTTCATGGTAAAT
>NC_042997.1:173963095-173978095 GCF_006345805.1 Octopus sinensis
TTCAATTTTCTGCAATGTTATTTGAATTAACAGGAGAAATGAATTTATCGTAGTGTTTATGTTTTCTTTTGTTACTCTCTCTCTCTCTCTCTACTCTCTTTTACTCTTTTACTTGTTTCAGTCGTTTGACTGCGGCCATACTGGAGCACCGCCTTTAATCGAGCAACTCGACCGCGGGACTTATTCTTTTCTAAGCCCAGTACTTATTCTATCGGTCTCTTTTGCCGAACCGCTAAGTAACGGGGACATAAACACACCAGCATCGGTTGTCAATCAATGCTAGGGGGACAAACACAGACACACAAACACACACACGCATATAATATATATATAATATAATATATATATATATATATAAATAGATAACTTAGAGATGTTCGACCAATGATTGGTCCAGGCATATATATACACATATACGACGGGCTTCTTTCAGTTTCCGTCTACCAAATCCACTCACAAGGCTTTGGTCGGCCCGAGGCTATTGTAGAAGACACTTGCCCAGGGTGCCACTGCCTGAACCCGGAACCATGTGGTTGGTAAACAAGCTACTTACCACACAGCCACTCCTGCGCCTATTTTCATTTTTTTAAAAATTTGAATTAAATTTTACCTCATTTCAGACATTTGTGGATGGAGTACCAGGTAGAAAATGAAACCAACGTGTTCATTTGAGAACTTAATAGTAACTATAGATATTAACGTGTTTACGTTGCAATCACAGAGAGACAGACAGACAGAGATAGACAGATAAGCAGACAGAGACACAGAGAGAAAAAAATTCACACACATGAAATTATGTAGCTAAGAGATACATACGTACTCTGAGGTACGCAACTCACCCTCTTCTGAACTTGTATTTTTCACTGAAAGTAGTTAGTAAATAATTAAAAATTAATTAATACTAAGACAACAGAAATGTCTGCTTAAGGCGCGTGGCTCAGTGGTTAGAGCGTCAGGCATACAATCGCAATGTACCGAGTTCGATTCCTGGACTGCGTGTTGTGCTTTTCTTGAGCAAGACACTTTATTTTTACATTTGTTTTGTTGGGTAATGTAGAAATGAGCTGCGACGTACTGGCTTTGGATAACATCGGTGGCTTGGAGACAGGAGGCTGACGTGCATGGGCAACTGCTGGTCTTCCATAAATAACATTGCCCGGACTTGTGTCTCGGAGGGGAACTTTCTAGGTGCAATCCCATGGTCATTCGTGCCCGAAGAGGGTCTTTACCTTTAGGTTTTATATACATTTGAAAAAGTGAATACAACTAATTCTTCTGGTAATTTTTCCACTTTAATAATTAGATATTTATAAGTTTACAAGACATATAAACTTCTAATTATTAAAGTGGGAAAATTATCAGAAAAGTCATTTCTATTAATTTTTTCAAATATACAATACTGTACCATGGTTTTTCTATTTCCTTTTCTACTATATATATATATATATATATATATATATATATATAACGAAGCGTTAGCGCAAAGCTGTGCTTAGGTATGAGCAGAATTTAGGCTAGTTCAAATATGTTTGTGACACATTTCAACTGCTAAAATATACTGCAGTTACAGTGGAAAATAAGTCACTCTTATGGTAAAAGGTGTGAAAACACCGATTCGTTCAATGTCGCCATCTATCAGGCATCACAGACATCGATGTTTCGAGCTATTTTGGCTCCTGTTAATGACAAAGGTAACTCGAGCGATCTATTAGCGCAAATCAACTAGCAACAACAACAACAATAATAACAGCAATAACAACAGCAACAACAATAACAATAAATATATAAATTCATCACAGCTGAAACACCATTGAATTTAAGACTGCGCTAACAGAGTTGACCTGGGATTAAACAGCTCTTTCACAACAATCACCATGAAGCCCGGACTAAAACCTGAGAAAGGTGAGCAAACAAGTGAGTCCCTACGTAGTCATTAGACCTGCTAAATACTCAAAACAACCCTAGTACTTCCATTAGATAATGTGGTCCTAGGTTTTCAGCATATATGGTGAGTGAAGTGAGGGAGGAAAACAAAGCTGTGGTGTTCAACGCTAGAAATAGTAAGTCTGCGTAATCAAGGCTGACCTGGAGCTATACAACAACACCCGTGTCACAACACTACCACTACAATTACAAGAACCACAGCCTCGACTACCATCAACACGAACACCACCAAAACCAACTCCAACACCACAGCAACCCAGACCACCACCAGCAACAACGCTTCAACCATCATCACACCTTAGTGATGACGATGGGGGTGGATGAATGGTGCTATGAAAGGTAGTGGTGGTGGTCATGGCAACAGCGGCGGTGATGGTTGTAGTGGTGGTAGTGGAAGTGGTGGTGGTGGGGGTTGTCATCGTCGTGTCGACGGTGATTGCGGTGGTGCTGGTTGCGGTGTGGAGACTGTGGTGGTGGTCGTCATCGGGGTGAAGGTGGTGAATGGGTGACGGGTGGAGTGGGAACGGAGTGTGCTTGTCGGTTAAAGAGGTGGGAAAAGCGGAGATTATTGTGATAGGGGTGAGTATATGTGGTATTCATGATGGTGGTAGTGGTGGTGGTGGTCGTAGTGAGGTTGGCGATGATGGTTAAGTTGCTGCTTGTAATGGATAGCTTCTTGATGGCGTTGGCGGAAGTTGGGACCGCGGGCAGTGGGTATAGGGTGGAGTGAAGGCGTTGGGACATGAAGAAGGCGCCATAGCTACAGAAAGGTTTCAGCATCGAAAACTAACACGCTGTACGTTGTGTGTGTGTGTGTGTGTTGTGTGTGTGTGTGTGTGTGTGTGTGTGTGTGCATGTGTGTGCGTGTGTGTATGTGTACGTTTGTATGTATCTAGGTGTCGTGTATGTATATTTTTATGTATACATGTATGCGTGCATGTATGTATATATGTATGTGTGTATATGTATGTGTGTGTATGTATGTATTATGTATGTGTGTATGCCTGTATGTATATATGTGTGTGTGTATGCATACGCGTGCACTCGTTTTTATGGGAGCGTTTGTGGATAGATAAATCTAAAATGCATACATATACAAAATTACATATAGCATAAACAAGAATATACACACACACACACACACACATACAAACATACAATCATATATGTGTATGGCGTGTGTGACAAAGTGTGTGCGTATATATATATATATATATATATATATGTATATATAGAGGTAGATAGATATATATATGATAGATAGATAGATAGACAGACAGACAGACAGACAGACAAACAGACAGACAGATAGATAAGGTAGATAGATAGATAGATAGATAGATAGATAGATAGATAGATAGATAGACATATAGACAGATAGATAGATAGATAGATAGATAGATAGATAGATAGATAGATAGATAGATAGATAGATAGATAGATAGATAGATAGATAGATAGGCAGACAGACAGAAAAATAGATAGATAGATAGATAGATAGACATATAGACAGATAGATAGATAGATAGATAGATAGATAGATAGATAGATAGATAGATAGATAGATAGATAGATAGATAGATAGATAGATAGATACACACGTGGAAATACACACACACACACACACACTGCAAATAAATGGATATAGATATGTAAACTATCAAATACACTGTAGTCTGTGTATGTGTGTGCGCACGCATGTGTGTGCGCACGCATGTGTGTATATACATAATTAATGCACACACATAAATATACATTTCTAAGTATGTATGTATGTGCAGAATATATCAATATTACTTTGCAGCCTTTTGTATATTCGTGTGTGTGTGCGTGTGTATGTACATGTGTGTATGTGTGGGCGTTTGCATGTGTGTGTAAATATGTATGTGTATATGACCGCATGCAAGCCATGTGCCATTAGAATCGACGGTGATATCGAATAATGTGTGGGGCAGCGGATTAAGGGGTGGGCAGAGTGTTTTTTTTTTCCCTCTTACTTCCCTCCCTCCCTCCCTCCCTCTACTCACCTCTAGCATCACTTATATCTTATTCTTACCACCCCACCATCACTACTACCTAACCAACCAAACCATCTACCTTCTTTTCTATTTCCTTTCAACCATTTTCTAGCCTCGCACTACCACCACCACCACCACAACCACTACCACCACCACCACCACCAACGCCATGGTCGTCTTCCATTCGTCTTCCATTCTACAGTCGTCGCTTCGGCCAGAACAGCTTCGCCACCCAGATGCTGGCCATATCGGGTTTCACCTGGAGAAATTGGTGTAGAGGTTTCTCCTCTCACCGGAAGTCACCGCAACTGTCCCGTCGATATCTTTCTTTTACAACTGTTCTATTTCAGTTTCACACTATTAACAATAGGCGACATTTCCTTCCCGTCCGTCCCCATCTTCTCCTCATCTCCTTTGCTCTGTTCTCTTCATGTTGTTGCTGTTGTTGTTGTCTCTTTTTGTTACTTGTTTTTGTCTCTTTTGATTTTTTGCTCTGTGTCTTTGTTTACAACTTTTCTGTGTCTTGTTTTGTTCTACGCGACATTGTGTGTGTGTATGTATGTGTGTGTACACAAACGTATATTCATATAGGCGCAGGAGTGGCTGTGTGGTAAGAAGATTGCTTCCTAACCACATGATTCTGGGTTCAGTCCCATTGCGTGGCACCTTGAGCAAGTGTCTTCTACTATAGCCTCGGGCCGGCTAAAGCACAGTGAGTGGATTCAGTAGACGGAAAGTGAAAGAAGCCCGTCGTATACATGTATATATATATATATATATATGTGTGTGTGTGTGTGTGCGTGTGTACGCATATATTTGTGTATGTTTGTCCCCCCACCATCGCATGACAGCCGATGTTAGTGTGTTTACATCCTTGTAACGTCGCGGTTTAGCAAAAGAGACTGATAGAATAAATACTGGGCTTACAAAGAATAAGTCACAGTCTAATGACCGAAAGAAGTAAAATAATAAAGAATACCCGATCGCTATTCCACTTAAACACATCGACGCGGTGCCCCAGCATGGCCGCAGTCCAAAGACTGAAGCAAGTAATAAATAAAAGTAATACATATGCGAGCATTTAACCTTCTTGAAAGAGTCGCCAAATATCCCACAAATTAAACTCTTTCTGTCTAGAAAAGAACATGCATTAGTCTCTACTCTTTTACTTGTTTCAGTTATTTGACTGCGGCCATGCTGGAGCACCGCCTTTAGTCGAGCAAATCGACCTCAGGACTTATTTTTTGTAAGCTTAGTACCTATTCTATCGGATTCTTTTGCCGAACCGCTATGTTACGGGAGTGTAAACACACCAGCATCGGTTGTCAAGTGATGTTGGGTGGACAAACGCAGACACAAAAACATGTATATACACACACATACATATATATATATATATATATATATATATATATATAAAACTTAGATATGTTTCGACCAGAGATTGGTCCAGGCCATGTCTAACTTAATAACACCACCTGATAGGATTATTCGAATCCTGTTTATATATATATACATTCAGTTTCCGTTTACCAAATCCACCCACAAGGCTTTAGTGGGCCTGTGGCTATAGTATAATTTTTTATAATACTTTGCGTCGGTATCATCGTCCTAATAACGCAAAATACCGACTCATTAGGTTGATGTATAAAATCCATTTGCTAGATTTCGTTCAAGATGTTTTTATCACTTATTTTGCGTATCATTGTTGAGACAAATTCAAATTAGCCGGTCAAGAAATAGGATGTATCGATTAACTTGATTAATCAATATTTTGCTGTATTAGTACAATGATATCGACGCAATATATATTAACAATAATAATATAATAACATTCTTCCGATAAAATCTTAATGAAACAATTGTAGAATTATGCAATAAAACCATTTACTCACTTGTTATATATGTAAGTATATATGTTCATGTGTGTGTCTGTGCATCATATCTTTATATACACACACAGTAGATGGGCAGGCGGTTGTTAATCAAAGCATTTATTGATATATAAATATGAATATAAATATAATTAAGCAATAAATAAATAACAAGAAATAAGGAAAGTGGGGGTTCATGGTATCCTTCTTAGATAGGTTGATATACTGAAAGTTCACACTCTAGCATCAAAGATATAAAAAAAGGAGGATCCGAGTAGTTATCCGGAAAGGAGTGGCTGTGTGGTAAGTAGCTTGCTTACTCACCACGTGGTTCCAGGTTTAGTCCCACTGCGTGGCACCTTGGGCAAGTGTCTTCTACAATAGCCTCGGGCCGACCAAAGACTTGTGAGTGGATTTGGTAGACGGAAATTGAAAGAAGCCCATCATATGTATGAATATATATATATATATATATATATATATATATAATATATATATATATATATATGTTGTGGTGTGTGTGTGTGTGTGTGTGTGTGTGTGTGTATGTTTGGGTATCTGCGTTGTCCCCCCAAAATCGCTTGACAACCGATGCTGGTGTGTTACGTCCCCGTCACTTAGCGGTAAGGCAGAAGAGCCCGATAGAATAAGTACTAGGCTTACAAAGAATAAGTCCTGGGGTCGATTTGCTCGACTAAAGGCGGTGCTCCAGCATGGCCACAGTCAAATGACTGAAACAAGTAAAAAGAAGGTTAATGTTATCATTCCAATTTCACTAATAAGAGAGAGCAGAATACGGGTTATTCCTTACAGTTTTTCTGTGTGAGGTGCTCAAAAGTGCACTACTGGGTGATGTATGGACATAAACATGAAGTAGATTGGTGTTAGCTAATGTTCATGAAATAGCATAAGTTTCAATTATATAAAACACTCACCCCATATCTTAAAATAATAATAATGAAATTATTGTATACAGAGCCCAGGTGCACCACAAAGAATAGTTGAACACAAAACGTAAAACCTGGAATTAAATATTGAAACGTATCTTTCCAACGTGCTAAGGATTCCTTCTGGACTCTGTTTATATGTGGCTGAGTATGTGTGTCTAACTGTGTGTGTCACTGTGTGTCTGTGTGTTATTGTGTGTGTGTGAGTGGACGTGTGTGTATGCGTTAGCGTATGTGCGTGTAGGTGTTTGTATCGACGTATGAGCGTGTCTGTCTTTGTGTGTGTGTGTCATTGTGTGTGCGTGTATGTGTGTGTCATTGTATGTGTGTGTGTGTCATTGTTTGTGTGTGTGTGTGTCATTGTTTGTGTGTGTGTCATTGTTTGTGTGTGTCATTGTGTGTGTGTTATCGTGTGTGTATGTTATTGTGTATGTGTGTCTTTCTGTGTGTGCGTGTGTGTGTGTGTTTGTGTGTGCGTGCGTGCGTGTGTGTATCTGTGCACTGTGTCCATTTGTAAAATGCCAGTCATTTTTTCATAAATTCTCTATTCTTCGTTCTTTCGTTTACTTTCAATTTCTTTCAACATCTTTACATTATCTCCGATTCTTATATTTTATTTTCATTTCCCTTTTAAACCTTTAAGTTGGTCTTTCATTTCACTTTTACATCTCCTTTTCATCTTTTCTTTCTACTCTGCCAGTCACCTTTCTGTTTTTTTTTTCCTATCTTTTTTTATGGAAATGTTTTACTCTATAAAAATTTCGCCTACGCTCTTACGATTATCAGCATCGTCGTCGTCGTCGTCGTCGTTATCGTTATCAGCTTCCTCCTCATCATTATATCATCATCCTCATCATCATCATCATCATCATCATAATCAGCAACAATGGCTACAACAGCAACAACAACAGCAATAACAAACCATTTTCGCGCCAGCAGTAATTTATATTAACAATATTAGCATTAGCGAATTCATCTCCATTAATATATAAATTACCAATCTCATTAGTACGACAGCCATCATCTCCATTACTACTGCCGCTGCTCCATTACTATTACTACTACTACTACTACTACTACTACTACTACTACTACTACTACTACAAATACTGAAATGTTAATTTTAAAAATGAGTCAACGACAAAACTTCTGTGCGGTCGTTCATCCTGCAGGCAAATCTCCCTCAAGCTATCATCCGGTACTCTGAAAACAAGCAAACGTTAGACGATGTGACATAAAGTATACTGGGCTAAAAAAAAAAATAGAAAAAGAAAGGACAAGATGATCATGGTTAGAAGGCCTTGGGTTATACATCTGCTGGATTACGGTTAACTTTGCTCTAAGCAACGACATAAATAAAAGAAAATGAATACAACTTCTTTGAATATATAACCATGTATTCCCGTAAATAAGTGATGAAAATTTGAAGATACATAGACAAAATTGTATCTCAGAAATTTTATTTATTACATAACTATTATTTGTACGTGATCAACTGGAGCGGTGAGGCATATTGGTCTTATGCTATGACTTCCGTTCGACTCAAAATCTTTGCGTCATGGTGAATGGCACATATTCTAAGAAAACTTCAAACGGTAGTACCCCAGCATGACCACAGCTTTAAAGCTAAAACACTTTAAAGAATTTAAAGAAAATTCACGACAGGCGTAGGAGTGGCTGTGTGGTAAGTAGCTTACTTACCAACCACATGGTTCCGGGTTCAGTCCCACTGCGCGGCACTTTGGGCAAGTGTCTTCTACTATAGCCTCGGGCCGACCAAACCCTTATGGGTAGATTGGTAGGCAGAGGACTGAACGAAGCCCGTCGTATATATGTGTATATATATATATATATATATATATATATATATATATATGTATGTGTGTGTGTGTGTGTGTGTGGTGTGTGTGTGTGTGTATGCGTTTGTGTGTCTGTCTTTGTCCCCCAACATCGCTTGACAACCGATGCTGGTGTGTTTACGTCCCCGTTACTTAGCGGTTCGGCAAAAGAGACCGATAGAATAAGTACTAGACTTACAAAGAATAAGTCCTGGGGTCGATTTGCTCGACTAAAAATGGCGGTGCTCCAGCATGGCCACAGTCAAATGAGTGAAACAAGTAAAAGAGTAAAAGAGTAATAGTTGTTATGCCAGAAGCAACTTAAATCTTAGATATCTAGAAAATGTGAGCAACAAAGGCCTTTGGGGATTTTTTTCTTTTTTTCTTTATCATTTTCTATTTTTTTTAAAGTCTAGCAAGAATCCACCAGCCAGCAAATGGTGCCGAAGAAGACCAGTGGAAAATATAGCAAGGCAAACTTTGAATAAGAATCGAGAGAGGAAAAGACAAGTAGGACACTTGGGATCACGTTGGAAGATCGAGAGAAGAGGAATTCAAGTTCACGGAGATGACATGGAACCAAGAGTAAAGAATGAGTACTGCAGAGAACATGTTGGAAAATTGTTGTGGAAAATCTGTTTCACCAGGAATCCAGACTTTAGTTAGTTAATATTCAGTTCATTTCTAGGCGGCGAGCTTGACAGAATCGTTAGCACACCGGGCAAAATGCTGTGTGTGTGTGTGTGTGTGTGTGTGTGTGTGTGTGTGGTGTGTGTGTGTGTGTGTGTTGTGTGCCTTGGTAGGCTGAATTTATTCGCATATTTCTGTATATTAAGGCGGCCAGCTGGCAAAATCGTTAGCACATGGGCTAAAATGATTCGAGGCGTTTTGTCTGTCTTTAAGTTCTGAGTTCAAATTCCGCCGAGGGCGACTTGGCGTTTCATCCTTTCGGGGTCGGTAAAATAAGTCCCAGTTGAACAATGATATTGATGTAATCGACTTAACACCTACCCCAAAACTGCTGGCTTAGTGTTCAAATTTGAAATCAATATTTAGCTCATTTTATCTTACATTTCACCTCTATATATTTTTGCAAATTTTTTTCTCGGTGAACAAACGGGAAATGTATAAAAGAATTTCTGACACTGGCACGAGGAAGTAACAAACTCTGGGAATAGAAGAGTTGATCGAATCGGCATAAGAGATTAACTTGTACTTATTTTGTAGACCCCTGAAGTTAACCTTGACAAGATTTGAACTCAGAATCTAAAGAAGCGTAACTAACCACCACAAGGCATTTAGTTTGAAATTCGACCAAGTTTGCAAATCTACGGCCCTAACGAGGAGTGTGTATATAATGAAACTTAAGACTCCATTCTAGTGTAACGAAAGTTCTTTAAGCATAAGCATAGTGACCCTGGACTCCATTCCGCCCATTTAGTGTATGTATTCTCCATAACTCTTTCTTTACACATTAGCTTTATAATTAACGTCTGAATTGTGATGGATATCATTGACCAACTCATCCATGACCAATGGATGCTCTCCAGGCATCCATGTCAATAGTACATAAGTGACAGATATTTTTAACTGAAGTGGTTTGTTACCACGGTTGAGCACTTCTCGCCAGCCTTGTCTTTTTTGTTTTTCAGATATTTTGTTCAAATATGAAAAACGTCAATAAACACGTGTGTATCTGTGTATCTGTGTATAGCATATTCTTTTCCTTTCTCTCACTGCTTCTCTCTCTCCCTCTCTCTCTGTCTTTTCTCTCTTTCACTCTGTATATGCATTACTCTCTCCTTTTCTCACTTTTACTTTTTTCAGTCATTTGACTGCGGCCATGCTGGAGCACCGCCTTTAGTCGAACAAATCGATCCCAGGACTTATTCTTTGTAAAAATAATAAGCAACCTTAATCAATATTTGAACCTTATTGTATTCTCATCAGAGGCATCCACATCATTCTGATATTTATTTATCTATCTATCGTCACATACGCACGCAGACACGCACACATGAGCGCGTACGCACGCACACACACACACACACACACACACACACACACACACACACATTATAAATGTAAGGCTCCGATCATCAACTGGTAAACGGAGCCTAGTTTTTTCTTGAATATGCATTGTCTGAATATCTCTTTAAATATGAATTAAAAGTTTGAAGAAAGCGCTTATCCTTATGTTCTTTCGTTTAAAAACCTGGTTCTCGTGGTAATATTTTTATCACCAGAAACGAAATCAAAAGCGTGAGCATGAAGCAACCGTTTCTGTACGCCTGTACGTGTTGATCACAATGGTTTTTTTAAACGAGAGGTCATAAAATAAAGATAAGCTTTGGTTCTGTATCTGGTTTGCAACATTCTTTTTATGAATTCGTGTGTTGAAACAAATTTTGTTGTGTCTGGGGAGAATTATTATACCAATATAATTAACCCACGCATTGGTTCAATTCCACTCATTTGTTATGAGTCAATTGGTTAAATATCAAACTAACTAATTAATTGTTTGTTTAACAAATCGACCGTTTGTTAAACCAATGCGTGTTTTAATAGTATTGGCATAATGACTTACCCCAGACTCAACATAATAAGGATAAGCATTTCCTTCAACCTTTCATTTCATATTTCAAAGGTAATTCAAACAGTGAATATTTAGAAAAAAAAAAAATACAGGATCGACGCTTACCGGCTGATGATCGCAAATGAACAGCTCTGAAAATGTGAAATTGGAGACTTTCAATTATAATTCATTAAAGGATTCTTTACATATGCACTGAATCCTCTAATTTATCACTTCTGGTGAATCAACAGAGATACATACATACATACATAGATACATACATACATTCAAGATTAATCAGCCGAAATTGCGAGGATGATCAGGTTCTTGACCGAGGATAAAAGGCTTCGAATGACCCGTCCTTGTTTTTTGTATCGTCTATCTTGATGTTTCGTTGTCCCTTTTTCTATCACCTAGTTGTCCGGATGTTTTGCGTTCTTGTCCCATCTTGTATTTTATTTTTTTATTTTATATATACATACATATATGTGTGCGTTTATACGTACACACATACACATATATACACATGTTTAATTTGACTATAACATAGGTATTTAGATTTCACTTAGATACATATCTTTAAGCTGCTCTAAAAATATTTAGATATTTATTTACTGATACAACAATGAACAAGCTTCATAGCAACCATCGCAGACTAAAAACAACAATCACCAGTAATAAACGTAAATGTCCAAGTATAAGAAATACATGATGGAAATTTAATTTCTTTAGTGGATTGACAGAATAAGCTAAGCGAAAATAATAAATACTTAGTCGTATTCAGTTACTTCTCTTAATCTTCTGGGATCACATCCTGTCGAGACTAGCTTCCTTTTTCGTCCTTCTGGGATCGATTTAATCGACTGTATCCATTACAACAAATTTCTGGATGTGTGCCGATGTTAGAGATTTCTATTTTTGTGTTATTTATACAAAGGCAATGCAGGCCAAAGTCGGTAGAGCAGTATACAGCCTGTCTTGTGATATTTATTTATATTTCCATTATGCTCTCTCATTGACACTGATCCTACTGGGATCAGTTTGTAGCTTCGTACTTAATATTAGAAATCATTAATTTGGCGTCACATAGAGCTCAATACAACGGCTCAGTAAATTCATTTCACTGAATTTTAATTTACATATTTTTTTGCATGTGACATCTTTGAAATAATATTAAATGCGTAACAGGTTTATATCTAATGGTTTTTAGGTGGTGTTCTTTGGCTTGGGACAAATCTAAAACAAATGTCAGTTGTAATTGTTTTCGCGGGCAGAAAGGACTATAAGTCTACGGAAGCAGAATTACATAGACCAGACTTACACGTGATTTCTGATGGGGAAACCTGTTATAACATTCTTTACATACACACACACACGACATGCTTCAGTTTTGCGTCTACCAAATCCACTCACAAGACTTTGGTTGGCCCAAAGCTCTAGTACAAGACACTTGCTCAAGGTACCACGCACCCCAAACTATGTGGTTGGGAAGTGAATTTGTTATCTATATATACATGTGTGTGTGTGCGTGTGTGTCTGTGTATATACACACACTCACACATAGATACATATAGACATCGATAGATAGATAGATAGATAGATAGATAGATAGATAGATAGATAGATAGATAGATAGATAGATAGATAGATAGATAGATAGATAGATAGATAGATAGATATCTGAGTATAAACATTTAGAATTATACGCATTAAAAATTATACATACATAAAGCGTCAATAGTTAACCAATAAAGTGATATTTAAGTGTCGAATTTGCAGAGTCATTACAGAGTAGAGCAAAATGTGAAGCAGTATATGTTCCATCCGTCTGCAATCTGGGCTTAAATTCTACCGAACTCAACTTAACCTTTCAGGTAAGACAAAACAAAGTACCCCTACAGAGAGGTGGATTGGTGCAATTGTTAGAGCTTCAAATGAAATGCTTTAAAGAAATGTTTTCTGATGATAGATTCTACGTCCTGAATTCAAATCCCGTCGGGATTATTTTTGCCTTTCATTCAATCGGGGTCGTGAAAATATTGTACCAGTATTTGGGCCGATTTCTCCCCTCAAAAACTGATGGCCCTTTGCCCAAATCAGAAGCCGTTATTTTGCGTTATTAAGGCAGAATCGGCAGTGTTTGAAATAATGACCTGCGGCATTTGTTCTGGCACTCTACACTCCCAGTTCAACAATGGCTTAAATCAACAAATAGCTCATGAATGCTCTTAGCAAAGTCCACTTTGTGCACGCATTCAAGACAAATCTTTTAACCAACGAGACTTAGTTAATCTGGTAAAAAAATTGGGTTTGTGCATGAGAATTGCTCTTCTATCCCTGGTTAGGAAACGGTTTTTTTTTTCTCTCTTGCAGATACTCAGAAACATGAATCTACAAATAAATTAGCTTTGGTTCCAAGCTATAGTTAGTACTCAAAACCCAGCAAGATAAAAGTAAATCAAAACCCACCATTTAAGTGACTTGGACTTGTGTTTCCATACCATAGGCTCAGGCGTAACTGTGTGGTAAGAAGCTTGCTTCCCAACCACATTGTCCCGGATTCAGTCCCATTGCGTGGCACCTTCCGCATGTGTCTTCTGCTCTTGGCTTGGGTCGATCAAAAACCTTGTCAGTAGATTTAGTGGACGGAAACTGAAAGAATCCTGTTTTATATATATATATATATATATATATATATATATATATATATATATATATATATATATATATAAGAATACAAAAAATGGGACAAGAACGCAACAGGTGACAACAAAACATCCAGACAGATGATACAAAAAGGGACAAGAAAAAACAAGATCGGATCATTCGGGGTTTTCTTTCCTCAGCCGAGTTCCAGATCATCTTTGCAGTTTCGGCTGGTTATACTCCAGACTGCTCCAATCTGGCCAGCCCCAAGGTAAATCTAAGCTAAGAGCACTAGATTCTTTGGAAGAAAGCAGCGAATGTATACGAAAACAAGAACGGAATAAAACGGAGAAATGGTACACAGATACAAATGCAAACAACAGGTGTCTTTCGACTAAGGACGAATCAAATTAAGTTGGCGTGCTTAACGGCAGGGGCATAAGAGATAACAGGCGTGGGAAGGAATATAGATGTTGCACGGATGGTAGTCGAACCAAAAATGAAAGGTCAGTCTTGGCGGAACACCGGTTACGTGGAAGGAGAGGAGATAGGTTGAGGCAGAGGGATAGAAGAATTAGAGAGGGAGAGAAAGAAGGAAAAAGAGGAAAAGGACACATATATATATATACATACATACATACATACATACATACATACATACATATACATGTGTGTGAGTGAATGTTTGTCCCCTATCACCACTTAAGAGCTGGCGTTAGTGTGTTTATGTCCGTGTAAATTAGCGGTTCAGCGAAAGCCACAGGTAGAATAAGTGCCGGGTTTAAAATGAAAAAGTACAGGGGTAGACTCATTAGGTTGAAAAATCCTTAAAATCGGTGCTCCAGCATGGCCGCAATATAATGAGAAAAAGAAGTAAAAGATAAAAGATAAAAAATAAAAGATAGGTTGAGACGTAAATCAAAGGGATATAAATTATCGTGAGTTTTCTTTAGTTTAAGCTTAATGATATCTTATTTACTGTATACAAGATTTATTCATTAAATTTTACTTCTTGTACTAGTTTCAATCATTGGACAGCAACCGGAAGTGGCAACTTCCTTTCTCGATTTTAATGAATTACTTCTGTTCACAGAATTTTGGTCAGAACACATTTTATCGCCCTTATCTGGAGTGAAATATAAAGACGACTTTTGTGCA
>NC_042997.1:173980595-174000595 GCF_006345805.1 Octopus sinensis
ACGATGTTCCTAGCTGTCCCTTTGGGCGATAAAAAGGTCGAGTTGTGTCCCTTAGACAGAAAATGTGTTGCATATAAAAAGCTTAGATTCTCGACCCCATGTCGAATTTATCGATTTTTTTCAGAACTGGGGGGAACTTTTCAAAATTTTCGCTGCGTTAGTTTTGAATTATGACATTGGGCTATGTGTGTGTCAAGTTTCATCAGAATCGGTTGAAAGCCGTGGTCAGGGTAAGGGTACAACCTGACAGACACACAGACAGACAAACTGCCGTTTATATATAGAGTGATTATTATTTACAGAATTGTAAAATTGGTACCGCTTATCAAATCATTACAGAAAATGCACATGCTAGATTATTTAGAAAAAAAACATCTCTATGAAATTGTAGCTCTTAATCTGAAGGGAAGGGGAAGGTGGGTACGTTGGTGTAAATTTTAGCACACTTGTCGCGAAAACATTGAGGTTTATGATCGAATCCCACCCGTATGGAAAACACACTTTTTCTTTCTCTGTCCCAATGTTACGAGACTATTTTTTTTTTTAGTCAATATACGGTGATTGCAAGGCGGCGAGCTGGCAGAAACGTTAGTACGCCGGATGAAATGCTTAACGCTATTTTGTCTGTCTTTACGTTCTGAGTTCAAATTCCGCCGAGGTCGACTTTGTCTTTCATCCTTTCGGGGTCGATAAATCAAGTAGCAGTTGCGTACTGGGTCGATCTAATCGACTGGCATCCTCCCCCCAAAATTCAGGCCTTGTTCCTAGAATAGAAAAGAATATACGATGATCGCTTATAAAAATATATTATTATTATTTATAGTGTATATATGTACGCACATACATACATACATGCACACATATACAAGCATAGGCTTACAAACACATTTAACAGGCTTCCGCACATTTCCCATCAATCAAATTTACCACGCAAAGCTTTGATCGACTTTAGGCTATCGCTTGTGCAGTTGCTTCTTAGCCCCCAAAAGTATTTCAACCGTGACTATAGTAGAACATATGATCCTTTTTGTTTAAGACAATAGGATATGATTTAAGTGAGATTTGCTGTTATTTATAACAACGGACTCTCGTAGTTACTCTATGAGTACCGGGCAGTATAGTATAATGAAAACGAGGAATCACGCAGTTTCGAAATAGTTAAGGCAGCGAACTGGTAGAATGGTTAACACGCCGGCCGAAGTGCTTAGCGGTATTTCGTCTGCCGTTACGTTCAGAGTGCAAATTCCGCCGAGGTCGACTTTGCCTTTCATCCTTTCGGGGTCGATTAAATAAGTACCAGTTACGCACTGGGGTCGATACAATCGACTTAATCTGTTTGTCCCCTCTGTGTTTAGCCCCTTGTGGGTAGTGAAGAAATAGGTATTTCGGCCGTCACTACGTTCTGAGTTCAAATTCCGCCGAGGTCGACTTTGCCTTTCAGAATCCTTTCGGAGTCAATAAAATAAGTATCAATTGAACATCCCGCCCACAAAATTGGTGCCCTTGTGGAAAAATTTGAAACCATATCTAACCGTCATCTAGAAGCAATTCATTTAATTTATCTTTCTTTCACTCTCTCCCACCTCTCTCTTACTTATGCTACTTCATCCTCCGAAAATATCTTCCTCTGTGTGGGCCCATTAAGTCTCTTTTTGGATTGTTCATCTTCTTATCTCACAGGCTCTCGCTGCATTTCTCTGTCTTTCTTGTGTCGTTTTAATTTCTGCCGTATGAAACTAACCTGTCACACCTCTTTATGCAGAAACAATAAATTGTTTTGTTTCATTGTATCTGTGTCTTCTTAATTATCCAACTTTTTCTTCCATTTTCTTTCCTCGCTCTCTTCTTCTTTTCTCGTTGCAAATATACATATATATGCATACGTACTCACATGTATTCATATACACACGCACACATGCGCTTGTGTGTGTGTGTGTGTGTGTGTGTGTGTGTGTGTGTGTGTGTGAGTCTGTGTGTGTAAGGTGGGGCGATGTGTCAATGCCAACGAGTATCGCCTCTGATCCTTTCATAAGGAGTCTCTCCCACGATGATAGATGAAGCTTGATATGAGACCCAGCAGTAATAGAAATAATGCGAAGATGTATTCTCTTCCCTGAAAGCAACTTCCATCCGCTTTCATCAGAGCGACAAACATACACACATATACATGCATACATTTTATATATATGTATGTGTGTGTGTATATATATATATATATATATATACGTATGTATGAATACTTACATATATACATACATACACATCCATGCACACACATACACTCATGTACATACATGCATGCATACATATAAACATGTATACGCCCATATGCATCTTTTTGCTTTCTTCAAATATTCACATCTTTATATTACCTCTGCATCACCTTCACCACCACCACCATTGATTCCATCAACATCACCATCTTTTGTCGCTTTGTCAATATAATCTCTATTTTTCCCTTATTACCGCCTTGTACTTCAACACCTGCCTGAATCCCACCCCACCCCCACCCCCGCGTTTTTTCCTTCATTCCGTTTATTTACCTTTTATTATTTTGCATTCATTAACGACAATTAAAATCCTGCAATTTACGTTGCTCTCTGTACATTTCATCAAATTATCAAATTCAACAATGCATCACCGCGATTTAAGTAATGACTTGAATGCAGAAGTAAAACCTCAAAACCAGCGAAGCTGCAAAAGGAAACTAATGTTTTAATAAACCGCTAAATTAGACTTAGTTTTTCTGTTTTTCTTTGTTTCACTTACATGTTCTTGTATACTTATTTTTTTAATCATTTCATTCTATGTAAATCCTTAGATTCTTTATCTGTCTTTTTATCGTCCCCCACCTCTATCCGTTGCCCTGGTGGCAGATATAAAAATCCATCAACTTCATCGGCGCCGTCTTCGTCGTCATCATCATCACCATTATTGTCATCATGGCGTGGCTTTATAGTAAAAAGCATGCTCCCCAACAACAACATGGTTCCGGGTTTAGTCCATCTGAGTGGCACCTTGGGTGTTTTCTTCTATGACCATCTATCTACCATGGTTAAGAAGCATGAATATTTGGTCGGTGCACTTATGTGGGATGTGATAAATTTATAGCTAGACTGTCCAACGTGTCTTTTTATAGGCGCAGGAGTGGCTGTGTGGTAAGTAGCTTGCTAACCAACCACATGGTCGCGGGTTCAGTCCCACTGCGTGGCACCTTGGGCAAGTGTCTTCTGCTATAGCTCCGGGCCGACCAATGCCTTGTGAGTGGATTTGGTAGACGGAAACTGAAAGAAGCCTGTCGTATATATGTATATATATGTATGTGTGTGTGTGTTTGTGTGTCTGTGTTTGTCCTCCTAGCATTGCTTGACAACCGATGCTGGTGTGTTTTCGTCCCCGTCACTTAGCGGTTCGGCAAAGGAGACCGATAGAATAAGTACTGGGCTTACAAAGAATAAGTCCCGG
Organism: Octopus sinensis; assembly: GCF_006345805.1. NCBI lineage: Eukaryota > Metazoa > Mollusca > Cephalopoda > Octopoda > Octopodidae > Octopus > Octopus sinensis. The sequence goes on from NC_042997.1 coordinate 173,984,061, forward strand.
GGTCGATTTGCTCGACTAAAGGTGGTGCTCCAGCATGGCCGCAGTCAAATGACTGAAACAAGTAAAAGAGTAAAAGAGTAAAAGAGATTATTAGCAATGGCAAACTAACGGATGAATGTATAAACAAAGAAACAGAAAATTAAACGAAAATTATAAGAAAATAATTTTTAAAAACGCCGTTCATTGAGCCTTTGTTTCTTGCATAAGTCTACTTGTTATTACAGGAGCGCTTTTGAATTGTATAACTCTTTATCAAATATCGATAATTTCCGATTTGAAAATATGAACAACATACTGCCCAGAGAGATTAAATATGACCTCCATTAGTCAATTTCTCTTTTGTACTTGAAAGGTAGCATTTGTTTTCTAGTGTAATCCGGCGATATACACAGCTTCTGAATGTTTCTTCAAGATTCATCATTCTGTTTTATATAGCTCAAGATACGCAAACGAGAAAAAAAATCAAAACAAATAGTATAAGGAAATTGTCCACGGCTGGAGTGTCTCTCTCCAAAATCTTTTGTAGGCCTAAACGACTGCATTTAGAGCCAATAACTCTTGCACCACCACCACTACTACCACTCACAACAACAACAAAACAAGAGCAACAACGTGCCAATGAGAGAGACATCTAAATGCTCGCCCAACTTGCTAAAATAGCAGCCTATTAGCTTGCAATTTTATCGTCAAAGGAAATAGAATGATACTCGATAATGTAGTTATCAATAACTCTAAAAGACAAGATGGTCATAAATACAATGCCCTGAGCATATATCTTGCTCAGAGTTGATTAAGGGCTAAAAAGGAATAACAACAAAACTGAGCTAAAGAGGGAGCACCTCTGCATTCATTAAATCTCCTTCAAACTAGACTACACCTTTTTTAAAACATTAAATGTTGAGTAGTAGTTTCAAAGTTTAGCACAAGGCCAGCAAGTTCGGAGGAAGGGCCAAAGTCGATTACATCAACTCCAGTGGTAATTATTTTATCGTGCCTGAAAGGATAAAAGGTTAAGTCGACCTCGGCGGAATTTGAACTCAAGACGTAAGGATAGGCGAAAGGCTGCTAAGTATCTTGCCCAGTAAAAGTGAAGGAGAAAATAAAGATTCTGTCAGCTTGCTGCCTTAATAAATAAAATGTTAGATAATAAAGTTTTATTTATATTTTATTTCTGTCCTGGATATCCTGCTTTATTCAAGGTCCACTTATTTTAGTGAAGGCGCATGGATCAGTGGTTAGAGCGACGAGCTTACGATCGTGAGGTTGTGACTTCGATTCCCAGACCGTGCTGTGTGTTGTGTTCTTAAGTAAGACACTTTATTTCATGTTGCTCCAGTTCACTCATCTGTAAAAATCAGTTGCGACGTCACCGGTGCTAAGTGGTATCGGCCTTTGCGTTTCCTTTGGATAACATCGGTGGCATGGAGAATGGAGACTGGTATGCATGGGTGACTGTTGGTCTTCTACAAACAACCTTGTCCGAACTTGTGCCTAGGAGGGGGAACTTTCTAAGTGCAATCCAATGATCATACGTGACCGAAGGGGTCTTTACTTATTTTAGTGATGTAACCGAAATGTCACTCGGAAAGATGCGTCGCTCCATCTGTTACTGATGCATAATAGCAGCATTTTCGACATGCTACTAAATCCTTAGCTGTGTGCAAATTGCTCCTCTAAATATAGCGGAGTCATAGCCTTCATGGCTAGGTTCTCCTCAGAAATATCAAATTTCTAGACAATTCGACTGAATGCTATTTTAATCCCTCAAACAAAGCTTACTCAGGTTGAATAATACCGACTTCTACAATTCTACATAGTTAACTTCTAAGCTGTCTCGCAACACTAAAAGTAGTAGTCAAATTTGCCTGAAACCATATCTTAAAAGTAAAAGACGGATACATTGAATAATGTAGTTAAAAATGCTATACATCAAAACACAAACATTGATCGTAGATCGTACAGGATAAGTAATAAGGTTTGTCTAATCAAGGCTGATTCAGAGATAAGCAACAATATTTATTAAATGGAGCTGCTATAGTGGTTAAATTGATTATGTATTTATTCGGCTTCTCGATTGAAATTGGAATTTGATCACTGATGCCATTTTGAATCGAGCGTTGAGCATCACCTGCCAGAAATCAGCAAAATGGCTTCCCATACACTCAATCGAGTTATTAGGAGCGTAAGTCAAATTTCATTCAAATCACAGGCTAGAATATTTTGGGGTTTTTATTTATTTATTCATTCATTTATTTTTAAGGTAAGTTTGAGAAAAATGACGATTTAGTCTCACCTATATCTTTGATTACAGGCTTGTTTCATTAGGATAACGTGAAGCTGAAGCACCAGCAATACAAAAACAAAAGTACAGAAATAAAAATGAAAAATATAAAAACTGCCTGACTTACTTGCTGGAAAGAACAAGAAAGAGAAAGTGAAAGTAAAGACGTGAAAAAAGAGGAAATGTATGAGAAAAGAGGAACAGAAGAATAAAGAATGAAATAGAGAAGGAGAGAGACTAGAAGACCGAATCAAGAAAACAGAAAGTATGATGAAGATGGTAGAAAAGGGAATTAACCGGAAATTGTTTTAAAGATTGGTGGTCTGTAGGGACGCGAGTAAATCAAAGATTTGAAGGAAATACTATCAATATTGATTCCAAAAACGATACCTGCAGCCAATAAGAGATTTCATAATTTATTTCTAAGTTACCACCTGCTCATAATGAAATATATATGCATACATACAATCATGCATACATGTGTGTGTGTGTGTGTGTGTGCATTCATGTGTTTGCGTGTGTATATGTATGTGTGTCTATATATATGTATGTATAATAATATAGATAATATACATATATATATATATATATATAATATATATATATATATGCATATATACATACGTATATGTACATAGTTACATCTATACATATATATATATATATATAATATATATATATATATATATATATATATATATATATATATGCATATGTGGGGATAGGACGTCACGAAACGTGTACAACAAAAATACGAAGTACGAGTACATGGAATATGAACTATTTTTTCGAACAACGAAAGACACAAATGGAAAACAAGACAAACAACAACACAAAGAAGGAGCCTTCATCAGTTGTTACCTGTTTTTCTACTTTCGTATTCCAGCTAGGCTATCTTTAACGGAAGCATTGAAGAGAAATTATTGTTTAACGCCTTGATAATCGTAGCACACCTTAAATTATATCGTATGTAGTTTTCTTTTCGTATATTCACAAATAAATACTTATGTCATGTAGATAGCGGTTCGTAGATACAGGTACCTGATATTTTTCTATCTATATTTGTTAACATTATTGGAAAGCATAATTTTGTATAGAAGCCCATAAAAATAGGAATAATAAAAGAATAAATCAACAAATTGATATATTATATATAAATATTTTCATTAATTTGTTTTCTATTAACAACGTATTTTTACATAGAAAAAAGAAAGAAAGAAAAACATTAAAAATTATGGAGAAAAATCCTATAACTTCCTCACGAAGAAAACAAAGAAAAAGAACAAAAAGGACTGGGGTATGCAGCAGAAGATGGATGGGGAAGGAATAATCGATTGAATACCCCAGAAAAAAATGGTGTGCTTAGCTGCGCCTCGCAGATATGTTGCCGCATAGAATGGCCAGAGACACTGCGACTGGCTTCCCATCACAACTGGAGCCAGTAGTTCTTGGCCACGGTGATGGTAAGCGCCCCAACGGAATAACCCTCTTCCCATACGAGGGAGGTAGATCCCTAGTCTTTGACGCGACATTCGCGACACCTTCTCCGGTTCCAACCTTTCTGCATCGGCCGCACACTCGGATATCGCCACACGTAACTCTGAGCAGAGAAAAATATACAAATATAGGAGACTGACCACTGTCAGCTTGTGCCGATCGCCGTCGAGACCTCAAATGTTCTGCCGATTTCCTGTACAAAATCGCGATAACTGTGGCCCATCTGAGAAACGAGCTCCGCAATCATGACTGCAAGGAGTGGCTAGACACATAAATTATGTATCAGGATTTTAATCTGCCGTTTGTAACTTTAACTTTTTTTTTTTTTTGCTTTGCCCTTTACCTGACTGCATCTATGCTGGGATATCGCCTTGAATGGTTTAGTCGAACAAATCGCCTACAATACGTAAGATTTTAAAACATTTGTCACTTATATCGACCTCTTTTAGCGGAACAGATAGGGGTTCAGGTTGTTTACGGTAGCATAAACAAGTCAACACCATATAAAGTCAGATGTATTAATTTCCAACTTCCCGCAAATTTCAAGTTTTGTGCTTATGTAAGAAACAATTGTTCACAATCATTTCATTCTGATAGTTAGGTCGAGAAGGCCTTGAAGTACTTGTATATTAGACTTGTGAACTTTAAAACGTTCTTGTTATTACTGTATCAAACGAATCTTGTAGGAACAATGTCAAAATACAAAAGTTCCATAACAAAATCGATTAAACCTGAACGTGGCAAGATTGATTGTGTTGAATAGTGTTGAAACGATTATAAATGAAGTATTAAAATTATTTGTTTACTCTCTTCTTGTATATTTATCATTATGTGTGACTCTGTGTGTGTGTGTGTGCGTGCATATGTATGTATGGATGTATGTATATGTATGTATGTATGAATATATAGCTGGCATAAGGCGGCGAGCTGGCAGAACCGTTAGCACGCCGGGCGAAATGCGTAGCCGTATTCAGTCTGCCGTTACGCTCTGAGTTCAAATGTATGTGCACTTCTTTGGTTGTCTGTGTGTATTTGTGCGTGTGAGTTGGAGAATACCGAAGAAAGCTTCGTGTAGACAGTCACCAAGCAGTGCTTAGATGATTTCCAAACTTAAAACTCCAACTCTTTCATCCAGGACAGGTAACATCAATATAGGGAAAAAGTTGGTTATGAGAACGATCTACGTCGAGCGGATATGAAAGTAAAAAGAAAAGACAGAACATATATGCATAAATATTCTCAAACACACACAAACACACACACACACACATACACAAACACACACACACACACACACAAACACACAAACACAAACATGCACACACACACACACACTCATACACACATACACATGCATATACACACATACGCGCACACACACACATACACATACACACACACACACACACACACACACACACACACTTAGATTGGGAAAAACAGAGGGAGAAATTGGTTCATCTCAAGGAAGGAAGAAAGAGTATTCACTTTATCGTTGATATCTAGCCTAAATATTCCGCCGATATGCATGATATTTGACACAAACAAATCCCAGTTCGGTGAAGCGTGCAATTAGCACTAGATGAATAGGTTGAGAGCAGTTGGGTGGAACGTATCCACCGACAACCATCTCGGCGATTATTTTTCAAAAAGATATCGCCGTAATGAATTTTAAGGCAGGGTTCCCCCCTGCCCTTACAACAACAATAGTAATATCAACGAAAAGCAACTGTAACAACGAAATAAAGGTTCAACCCATTGGCCTCTTTCTAATTTTATGAAAGAAACTGTTGATTCGGTAAAGATTTATATCAAATGCAGCGCGTAAACGACGTTATTAGATAGAGACGGTTATATCAAAAACGGTATCTGATGTGTTTAATTATAACTCCTTGGTAATGTGTGTGTGTGTGTGTGTGTGTGTGGTGAATGTGTTCGCATATTTCTCGATATAATATATGTATACATGTATGTAAGCATATATATTCAAACACACACATAATTATTAGTATTTATATGTGTGTGTGAATACATGATTGTACTTGCGTCTGTGCAAGAAGAAAAAATGTAATTCACGAAAATGTATATAGACTACAGCTGTCGTTTCGACCCATTTTGCATCGGTTCTCGGAGGTGAGATACTATACAACTAGTTACTGTGCATCCTTGTGCAGGTGTGTCTCATCAGGTGACTGTTCAAAAGGTACCTCTTTCAATAGACACGGTTTCGTTTAGTTCAATTATATATGCGCGTGCACACTCATATATTGCATCCCCAACCAAACTTCGAAACTAATAAGTTTTTTAAAAATCTGTGATAAGACTGTGCATCATCATTAATGAACTTTGGAAAACTGTTTACAACCTATATCTGCCTCTAATGGAACTATCTCCAATATTTCATGAGTATAACCTCACCCACTAAGATGTCTGGAGAACTCAAATGTATTTTAGCTGATGAGTACAGGACACTTTTATCTGCTGCAATTTTTGCAACTTGTAATAAAGCCTGTCTTTGTATGAAACAATTGTACTAAAAACCAATCCATTCTTGTTGCTTCTTTCTCGTATATATATATATATAATATATATATATATATATATAATATATATATATATATGGAAAATGTTTGAAAATGCAAAGGTCTTTTAGAGATGTTTATTGACTTGACCGGTTTCACTTTTTAGAAAAACCGGTCATGTCAATATACCTCTCTAAAAGACCTTTGCATTTTCAAACCTTCTTTTATATATATTCTTTCTCGTGCGGTTCCTTACAACTTACTTGTTATATATATATATATATATATATATTATATATATATATATATATATATATATATATGTGTGTGTGTGTGTGTGTGTGTGTGTGTGTGTGTGTGTGTGTGTGTGTGTGCGTGCGTGTGCGTGGTAAACAAAGGTATATACTCACGGACAAGCACACGCACACACATATACATGTATGTATATATGTATGCATGTATATGTATATACAGATATATATATACACATATATATACATACATACATACATATATATATATATATATATAATATATATATATATATATATATAAATAGATGAGTGTATTTTTACCTTGTTAACAATTAACACGGAAAAAATAAATAAATAGTTACCAGGGTAGCAAAAATCTCACAAGTAAAGGTGTTGTAACTCCTTGTTTATAAAGGTAGAAACTTCGTGTTTACGTTGAATATTTTGAATAATATATGAATAAGTAAATGGAGTTTAACGCAGGTGTAATCAAATATTTTTACTTTCGACACATGCTTCGAAAATTCCACTGATACTATTCAAAAGAATAAATGGTATAAACAATGCAATCTTCTCCCCAGGAATGTGAAAAAAACGAAACTCGTCAAAAAGACATTTTAGCAAAATAAGACATTTTTGCTAAAATGTCTTATTGACGAGTTTCGTTTTTTTCACTTTCCTGAGGAGAAGATTGCATTGTTTATACCATTTATTCTTTTGAATAGTATCAGTGGAATTTTCGAAACATGTGTCGAAAGTAAAAATATTTGATTACACCTGCGTTAAACTCCATTTATTTATTCATATATATATATATATATATATATATAGAAATTCGGGGTGAGTACTTGATAATTATAAGCACCTGTGTATACCGTTTGGTGGTGTAGGTGGTGGAGTAAATTGATCAAAATAAAAACATGATGCCAAGGATTCAGCGGTACATATGTTTCGGGCCTTTATTAGACAGATTTATAACAATGCATAATGTATGTCTGTGGCCTTCTTCAGCCACGCACAACAGCTTCCACAAGGACATGTGTTACATCAAAAATTCTTGGTTGGGGATGCAGATCCTCTCATTCGCGTACGACATAATGCGGCAACAGCATAGAATTGAAGCGTCCATCTCTTTCTTCTACATTGAGAGAAGAAAGAGATGGACGCTTCAATTCTATGCTGTTGCCGCATTATGTCGTACGCGAATGAGAGGATTTGCATCCCCAACCAAGAATTTTTGATGTGACACATGTCCTTGTGGAAGCTGTTGTGCGCGGCTGAAGAAGGCCACAGACATACATTATGCATTGTTATAAATCTGTCTAATAAAGGCCCGAAACATATGTACCGCTGAATCCTTGGCATCATGTTTTTATTTTGATCAATTTATATATATTTATATGTATATATGAACACAATTGCAGCGTGGAAGGTGTTTGTAAGCCATTTAAGAAACACACAAAAGCCGTTCGATTCACTTCAACATTTAAGTTTAATTTGTTAAAATATTTTCGTCGCTTTAAGACCGCGATCTGTTCACTGACAAAAATCCGTGCTGCATCTTGTCAGTGAACATTTCGCGGTCTTAAAGCGACGAAAATATTTTAACAAATTAAACTTAAATGTTGAAGTGAATCGAACGGCTTTTGTGTGTTTCTTAAATGGCTTACAAACACCTTCCACGCTGCAATTGTTTTCATTTCAGCACACGATCTCAAATCAAATCACTTGCTATGCAGGTACATCTCCATAATAGGTATATATGTATGTATGCGGCGAACTGGCAGAAACGTTAGCACGCCGGGCGAAATGCTTAGCGGTATTTCGTCTACGTTACGTTGTGAGTTCAAATTCCGCCGAGGTCGACTTTGCCTTTCATCCTTTCGGGAAAGGCGGCGAGCTGGCAGAAACGTTAGCACGCCGGGCGAAATGCTTAGCGGTATTTCGTCTGCGTTACGTTGTGAGTTCAAATTCCACCGAGGTCGACTTTGCCTTTCATCCTTTCGGGGTCGATAAATTAAGTACCAGTTACGCACTGGGGTCGATGGAATCGACTTAATACCTATGTCTGTCCTTGTTTGTCCCCTCTGTGTTTAGCCCCTTGTGGGTAATAAAGAAATAGGTATATATGTATGTATGTATGTACGTATATATGTAGAGCGAGAAAGAGAGAAAGAGACATAGACAGACACAAAGTTCCACACAATTTCTGCTTACAAAATTCACTTAAAAAGCATCGTTTGGCCTGAGACGATAGCCGTTGGACATTGGCCAAATGTGCTGTGTAGGTGTACTGAACGCAAACCCCCGTGACTGCGAAACAGTCATGCCTTTATCATCTGCGACATTTCTTTTTAGATATTTACTCACAAATAAGATTCACTATCAGACAACTTGTTTCAGTAGGTTTTATCTAGCGGCCAGTAAAATTCTGTTTTTAGACATGCCTAATGTTTGCGAAATCGAACGGTGTCAAATCCTGCTGAAAATACATGAGTCTTTCTTTACTCTTTTACTCTTTTACTTGTTTCAGTCATTTGACTGCGGCCATGCTGGAGCACCGCCTTTAATCGAGCAACTCGACCCTGGCACTTATTCTTTTTGTAAGCCCAGTACTTATTCTATCGGTCTCTTTTGCCGAACCGCTAAATAACGGGGACATAAACACACCAGCATCGGTTGTCAAGCAATGCTAGGGGGACAAATACAGACACACAAACACACACACGTATATATATATATACATATATACGACGGGCTTTTTGTTTCATTTTCCGTCTACTAAATCCACTCACAATGCTTTGGTCGGCCAGAGGCTATAGTAGAAGACACTTGGCCAAGGTGCCACGCTGTGGGACTGAACCCGGAACCATGTGGCTGGTAAACAAGCTACTTACCACACAGCCATTCCTGCGCCTATGCTAAGTCTGCTAAGAAATACGTACAAACGAAATAAATTAAGAGAAACTCAGCGTTAAATTTTGCACATAATCATCGGCATCCATATTTTAAATACTGTGGATGATTAAATTACAAATCCATTGTTGTGTCATTTAAAATATTCTATTCGTTACAATAACGATAAACGTCGCCCTTTTCAAGCCTAGCCAGGCTCTTGGGTCCGGTTTCCCGGAGTATGTGTTCCTCCCAGCTGGACGGGACGCCAATCCATCGCAGCGTTACTCAAGAAACAGGAAGAGAGAATGAGAGATAGTTGTGGCGAAAGAGTACAACAGGGGTCGCCACCACCACCTGCTGAGCACTCCACAGACACGTGTACCCTTAACGTAGTTCTCGAGGATATTCAGCGTGACACAGAGAGTGACAAGGCCGGCCCTTTGAAATACAGGTACAACAGAAACAGGAAGTAAGAGAGAGAGAGAGAGAGAGAGAGAGAGAGTTGTGGTGAAAGAGTACAGCAGGGATCACCACCACCCCCTGCCGGAACCTCGTGGATCTTTAGCTGTTTTCGCTCAATAAGCACTCACAACGCCCGGTCTGGGAATCGAAACCGCGATCCTACGACCGCGAGTCCGCTGCCCTAACCACTGGGCCATTGCGCCTCCACAGAATGTTAAGATACTACTTGTGAAAGGAAAGCCTTATATTATTCAGAACGTATGAAACAAGGGCTTACTAACAGTCTGAGAACAGCCATGGACCGTTTGGAGAAACATATACTCTTTTTTTTTTACTTGTTTCAGTCATTTGACTGCGGCCATGCTGGAGCACCACCTTTTAGTCGAGCAAATCGACCCCAGGACTTATTCTTTGTAAGCCTAGTACTTATTCTATCGGTCTCCTTTGCCGAACCGCTGAGTTAAGAGGACGTAAACACACCATCATCGGTTGTCAAGCAATGTTGGGGGTACAAACACAGACACACAAACATATACACACACGTGCATATATATACGACGGGCTTCTTTCAGTTTCCGCCTACCAAATCCACTCACAAGGCTTTTGGTTGGCCCGAGGCTATAGTAGAAGACACTTGTCCAAGGTGCCACGCAGTGGGAATGAACCCGGAAGCTACTTACCACACAGCCACTCCTGCGCCTATGAAAATATTTTGGGCAGACAAAGGGTTAAAAAGAAGAACACACACACAAATACACACTTTGTACCCCAGCATGGCCGTGGCCCAATGAATGATGCAAGTAGAAAAAATTAAAAGGGTACATCGAATATCAAAATCAAAGTGAATAGAGAAAAATAAGGCAGTAAGTAAAATAAGAAAAATATATTGAAACCAGATTCTGCAAAAGAGTGACAAGGGATTTCTGTCAACACCCTAGAAAGTGTTCCTTGAATAGGTCAATCCCTCTTGTTCTCAACAAGTGTTGTATGTTTATCCTATCTTTGACAAGAATCCACTAGAGAGATGACAAACAGGGATAGTGAAGAAACGAAGAAAATTGCTGGAGATAAGTAGGCAATTTATACATATACATACATAAGCGTACACACTCTCCATATGTGTGCTGGAGCGCGTGTGTGAGCGTACGTGAGTGTGTGTGTGTGAGCGTACGTGAGTATGTGTGTGTGAGCGTACGTGAGTGTGTGTATGTGTAGTGCATATAATAACAAACTACATATACCATATACCCAACTTATGTTTGTGTTTGTGCGTGAGTATGGCTGTATAAGAAGTATTGCGTGTATCTATTTAAGGTACGACAAAGTTTGTCAACACATGCTGTTGAAGAATATCTTGCTTATCAAATTAGAATATTGGATACTAAGAAAGATTTTTTTTTTCCAAGATAACATTCAGTGTTGAATTTCTGTTGATTAACGCTACTAGTGCCGCCATTGGTGATGCTGTTATTTTTGATGTCACCGTTTCTATTTTTACGTACAAGGTAGTCCTCAATCGATATTGAAGTATCCTCTTTCTAAGACGTCCAATAGCTACTAAATCCTTAAGACCTAGATCTGATCTTATAGAGGAGACCTATAATCAAAGGCCTTCCAGCAGTGACATACTGTCTTTTTCTCTGAGACTATTTTTCTGCCTCAACATAGCTTGGCCTATATCAGTGCTCCGCAATCTTTTTTCACTTGCTGTACACTTATATTCTTTCAAAAATTCGACAGCACACCTGAATTAAAGATAAAAGCAAAAGTACAGGGAAAAACTTAAATTCAAGTTACACCGCGGCACATCTAGCCTCATCTCGTTGCACAACAGTGTGTCGCAGCACGCCGGTTGCAGAGCACTGGTCTAAAGCAGTGGTTCTCAATCGGGGTTCATATGACCCTCGGGGTGGGGTCTATATAAGATTCAGTCATTAAAATTTAAGCCCCCCAAAATGATTATTCTTCAATATGGCAAAATATTTCGACATTTTTTTTTATAAAATTCCTTATCATAATAATAAAAAAAAAAGGCGGCGAACTAGTAGAATCGTTAGCACACTGGACGAAATAAATGAAAAAATGTTCCTTCTCGAGCCATGCAAGGCCCATAAGAGCCGGTTTCCCGGTTTCAGTGGCGTAGAAATTCCCCACCTGGACGGGACGCCAGTCCGTCACAGGATTACTCATTTTTGCCAGCTGAGTGGACTGGAGCAAGGTGAAATGAAGTGTTTTGCTCAAGAACACAACGCGTCGCCCGGCCCAGGAATCGAAACCACAACCTTACGATCATGAGTTCAACACCCTAACCACAAAGCCACGCGCCTCCATACTGGACGAAATGCTTAGAGGTATTTCTCTCGTCGCTACGTTCTGAGTTCAAATTCCACCGAGATCGACTTTGCCTTACATCCTTTGGGGGTGGCTAAATTAAGTTCCAGCGAAACACTCGACTAGATCCCTCTCCGCAAAATTTCATAGCCTTGTGCCTTCAGTAGAAAGAATATTTAATTATAAAATATATAACAAGATTTTTTAAACAACGAATGGTTGTGGAGTTTCACCAGAGTGAAATAGGAATAAAAGGGATCAATAGGCAAAAAATAGTTTGTGGACCACTGGTCTATATTATCCAGTGACTACTTTTTAAAGTTTTCAGTGTGTAATTTGAATAATAGTTAACTGATATAAATTCCTCCTATACTGCAGCAGTTGCATCACAGTTCTGATCAAGCTAAAATCAGTATAATTTACAGGATAGCTCCGTAGTCTCCGAGTGTCATCAGGGCTTTCAATGTCTATGCAAAACACTACCTTATTACATATTATGGTGTGTTACTTCTGCACTCACCATCTGCTTTTACTGTCCTACAATGGTAACGACGAACCAAAGGAGCCCAAAAGTCCAGTGGCATCGGCCGTAAATCTTGTCCTGTTTTCACTTATAATGTAAAACCACCTTGTGCACGGATGCGTAACATGCTAGTTTGAATATTTTCCCTTGTCATCATTCTTAAAGACCATACACATATGCATTACTCCAAGACTGCAACGACTGAATCACTGTTCTGATTAAGCCTCTTGTGGTCTTCGAGAGTCACCAGGGCTTCTACTGACCCAAAACAAATGTGACCCAGAGGGTTTCGTCGCTCTGAGAGCATGACGTACGGGTTCGACAAATTTCATTTCGATGCCTGTAGAATTTATCTCAAACTGTCAATGCTTCCAGAAGAGACAATCCAGTTGATCGCCAGAATTACCCCATAACATAGTCGTTCTTCTTCAACACCAGTCCTCAATAGAGTGATGACACCAGCTCAACGCCATGGTGCAGATGTTGCAGCATCAGCTCATATCTGCACATCATTAGCTACTGCATACCAAATTTTCTGTGCAGCGCTATTTGACAGCAGAGTCTTAGTCTGGCTAAGTCGAATGCATCCCTTCAACAATAGGCGAAAGATTGAAGTTCCACCTGGTTAGATGAAAACTGGAGTAAGGGTAAATAGTCAAACTGAAATAAATAACGGAGGTGATGTATTCGCTCTGTCTGACTTAGTGTGGAATGACAATCAACAGTTAATTGTTCCTGTCAACGTTTTTTATTTCCGATCACCAGGGTTAACATGCTGCCCGACGCCGTTACAGTACCGTCGACTACATATACTAACATAGACATTTTAGAGCGCAGTCTCAGCATCCCTGCTTTCTACAGAATTGGCTTAAGAATCAGTACTTACAGTAGTAATAAGGGTAGATACTCTTGATAGACCGAGCGTGTAATTTGAAATGGTTCTGATTATAATCGCGGCGGTAGTTGGTGACTCACGGAAATCTTCCGAGTATTTATACAACATTTCAAATAAAGTTCTTATAGCTTCACCAAGTTCCCTTTCAATACATGACTAAGCCTTTATCTAAAATAAAACATAATAAAAGAAATAATAATATAATCTCTGCCGAATTATGATGAAGACAAAACTACGAGCGTATTCATAGTTTTAACTATACCATTGCCATCGTATGTATGATGGAGACATATCCTTGAAGTTGACAAATGATATAGCGATCATTCATCTAAAGTGGCCTGCTTGCTTTTATCAGTGTCATCAAGAGCAAAACACAATTCATAATATTTTATTGATATGCAAAGTGTTTTTGCTTTATATATCAGATGAGACCGATTCTGTCCAGCAGTTCTATAGATATACGAGAAATAATGTCATTCTCTGAGACAGTTTGAATTTGGAGAGCTCACATCCAACTGGTATGAGGTCAGTGATCTCAAGGATGCATATATTCATGCATTATATTCATACATACATATAAATATATATATATATATATATATATATATATATATATATATTATATATATACATACATGCATACATACATATATATATATATATATATATATATATATATACATACATGCATACATACATATATATATATATATATATATACACACAAAAAAAAACACACACACACGCACTTACACAAACGAACACACACATATCTATTTACAGTGGAACTCAAGTTCTTTAGCATGCTTTTATGCATGGAGTAAATGCTGAATGGATTCCCGAATCACCCTTCATGCACATACACATACATAGACACACACGCACACACACACACACACACACACATACACGCGCGCACGCACACACGTATGTGGTTGGTCACAGAGCCGAGTGGGAGAAGGCCTTATATCAAAATATTTAAAATCCAAACACTGAAACCTTACTAGACCGAATATTACTCAGTACATTGAGTTTTGAAATATTTTAGACAAAAAATACCGTCAAGACATTTTTTTTTAAAGATTGTAGAAGAAAGTTTATTCGATGAATGTATTACAACGTCTTTCTTTTTGCTACCGCAGGTTAATTATTTTAGAGAAAATTAACTTCTTCAAACACTTATTTTATTGATTTAATAATGAGTTCATATGCGAAATTTATTTTTATTTTATTTTATATAATGCTACATCATAATAAGAAAGATAAGCAAGATATGATGAGCACATTTAGTAATGACAGATGATCAGAATAAAAGTATAAAGCAGGGATACGATACCGAAGACATATGTGAAAACTTAATTTATCTTCCGCACTTTAAATTCTCTCATTATAAAATTCTAGAAGTATCGCCCGGCGTTTCTCGGGTTTGTTTCGACCCTTTAGAACAGGAATTTTTGAAAAGTAAAAATTTTGCATTATGTAGCTTGTTATTCTCTTTAAGTAAACATTTTTCTGGTTGAAATGAACCGAAAAATGGCGACAGAGTAGTCAAAAAATCGTAAAAAATTAGGGATTTTCATAGAAAAAAGGCACCTTTTTGAGGTAAATAATTTTTGGTCTTAACATGGTCCGATTTGAATTTTATCTTCTACGGAATGAAGAGCAAGCTTTCTTCTATCATACTCTCAATTTTGGTCAACTTGCACCGCAGGGTTTCGAAGGAGATAATGTTAGTTGAAGGCTACCAAACCTGCTACACACACAACTTCAGCTTTATATATATAGGTTTATCTTTTTTTTTTTTTAAAGAGTAATACAAACCTACCAATCAATTAAAAGGCCGAATTTTGATAAGCAGAAAGCACTTTCGTACACTAGCTTCTCTCCCTTTGCCTCACTCATTCGCTCCACAGGTGAGTTATAATAATGCTCCTGCAGCGATTATCAGAAGCATTCATTGCAAACACGCTCCTTTGAAAAATTCCCCGTAAAGATGATGGATGAGTTAGTGTTATTTATTCATGCTAGGAATTTTTCGGCTTTTAATGTAGTACATGATAATGAACCAGATGACATTTCAGGGTACGTTGCTAGTTAAAGAGGATAGGTTAATCATTTAATCTTGTTTGTTTCAGTCATTACGCAGTGGCCATGATGGTGTCTCTCCTTCCTTGAAAGTTTAAATCGATCAAAAATTCACCTCAGTTCTTATTCTGAGTCTGTGACTTGTTTCCAATCAGCTTCCTATTGCCGACTCGCTAACTTACGGGACGTAAACAAACCAACACCGGTTTCGATTTGGTAGATGGAAACTGAAAGAAGCCCGTCATATATATAATGTGTGTCTCTGTGTTTGTGTGTTTGTTCTCTACCACCATTTGAAATCGGTGTTGGTGTGCTTATGTTCTTATTACTTAGCTGTTCAGCAAAAGACAACGATAACAAGCTTAAAAACAATTTAGTGATAGCGTCGATCCGTTCATCTAAAATTATACGATGTGTTCCAGTATGGGGGCGGTCAAGTGACTGAAACAAGAAAAAGGTAAAAGATAAAGAGTAAAAGGCGTAGGCGTGGCTGTGCAGTAAGAAGCTTGCTTCCCAACCACATGATTCAGGGTTCAGACCCACAGCGCGGCATCTTGGACAAGTGTCTTCTACCATAGCCTGCGTGTGTGTGTATGTCTTTGTGTGTGTCTTTATCCCCTACAACTGATATTTGTGTGTTTACGTCCTCGTAACTTAGTGGTTCAGCAAAAGATATCGATAGAATAAGAATCAGGCTTTAAAAATGTACTGGAGTTGATCCATTTGACTAAAACTTGTCAAGGCTGTGTTCCAGTATTACCGCAGTCAAATGACTGAAGCGGGTAAA
>NC_042997.1:174008095-174020595 GCF_006345805.1 Octopus sinensis
GATAAAATTCGACAGGAATAAAGTTGGAAATGAAAAACAATTTTTTCATTTCCAAATTTATTCCTGTCGAATTTTATCCGTTATTTTTGTGGTTTACAAAACCTAGCTGTTCTTTCTAGCGTGATGAATTCCCTATAAGTGGATTCCTTATGTGTTTAGATATACACTGTATCGTATGATTATATATATATATATATATTTATATATATATATATATATAACACCACTCTCTTTTTTATCTCTTAAATACACATCTTTCATTTTTCCTTCTCAATCATAATTTCTCTTTTCCTCATTCTCTCTCTCTCTCTTTCTCTCTCTCTCTCTCTCTCTCTGTCTCTCTTTCACACTCTACTGCATTAAAAAAAAGCAGCAGCGTTCGGGCTGTTGCACATCGAATAATGCAGTTCTGTATATAATATTCTTGAACGTATCACGTTGTTGCCACGGTTGGAAATCCTTTGATCATAGTTCATCTGAATCCGAGCTGACTGACTGACCTAAGGGTATAACAACAAAAATATACATTCAGTTAATAGTATTTTTCATTTCCTCTCTTTACTCTCTCTCTTCTCTCTCTCTCTCTCTCTCTCCTCTCTCTCTCTTCTCTCTCTCTCAACGATGACAGTTTTATATCGAAAACCATCGCCCAGTGTCAAACACAATAACTGTAAAACATAGGAGGCCAAACTTTTTATCGAATCTTATCATTATTTGTGATGTTTTCTCTCAGGTGTATCTAATTAAGTGATTGCAACTAATTACATTAATTAACAAGAATGTATTACCAGCGTTAAAAAAAATGAAATTAATTGGTAGCCAAAGATAAAAAACAAGTTTTCTATTTCGTTTAAATAAATATATATTTATTTTTTAGAGAATGCTTTTATTACTCCCACTGCTGCTGGTGCTACTGATGATGATGAAGATGATGATGATGATGGTGGTGGTGGAGTTGGTGATGATGATGATGATGATGATGATGATGGTGGTGGTAGAGTTAGTGATGATGATGATGATGTCCTCGTTTAATTATTTCATTAATTCACATTTCAATAAAACTGAGGAATGAGGAACTAGCTATTTTTTATTAGCCTGATAAAGAAGGGACAAGCTCACAACCATGTTGAGGCCTTCTTAAATTTGAAATAATAGTCAATTAAGTCCGCTTTCCTTGAAGTTCACCAATCTATTGCAACTATAGCTAATATTATGCAAGCGACTTCTAACCATGAGCTCTTTTTTTTTTGCACCTGACTCTATCAAAACACTGAAAGTGCAACGTCTATAACATTCCATTGCATGGTTACACAAGCGAAAATAGAGAGAAACTATATGCAAGGCCTCTTTTGGCGTAGTATGCCTAATCTGGTCGTTTCGTTTATTACTATTAACTGACCACATTAAGTATAACTTTAGCAGAATCTACTCTGTTGACCATGAATGGTGGACATAACCCGTTGTCAAGTTTAACACTACCTTTTAACCACACTGAATGAGGCCTTAATGAAATCCACCCTGTTGCTGTCATCCAGTTTAAAACCGCTACCTAACTTTTAGGTGTGATTTCAGCGGAGGCCATACTGCTGAAGTCAGGTCTTTGGTCTAATGATAGATGATTTGCACTACAGCAGCTGCCCAAGATTCAAAATATCTTCGTTCTTTGCCCTCACCATTTGTGCTGAAGTCTGTGTAATCGTCCTTTGACTGAGTCATTAAAAAATATACCTGGCATAACAAAATTTGTTTTAAATAACGTGTTGACATCTCTGTGCAAAACAAAAGAAAATAAGTCTGTTCTAGGCCCCAGAAAGTTTAAGCGTACTTTCACGAACTCGGAATATATTTCTGTATCCATATGGCTCTGAAAGATAAAACACTAAATCATTTCTCATTCTTCTCGTTACTACTCAGTCACTCCCAACTGACTATCTTCTACCTTATTTCAATATCCCTATACCTACTAATTATCTATATACCTTCGGCAATGCCGAACTTAATTTAACGTGATACATAAATCATCTCTCTAGATTTAGAAAGACTATGAAAATGAAGACTATTGTAAGTGATATTAGGAAAGCCTTTGGCGCTGTTATGAAAACATTTTGACTAAATTAGCTTTCTTCAGATTACACCCATGACTTAATCATTTTGATCCGAAGTTTTCCATGTCTTCAAATACCATCCCATCATATGCCATCCAATCTGAGAATCCTCTTCTCTGTCATTTCTGTTCAGCCCATAGGATTTGTAATCCCGTCTATTTCTTTCGTCTGTTCATAAATCACCACGAACTCCCTTCACTCTGATGCAAATTTTAAAGTTCATCCTACTTCATTATAACTTTTGCCAATACTTTTGTCGAGAAAGCCACAGAATATCTTTCTCGTCAATTAATGAAGACCCTAATAGTTTTATGTAATAAGAACAGACAAAGCAGCGACATCGAGCGACAGTTCTTACTGTTTAACCGCAAGTCAACGCCTAAGGAAAATTATGCTTGAAGGCCTTCCAACAATGATTATCTCGCCTCTTTCATTCAATGATAGTGCATACAAAACCACATAACTCATTGTATTTCTCTTTTATATATATATTTTTAAATATATAATACGGTGTGGGCTGACAAGATTAGTTGCTATTTCTAACATATCTATTGACTATGTTGAATTCACCAAACTGTTGTTTCTTATATCCAATTCTTCATGATAGAGTCATTCTATGTTCTATGGAAGTTTCAAACATGGCAGTTTATTTTTTTTATTTAAGCATACTGCATCCATATTCACGTTATCAAATATGCATCTCAGACAATAGAGTAAGGCGTTTAGGAAAATACTGTTGTTACTTTTAGCAGGACGACCACAGATTCAACCTCATTGACTTCAGTTTTTATGTACCTTTATTTAAAGTCAAATTCCCAATATAAAAGATCTTCTTCACTTCCTATTCTGGATCATACACCATGCTATTGTAATTCTTCTTTCTCAAAAAATCCAATATTCTTAAGATTGTTACAGAGCTGAATTTTCTCCTCTGCAGTAAGAAATTCATATAAAAGTAATTTTATTAAAATCATATACGTAATAACAACAACAGAAATTACAACAATACCAGCAGTAACAATCTACGAACAAAGAAATAAAGGAAGTTTTTTACGATCAATTGTCCTCCTATATATAGTAGCCAACTCTCCTTTAAATTACGTCTTTAATGAAAGAAGTTAAAAACATAGCAAATTATAAACTTAGATATACAAAAAAAAAGAAGAAAAGAAACGAAATTTTCATCTGCTTCCTTTGATCTGCGTAATCACGACTACATAGGGTTAAACATTAACAACAAAATAACAACAATGTGTTGCATAGATGATCGTGCAAATCTAATATTACAACACGTTCAAGAGTTTTATTAAGAGAATAGTTTGCCTGAAACAAATACAAACCAAAGGGCGAAGTCTCCCAGAAGTCACACAACTTGCTAGAAATAACAACTGAATTACCTGCTTCCACGTGGTTCACAATTCTCTCAATTAGCAGCCTTGAATGAAGATAGCAGCCGATTTTCATTCAACCATCTATAAGACTCTACACAAACACACACACACACACACACACACACACACACACACACACACACACACACACACACACACACACACACACACACACACACATACACACACACACAGACATACACACACACACACACCACCACCACCACCACTACCAACTCCAAAACCATCAAGCAAGGGCATGGCTATGTGAATCTAGGTTCGATCACACTGCACAGCAGTAAGATAATGATTGTGAAAAGCTGTTGTTACGTTTTGTCACAACTTCCGATAGAGTTTTTACACTAATTTAAAAGTCTGTCATTCCGTCTTTACCTTAGATTAATAAGTTCGAAGGATTGTTTTTTTGTCCTTATAGCACGGAAATATATAATTTCATCATTTTCAAAACCTATCGTTGTCATTACTTTTTTTCCTTTAATATATAAAAGACAAGCATTTAAACATTTTTTCAGCAAGTTCGTTATTTCTCTTTCATTTAATAAACTCCACTTAACTTTAACTTAAATAAACGTATGCATGTATTATGATCCATCCATCCATCCTTCCATATATATATATGTATGTATATATATATATATATATATATATATGTATATATATATATTATATATATATATATATATATATTATATATATATATATATATATATATATATATATATATGTATATACGTATGTATGTATGTATATATACGTATATGTGTATATATAAATATATCCATATATGTATCTATATGTATGTACATGTATACACATACGCGTGCACACACACACACACTCACAGATACACACACATACACACACACACACATATATATATAGACAGACAGACAGACAGACAGACAAATAGATAGATAGATAGATATAGATAGATAGATAGATAGATAGATAGATAGATAGATAGATAGATAGATAGATAGATAGATAAATGATAGATAGATAGATAGATAAATGATAGATAGATAATGCGTACGTATGTGTGTGTATGTGTGTGTACACATATGTACTACTATACATACGTCAGTTTTCGATGCTGTCACGAATTTCCGTCTAATATCTATCTGCAACTACCGCTTATCATTTTCTTTTTATCAGTTCCCATATACGTCCTGGCCAATAAACTCGTATTAAATATTTACTGATGTAATTACTTATCACTGTATACTTCATAATCTTACACTAACGATGTCTTACAATTTTCTTTACGAATTATTGTTTTCATGTTGTTCTGTGCTTTTTTTTTTTGTAACTCCAATAAGCACTTCTCATTTTATTCCTTTTCCATATATGCATATATATATATATAATTACAATTTTATATTAATTTTCTTTCTCGTTACCAATTATTTACCTTCGACACTCTTAATTTTCTTTTGAAAATTTCTCTTGTATGTCCGTATCAATATATATCGTTTAGAATATATGCAGATATAATTACTTTTAACTATATCGTTCTAAATTTGTCGGAATTTCTTGATAAATTATTGATTAAATTTAAGGATTTTTACTTTCAACTTTTGTTTGTCACTGTGAATAGGAAGTGACTTTCTTTTAAATCTAGATGCGTTAAAAACATGACAAAGAACGCAATGTCATTAGTACAATATCAACCAATTAGAGATACGAAATGCATCAGTCTTAGCTAAGTACTCCAGAACTAAGAAAATCACAGAACACCTGAACTTTTGCTAGCAGGTAAAAGGCAGTTATAAAATTCATAACATTACATTTTAAAACTTATTTCCATATCACATTTTTAATTTTATTCTTTTCTACTCTAGGTACAAGGCCCGGCATTTTTTGGGAGGGAACAGTCGATTAGATCGACCCCAGTACGCAACTGGTACTTAATTTATCGACCCCGAAAGGGGATGAAAGGCAAGGTCGACCTCGGCGGAATTTGAACTCAGAACTTTGCGACGGGTGAAATGCCTATTTCTTTACTACCCACAAGGGGCTAAACACAGAGATGACAAACAAGGACAGACAAACGGATTAAGTCGATTATATCGACCCCAGTGCGTAACTGGTACTTATTTAATCGACCCCGAAAGGATGAAAGGTAAAGTCGACCTCGGCGGAATTTGAATTCAGAACGTAAAGACAGAAGAAATACTGCTAAGCATTTCGCCCGACGTATTTTTAGCGGTCAACGTACAAAGAAACTTTGCTTTTTATATTTATGTTTTCAGCGGTCAACGTACAAAACAATCAAACTTTGCTTTTTATAAGGATATATAGATATTACATTAAAATAGAACGCGGACTGCAAGAAACGGGAGCCAAT
Source organism: Octopus sinensis (assembly GCF_006345805.1). Classification (NCBI taxonomy): domain Eukaryota; kingdom Metazoa; phylum Mollusca; class Cephalopoda; order Octopoda; family Octopodidae; genus Octopus; species Octopus sinensis. Next base: position 174,013,960 of record NC_042997.1, read on the forward strand.
ACACTACCAACTCCCGAGACGTGGTTTTGATTCCAGGAAGTTTTTTTTTTTTTTTTGCTAGATCAAAACATTTAATCTCACCTTGCTACACAGTCATTTTGACATTAAACATGTGTCACACTGTACACCTATACTGACAATATCGATATGATAGAGGCAAGACCTAATGTTATTCTTTCAGTTTCCGTCTTCTTTCAGTTCCGTTTACCAAATTTTGTTGCTTCTTATATTACTTAATTATTTCTTGTCCTTTTTATTATCCTGATTACCGTATTTAAATGCCAGCCGCCTTTCTTTCGGTTCTTTTATTACGAACTTTTCATGATTCACTAAAACATTTTACCAATTACATTATCACCGTCTTAAATATATATATTTACATACAGGTTTTTTACATCTTTCCTTTACCCCTTGCTACAATTTGCCTGTGGGCTCTGCCAGAGGTAATCTCCAATAGAAAATTATACTCGCAAATATAGGAATGTATATAAATATATCTGTATGGATATCATTTGATTACTATATACGAATCATCTGTGCAAGTTGTTTAGCAGGTTATTGTGGAACCCTTATCTGTCGTCTACGATAGGAGGGTCCACAGATAATGATATCTATACAGATATAGTTATACACATACCTATATTTGCGTGTATTATTTTCTATTGGATATTACCTCTGGCAGAGCCCATAGACAAATTGTTGCAAGAGGTAAGGAAAAGAGGTAAAAATCTCTATGAAAAGAAAAAAAAGATAGAAGAGAGAGATAGAATACGACCAGTCCTTATATATATATATATATATATATATATATATATATATATATATATATATATATATAAAGAAATGAAGAAAATGCTGACAAAATAATTTAAGTAAGGGAGAGTGTATTTAATTAGGTGAAAGTTCTTTTTACCGGTTGCGCATTTGTTATGCTTATCAAAAGATATTTTTTAAGAGAGATAGAGTTCCTTTCTGATAGATTTTTTTTCTGTTGATAGAGAAAAAAATCTATCAGAAAGGAACTCTATCTCTCTTAAAAAATATCTTTTGGTAAGCATAACAAATGCGCAACCGGTAAAAAGAGCTTTCACCTAATTAAATACACTCTCCCTTACTTAAATTATTTTGTCAGCATTTTCTTCATTTCCTTTTTTTATATATCACAACTCGTGTTCCACATCTCCTTTTTTAAATATATATATATATATATATATATATACATACATATATAACGGAAAAATTACCATGAAGCTTGGTAAAGTTTACATTTATAAAGGATTGTGGATAAGGCCAAAACAATTCGAAGTAAATGCAACGTAAATCACAAGAAAACAAATATATGAATTAATGTAGACTTACCTTGTATTCAATATTTCGGGGTTATGCACATCGGCAACATTCGTTTATTTTCTTGTCAATGGGGTCATAACTCCGAAAATTTGAATACAAGGTAAGTCTACATTAATTCATATATTTGTTTCCTTGTGATTTACCTTGTATTTACTTCACATTGCTTTGGCCTTACCCACGATCCTTTATACAATATATGTGTGTGTGTGTGTGTGCGTATGTATGTTGTTTGTTCCTTTTCGAGCCACGCCTGGCTCATAAGGGCCGGTTTCCCGGTTTCCCGGTTTCCCTGGCGTATAGTTTCCCCACCTGAACAGGACGCCGGTCCGTCGCAGGTGAGCTGCAAGATGTAGGAGGAAAGAGTGAGAGAAAGTTGTGGCGAAAGAGTCAGCAGAAGTTCGCCATTACCTTCTGCCGGAGCCGCCTACAGCTTAGGTGTTTCGCTCATAAACACACACATCACCCGGTCTGATATCCGAACCCGCGATCCCTCGACCGCGAGTTCGCTGCTCTAACCACTAAACCATGTGCCTCCACATGTATGTATGTATGTATGTACGGATACAAAATCATGACTTCACAAGCACAAATATATATGTAATAAGAACGTGTTATATGCTTGTGTCTGTATGTGTAGAAGTATTATTTATATCCGTTGTAATAAACGTTATGTGTTTGTTCGACATTCCTTATTCCAACATTAAGTGACCATATTTGTTAATCACAATAAGCGGAGACTTTTGTGTGATTTAATATTTTAATTGAACTGTAATTATAAATCTATATCATAGTTAATGAATTGTCTTAGCATTTATATTACTTGCATTGCGATTGAATAAATAAAAAGTTTTATAAAGAATATTTTACTTAACATTGTATAACGACAAGAGTCTAACAAGCAACAGAGTATAACTATAAATTCCATTGTGGCGTTAAACCCAAGTTATATTTATCATGCATTTGTTGTAAATTTAAGTGCCTAGTCTCATAGAGCGATGCTTTATCTTTCACAAGAGTTTAATAAAACAAAAAATAAACAAATGATTAAACTAGAAGAAACATCTCCATTCGCCGCCATTTTTATGAGTGCTCAATAAAATATCACATTGGTATCACACTGATATGTTGAATGTTCCCTGAAAACTATCGACCTAAATTATTATTTCCACGCAGCAGGCTTTACTAGAAACCTCTACTAATGTTAAATCTTCAGGAAAGGGAGGAGAGTAAGTGACATTTAAACTCTTAACAACAAATAGATTAATGCTCAACTATCATCATCATCCTCATCTTCATCATCATCATCATCATGTTCATCATGATTATCATCACTGTCATTACTATCGTTGTTGTTTTTGTTTTTGTTGTTATTTGTTGTTACTACAGCCTCATAATGTTGTTGTATTTTAAAGTGTTACGCGGTTTTCTGTTTTCCATGCATTAATCTTATTTTATTTATGTGATTCTTCCTAAATGTAACCAATAGCAATATTGATCGAGCCTTTCAATTTCGAGTACTTGAAAATCAAACCAAGAATAGCTTAAAATCTTTGCTCTGTTCAAAATCACTAAATAAAAGTCGTGAAGCCAACATAATGTATTCCTCTGTCTAATTTCCTGTGCAAACCGGATGTTGTTATTGAGAATTATAATTCACCGAGGCTGTTCAACATTTACACGAACTTTCTCCTCCGTTTCACTGAACAAGAAATCCGACTACAATTTCCTAATGCTGTGATCTTAAGTGATGGTACTAGCTTATGACACAACCTTTTCCCTCTGACATTCCAATCTTAAATTCTACATTTCTGTCTAGGAGGAAAAATTAACCTTTCAGATTTTATTGTACAATTACAGACACTTCGATGTATTAAGAAACTCGTTTGCCGAGACTATGTAGATCGAAGGAACTTACCTCCCTACAGGGTTTTAGCGAAACATGTTCTCCACATTTTTCAGAAACGAATCCGATTGAAATAAAGAATGCCTCCATCCACAACTACCTTTTAATATATATACATCTCAGTCTTTCTCAATGTTCTTTATTCTCTTCAATAATACTTGACATATATGGCTTAATTTAAATATGGACATGGAGAGTTTGATATAGAGGAAGGAATTTTCCTCTCTGTACAATTTGGTTTCGTGGACAATAGGTTTGCTAAATCAATTTCTATGAAATTTTCCGCTTTTTCGTAAATTATCTGCGTACACACATGCACGCACACTCCCACCCACACACGCACACACACATGCATGCACGCACTCACGCATATACACACATACACGTGCACACACACGTAATAGTGGGGCTCGTGGAAATTTTACAAAACGAAAAAGATTAAGAGAAGCTGTTTAAGAAAGAAAGGATGATTGCAATTTAATTTTTATTTTGTTAAGTTATTTCACTTCCAATCACACTAACATATGATTTAGAAATTTTCCACAGCTAAGGACTTTATATTTCTCTCTTTCTCTCTACCTCTTCAACAAGCATTTTTAACCATGTAATTCCATTCTTCATTCAGGTCTTTAACATTTCTCTTTTTCTCTTCACCCATCGCATCCACTAACCACACGAGTTACAGCATAGTGCACCTGGTTATCTGCTTCCTCACTCACTCTTATATTACCTTTTCGTCTCTCTCTCTCTCTCTCTCTCTCTCTCACTCTACAGCCTCCTCCTCTCTAACAAACTATAATATTATTCTTCTAGGAACAGGTAGGAAAATATTATAGATTTACTTCAATAAAAAATTACTTTTCATATAATTACCACCACCACCACCACCACTACTACGACTACCACCGCCACTACACCACTACTACAACTACTACAACCATCATCATCATAATAGTTTTCAGTAACAAAGCTCATTTAATTTCAGCTCTCTCCAGCTGTTTATTTAAATCTACTTTTTCTTGTTGATGTATCTCTACTCTGATAATGCAAACATTATCAGCCTCTCTCTTCTCTCTCTCTCTTCTCTCTCTCTCTCTCTCTCTCTCTCTCCCTCGATGTAACTACCTCCTCTATCCATCTCTCTCTATCTGCCTTTCTTTAATCTCACCGCCAGGACATCATCCTCTGCTAAATATTGTATCCTTAACATATCTCTTTCTCTTTATATTCCATTCCCGCTCTACCGCACATCGTTAACACTTCTCACTCTCCCTCTTTTATCTCTCTCTCTCTTTTCTTTCTCCCTCTTTTTCTCACCGTCTTTTTCTATTGTTTTTCGCCACTCCCTTTAATTAACCACGTGATACATTTAGCCTTAGTGTATTATTATACACCTCTCTTTTTTCTTCTCTACTCACATTCCTCCCCATCACTCTGTCACTTTGACTTTACCTCTCACTCATTCCACATCCACCAGACGACGCAGTACTGGCAGCGCACTCTGAAGAGCAAATGCAGCACCTTGTGGACAAAGGCCTGTCAGGAATTCAGTCTGACAATCAGTCTGAAGAAGACCCAAGTAATGGGCCAAAGTGTCAAATACGGGGCAAGAGCACAAGGACAACTTCATATTCGTTTCAAGGACGTCTGTAAGGAAGATATGAAGTTGCTTGATCAGGACGTATGAAGCTACTTGATCAAGCTATAATGGAAGTGACAAAGGTGTATATTTGGTATATTTTCCTTTATGTGTTCAATAAAGGCAACAGGGCAACGGAAAGTGCGAGGAATGTTAATGCAGTATATGGGGATCGGACAATAAACGTAAGCCAAAGTCAACGGTGGTTCCAGAAATTCCGAACCGGAAACTACAGCCTAGAAGACGAGCCTCGTCCTGGAAGATCTGTAGAGCTCGACTAGGATGTCCTGTAAACCCTGGTGGAACAAAATCCCATCGTAACTGTTGAGGAACTTACAGAGAAGCTTAGAAATGGTCATTCAACCATTCATCGACACCTGCGTGCCATCAGAATAGTCAGTAAATTGGGTCAATGAGTTCCTCACAAACTTTCTGAGTTTAGTCACACGCAGAGAATGAATGTGTGCACTTCTTTGCTGTCACGTCTCACCAATGAACCTTTTTGGGACGGAATAGAGATTGGTAACTGAAAATGGGTTCTCCATGAAAATGTCAAGCGCAGAAGTCAGTGGGTAGGGAAAGGAGAAACAGCGTTACCCCAAGCTAAAGGAGGTCTTCGCCCACATGAGGTGTTGTTATCTGTTTGGTGGGATATGAAAGCGTTATACGTGAATCGTCGTCCACTTATATGTTATTGTCGGCGCTGTAATATTCTTCTTGCCACTATTATGTTGTGGCGGTATTATGCATCTTATTATCTTTCACTCGTCTTTCGTGCTATCGCTGACAGCTCCGCAAGACAATGAATTTAGATGTCTACCTTGTCGGATACTCGAACTCCTATATAACACATAACTGACACTGACTCCAGCTGAGAGTCGTACAACGACTCTACTACTACTCACTTCCTATAACGAATGACTGTCTGACTTTATAGTGGCTGGTCTGTACCACTTTCTCACGTGGGAAGGGGAGTACCATTTTCTCTACAACGTCTTCCCTTTTAGTTTTTTCTTTCTTTGGGAAGCGGGTAATTTTATTTTACTTTATTCACCTCTCCTCCCTTTGTTAGCGTTTTGTTCCAACTTAATATTTTTTTTGTAGGAACTCTGTGTTCTTCCTTTTTCTTCCTTTTGTACGCATGGGTTGGACCACATGGTACCTGTCGTACAACCATTCCATAGATTATCCTAATCTATCTGCCTCATTTTCTATGAATCTCTTCAATTGGGTTTTCGGTCTTTTTTCGAGTATAGTGGGTGCTTTTTATGTTGCACCATTACCAGTGCGCTTTTTACGTGTCACCAAGACCAGTACTTTTACATGGCACAATTACAAGTACTTTTTAAGTGGCACCATCACTAGTGATTTTTACGTGGAACCATCATCAGTGCTTTTTACGTGGCACCATCACTAGTGCTTTTTACATAACACCATCACCAGTGCTTTTCATGCGGCACAATCACGAGTACTTTTTATATGGCACAATTACAAGTACTTTTTACATGTCACCATCACCAGTGATTTTTATGTGACACCATCACCAGTGCTTTCTATGCGGCACCATCACCAGTGCTTTTTTATGAGGCACAATCAGCAGTGTTTTTTTTTTTTTGTACGTGGAACCATCACCAGAGCTTTGAAATAGAATAAACGCTCCGACCAAAATACTTTTGAGTTTGAATATTCAAGGAATATACCTGTTGACTTTATTATTTCAACAGTAAGTGAAACAAAGAATTTA
>NC_042997.1:174030595-174038095 GCF_006345805.1 Octopus sinensis
AAATCATTCCCAAATTGCTTAGGGGGTTTCGGGTTTAGACGTCGAACTTCAAACAGCTCCGTATCTCGATCAAACCACGATATATTCAAGCTATGTTATAGTGTACAGTATACATATACATACATACATACATATATATATATATATATATATATAGATTATATATATATATATATATATATATATATATATATATCATATATGCTATATATATATATATATATATATATCATATATATATATACTATACATATATATATATACATATACATACACATACACGCCCACCTACACACAGAGACACATACACATACACAGATATATATTGTATATAGTATGTATTCGTATGTGTATATATTTATGTATACATAAGTTGAAGCGCGCGCGCACAAACACACACACACACTCACGGAGACAACATACACATACATGAATATATATATATATATATATATATATATGAAGGACAAAGTTTGTGAAGTTGGAAAAGATAAGGAAAAGATGTTGGCAGAGGTGGTGTTTGCGAAAGAGAAAAAGAGATAACGAAAATCAGAGTTAGTGTGTGTATGTAACAGACAGGGAAAACAAAATAGATTGACCAGGAGAGAGAGAGAGAGAGACAATGAGAAAGCAAGAGAAAAAGAGAGAGAGAGGAGGGGAGAGAGAAAATTAGAGAGGGAGGAATGGGACTAAGGAATGTGAAGACTTTTAGCTTAATGAGACTCTTTGGTAAACGGATACAAATGCGGCTAATGTGCTATCATGTACGGTTTAGATTTGTCTTTCTTTTTGTTTCACTTAAAATCTCTATTTCTCATGGAGGAAAATGTATATATGCTTGTATGTATGTACATATATGTATGTATGTATGTATGTGTTTATGTATGTATGTATGTATTAGTTATGTATGTATGTATATTGTATATATATTATATATATATATATATATATATTATATATATATATATATATATATATATATATATATATATATATATATATATATATACATATACATATATACATAGGATAGCTCGGTAGCCACTACACACATTCTTTTCTCTCCTTGTTTCTTTCTGTGTTCCTTTCTGTGGAAGAGCGTAGGCTCGAAACGTAAAAGACTTTTTCAATTCCTGAGCGTTATACTAATGCATCTGTTTGTTTTCCACATCACCCGTCTTCGTCCTTTGTTTTTTCCCTGAATTCTCCCTATACATATATATATATATATATATATATATATACATATCTTACTTTGGATTTACTGGTGTAAAATGGCGTAAATATATGAAAAGTTATATAAGGATATTAAGTATATGATTTAAGTTATAGAACGAAGTTCAACAAAATTCAATCATATTTTTCATAACTGGAGGAGATTAGATGGGATAAAATATCTGGGATAAAATATATGGGATAAAATATCTATTCAATTTGCTTGACGATCATTTCGTACAGAAAGACAATAAATTCAGTGTAAAAATCTGCGTTGTCAAAGAGTGCTCATTAGTGGCACAATAAGAAAAAATAAGAACTTAATAAAGAAACAGGTGGATTTAAGAATTACATGGGTATTGTGTTCTTACTAATATTTAATGTATAATTTTTCTAGGAGTCATGTCTATTTAAAACACGCCTAACGAGCAAAAGTTAGGTGATGATATATATAACATAGAAATACAGGTAACTTTCTCTCTATAGATTAGTGTAAATGAGCTAGTTTAAAAATCTATATAGGAAGAAGCAAGTGGGGTTGATAAACCAAATAAGGAAGTACGGAATATTTAAATACAGGAGACTGAAATTTATATTTGACCGTTAATAACCATTTCGGCTTCTTTTAAATTAGAAAAAAATGTTTAAGAGCCCTCATTAATGATTAGTGGTATATAAACTTTACAACAGAATGTTAATGTAAATAGTATATTAGAAATATAGGAGATAATCTACCGAAAATAGTTAAAGTAGTAAAATTTAGATACTAATACAACAATATTAGAAAAGTATGAAAATTATGAAGATAATAAATAAATATATGAAAAAGGAGGATATTTTACTTACAATGTTCGCTGCTAAAACTATGAAACATCTATGGAATGGTATATAGAAGAAATATATCGAAAAGATTAGAAAATAATTTTAGAGAGACTAAATATAATCGAAAGTTGACTAGTGTAGAGAAGACAATAGATAAGGGGGAAATGATCTAGCTTATATCTGCTAGGAGCCTGGAAAAATTAGAAATATTGGCATTATATGTATATGGGTATGGTTACTCAGAAAAATATTTTCTTGTGTTATATATAATTATACATATAAAGGTTTGTACATGTAGATACGGGTACAACTAAATATGCATATATAAAAAAAAAACAATTTGTGTACAAGTAAAACAACAATTATATGTATACACATACAATGTATAATCTGAACATTGTGGACAATGAAGTAATCAGACATCGAAATATACGATAAGGCACATATGCACCCTATAGACGATAGTGACAAAGAGATACTCTTATACATGGAACACCTGTACCCATGTACATATATGTACATAATTATAATTTTCATACGTAGATACATACAAAAATATGTACAGACAGACACACACACACACATACACACACACATATATATATATATATATATAATATATATATATAGATATATATATATATATATATTATATATAATATTCCCGAGGCATCGATGCGGCTGCCTCGTGGAATATTATTCCTCCTCCTGGCTTCCTTGCCGATGAGACGAGCCAGTGGTAGATTAACTTGATTAAATTTAATTTAATTTAATTAGGGTGGTTTGCCAAAAAGTACGTCGAAACAATGCATTGTCCAAGGATGATTAGGGTAAATGTTTTTAATTTTCCTTTGATTTCTGAATTACTACTATTTAGCGGTTTGCGTTTGGCTGCTCTTTCTAGTGAGTCGAATGACCTATCAGGGCCATTCCTTAATATTGTTGAAATTATATATATATATATATATATATGTATATATATATATGAAGGTTGCAAAATAGCACCTACAATTGTTAGAAATGAGAGCCAAAATTTAACTCGAACGGCCACACAAAATCTCTGACCTCATGAAATTGCGAACAGCAGGCCACATCTTTCTTTGGCGAGACACACTCACAGAATGAAGTAGATTGATAAGACCTTAACACTTGATTTCTGAATTTGATCAACGTGATCTCATTTCTCATCAGTGGTTTCTACAATTACTCTATTGATCAAATTTCGAAATCCCATGCTAAGTCTTTATGAAACTATTTCATTCTGTGAGTGTATCTCGCCAAAGAAAGATGTTGTGGCCTGCTGCTCGCAGTTAGGAATATTTCATGAGGGCAGAGCTTTTGTGTGGATGTTCGTGTTAAATTTTGGCTCTCATTTCTAGCAATTGTAGGTGCTATTTTGCACCCCCAATTATTAATTTCACCTTTTTGGCTTTAATTGCTACAGCCGCCTATATTATAATGTATTCAATATATCTTAATATATTATTATAATATCTTATTGTATGTTATATATATATATATATATATAATATATAATATATATATATTGTGTATCAATTCTTTGATGCTTTTATTCGTTTTAGCTTTTAGGCTGCGGCCATGCTGCAGCACCACCTTGGACAGTATTTAGTAGAACAAATTGAGCCCTTAAGTTACGGTGACAATGTGAAGAACATCGCAGATGTGCGTGCAACTGTGAGGGGAAATCGTCGAATCACCATTTGTGAATCATCAGAAAATGTGCAGATTAGTTACGGTTCAGTTCAGTCCATTATCACTGAAGATTTGGGTATGAGACGCGTGTCTGCCAAGTTTGTGCCAAAACCGCTTTAAGTTGTCCAAAAAGACACTCGGGTTTCAGTTATACAAGATCTACTTGATTGTGTTGAGAGCGATGAAATCTTTTTTGAAAACTTTGCGTAGGCCCCTGAGCAGGTATCGCCAAGCTTTTGGCAAAATTTGATGCAGATTCTCTGCTCAACTTTCTATGTCATGGTCAATTCGATGATCGCACGCTACATTCCTTCCTTCCAAGCACTGCTGTAAGCAGCTAAAGTAAGCTAGAATGTTAAAACTTAGTGCACATGCACGAAAGTGCTCAAGGTCAATCTGTGCCAAGCGGCTTTACTCTCCATGCTTTAACTTCGTTACAATGACAACTGTCCGGATACTTATTGATCAGACTACATATATGTATGTATATATATATATATATGAATTTTTGCTTCAAGATTCCTGATGTGAAACGTGTGTTAAAACAGATATCCTTATATTTCAAGACGGTCACTTTCTTTTCTGCCAAATAACCACGCGCACTATATATTCGTTCTCATTTCATCTTATATTGGTTGTCCGAAGATCTTTCGTCACACATCTCTGACCTCTCCAGCGACCCTTTCCGTCCACCCGTGTCCTCCTACTCTGTTTAATCCATTCTCAGAGTGAGGTCACAGATGTATGAAGGAAAGATTTCCGGACAATGGACTGGACATAAGATAGAATAAGAACAGTAATGGACCGGTGAAGAAGGAATATATAGTTTTTATTTGGCAAAAAAAAAGAATGACCTTCCAGAAATATAACAATACGCACGCGCGCACACATACATACACACACACACACACACACACACACACACACACACACACACACTGAGTCAAAGGGACATTAGACAAACAGAAAGTGAAAGCACTGCGATCTGGTAAATTTTTCTACATGACACTAAAATTTAATGCGATCCGCTCTTACAAACAGAATTTATGATTAATAAATTCGGTGGTAGCAAAGCCGGACAAATGACAAATTAAGCAAATTAAAAAACTTTTGATGTGCTTAATGATGTAAGTATTCTTAATGAAATGAAATTTGTCTTTTGGTTGCAGAAATAAAAAAAAAAAAGTAACGACATTTCTAAGCAAATCTTAAATAGAGGAAGAGATGATTTTAAGATTTAAAAGAAATTCTACTGAAAATTGAATCTTCAGTCGTAGTAAAACAATATTGTCTTCTTTAACAACTACAGACATGTTTGGATTTTGTTAGACATCAACAGAACAGTTTTCTGAAGCTTGCTTTGATCAGTGGGCAGAATTTTACAAGAAAAACAATTGCAGAGTTTTGCCCCGTTTAATTTGTCTGATTACAATAAGTGAGCTAGGGACTAAAAACTTGAAATTTTTGTTACACCCCTTTGAAAAATTATTTCAAAGGCTCTGAGGTCAGTTTAGCTTCTCATATTTTCAAACACGATAGAAATAAATATCTGTCAACTGCCGAGGACTACCTGACAAGTTTGCAATCCAACCCACAATATGTGACTGTGTCACTGTCACTAATCAATAAGGAGCGATAGAACATGAAGTCTTATTAAAATAATTTAAGTTATAATGTCACCGAGCGAGACAGAAAATGTCACTTGTTCTCTCGCTTTTTCTCTAGGAAAATACGAACAGGCGTAAAGAAAAACTATTGAATATCTTGGTATTCACAAAAAGCATGGAAACTCTTCGAACCAAAACTAAAATTGTTTTTCACCCAAATTGGAAAAAAAACAAAACACCACAGTATCTAACAAAGACTATAATTTCATAACTGGAAGTAGCCACCAGCTTTGTCGGATAGAGTAGAACATTTTTTAAGCATATTAGATTTAAGTGTATACAGATGCGTATTGACTACAGTACGCATCTATGTTTTGTTATATATATTTTATCATTTTTATTAACTAGGAATTTACAGGATTATCATCTTTGCCATCTGTTAAGTATCGTTACATAAATTCGATGCTGCTGAAGACTTAAATGTATTTTGAAATACACACGAAATGAATGCGGATATTTACTTTCTAGATAGACACAGAAAAACACACACACAGGCATACATGAGATCGATATATTGAAGATCAAGAAGTACGATTTGGTATTGGAATATTTTTCATAGAGACTCAAATACCAATATTTGCAGATTGATGCTCTACTTAGTTAAAGGAGCAAATGTAAATGCTAAAATAATGTTGTTACCTTTACTTGTATTATATAAACGTATGTATCCATACGCGCACACAGATCTAAACACCCTTATATATACATACATACATACATACATACATACATACATACATACATACATACATACATACATACATACATACATACATACGTACGTACATGCATGCACCTGTTATTAAGTAACAAATTAACTTGTCTACATGCAACTTAAAGTTACACACGCACACACATATATAGACATACATATACATATGCGCTGATACAATAGCATATATATGAGTATAGGCGTAGGAGTGGCTGTGTGGTAAGTAGCTTGCTTACCACACGGCTTGCTTACCAACCACATGGTTCTGGGTTCAGTCCCATTGCGTGGCACCTTGGGCAAGTGTCTTCTACTATAGTTTCGGGCCGACCAAAGCCTTGTGAGTGGATTTGGTAGACGGAAACTGAAATAAGCCCGTCGTATATGTGTGTATATATATGATGTGTGTGTATATGTTTGTGTGTCTTTGTTTGTCCCTCCAACATCGCTTAACAACCGATGCTGGTGTGTTTACGTCTCTGTAACTTAGTGGTTTAGCATAAGGGACCGATAGAATAAGTAATAGGCTTACAAAGAATAAACTCTGGAGTCGATTTGCTCAACTAAAGGCGGTGCTCCAGCATGACCGCAGTCAAATTACTGAAACAAGTAAACGAATAAACGAATAAAAAAAGAATATATAGATAGATAGATAGATAGATAGATAGATAGATAGATAGATAGAGATGATAGATAGGTGTTTAAATTTCTGCGTTGTGTGATGTGTCTGTCTGTGTGTGTATGTGTGTGTGTGCATGCGCGCATAATAGTAATTTATAAGTAACAATTCGAGTATAAAAAAAGACATCTCTTTATTTATGGAATAATATTTGCCTTGACTCGAAAACATTTTCTCCTGTCACCCTATATATTACTGCATAACTAGGTCAAGATTAATGTAGAGGACTCGGTAAATTTCAAGTGCAAACATTGCAAAAATATTTCGAAGCCTGATATCAACATTCTATTATTCTGAGTAAGTGTTATAACCCGTGATCAACAGCGAAGCTAAATATTTGTTTATTGTATTTTTAATAACATATATATTCAAAATTTGAATAAATATCTTTATGATGCATGTGATATTTTATAAATGTGACAACTTTTCTTTCTTACTTTTTGTTCGTTTTACAATGAGGGTAGTTAAAGACATTCTGAAAATATATTAAAAAACAAAACAAAATAAAGCTATTTCATTTAGAGAAATATTTAAAATTTGTTATATTTTTCAAAAATTTATTACTATTGTTATTATTTATTTAAACTCAGGAAACACCGGAAGCAGGAAGGATGATAGCACGAAAGCTATTCAGCGTATGAAAAAATTCTTAACGCAATAATATAGCACTTGATTCATTAAATCACTTTTATTCT
>NC_042997.1:174043095-174060595 GCF_006345805.1 Octopus sinensis
ATAATGCAGAACGTTAACAAAAGTTTCAGTAATATAAATACTTACATACATAGAGATAGAGAGAATATATGTGTATATATATATGTTTACACGCACAGACACATACATACACACAGAGTGCTCGATGCTTTATTTACAGTATAACATTTATTATAATATAATGGGTAAAGTGTCATCTTTTCCACTAGTTTAAGTTTCTTACCAAATAGGCACACTTCAGACGGTATCTCAGAAAGGAAGTTTTACTAATCCTACGATTTATCATTAGCATAGGTTATCGATTTTAACCATTCTATTGAATTTTATTTGTTAGTAGGATTCTGAATCCTCAATGCAATATACCGAATAGAAACGGTTGCATTATATATATATATATATGTGTGTGTGTGTGTGTGTGTGTGTGTGAGAGAGAGAGAGAGTGTGTGTGTGTGAGTGTGTGTGCGTGTGTGTGTGTGTTGTGTGTGTGTGTGTGTGTGTGTGTGTGTGTGTGTGAATGTATCTATCTGTGGATGTATGGATGTTTGTGAGTGTCATTGAATAATGATATATAAAAATATTAGGAGCTACCTTCGGGGTTAGCCGATTGGCTGATTCGTATTGCGTCGCAAGGATGCTTTATTTGTTCCCAGAATGTTCTAGGTTCAAGCCACACCGTGCTTTACTTTGTTTTTCAGGATTGATAAAATAAGTTACCAGTCAAATAATGAAATCGATACCTCCCCACTTCTCTCTCTCTCTCACTGTCTCTCCGTTTTTCTCTCTCTCTTTATCTTTCTCTCTGTCCCTTCCTAAATGGGTTGTGCTACGGCAAACGTGACAAGGGGTACGGACCTTCTCCTGTATCCGTTTACTTCAAGACAAAGTTGACTTTATCTTAATAGGGTAATATAGAAGCCGAGTCACTAGCGGAGTGTGGCACCTCATGAGGATGAGGATAACTGTTTATATGATTTTCAGTTATGCTTCTGGTATTAAATTGCAACAGAAAATTTCTACAATACAGCTAGTAATAAAAGTTAGAAATAAAAGTTTGTGAAGAATTACTCAATTTGACATAGTTTTAATAAAGATTCTATAGACAACAGTTTTGGAAATGAGCAAAACATTCTACCGTTAAATACAGTATTATTAAAATTATCATGCTTCTCAAGAAGCACATTGCAACCATCCGTTATAATATGAAAGCTTCCGTTTGATTTTTCTGTTTGCGATCAGTAGATTAATCTAGAGCGACGACCCTGTTATAATGTGCTCAATAAAATTGTATTTTCAGACATTTGTCAAAAGTTTCAAACCTATTGTTTAAATGATGAGATAAATTAGTGAATATGTGACGTTCGTTATTCTAAGTCAGACTTGTCGCGACTTAGATCTATTTCTGTGTAGCATGCTGTCCTTGTGAATTTGATAGCAAAAACTATCGAGACTGCTTTCTTTTAATTTCCACATATAATTAGACAGGGTTGTAGCATTTCTGTTATTTATGAAATTATTTCTCTTCATAAAAATGACACTTATAAGTATTTTATAGGCATATACATTATAGATAATACACATTTATATTTCTACAGCTGCACACAATAGAATCAGCCCTTTTGTCGCGTAAGAAGTATTTGTTATACGCACCAACGATATTAGTGATACAATTGTAACTTTCTTTAATATTATTTCCCTCAAATAATCTAGAGAATTTATGAACGATTGGGAAGTTCTTTTGATAAACACAAAGTAGCCATACCTACATTTGATTTTACTTCGATGAAAATAGAAAATGAAGGCAAAAAATATCTCGCTTTTCGTTCTTGCTTGAAAACAGGTTTTCTGGATTAAAAGAGTATCTTTTAAAATTTTAAGAAAAAATGCATCTTTTTAGCCAAGAAGATCAGATATGCTTTCTCTAAAGTATCATTTGTATATCCGTAACAGACTGTAATTCAGATGCCCAACTACTCCAATGTGATATTTAAATACATGTATTTATTGGTTGATTAAAATTATCGATTCTATGGCATGCATAATAATTTTAATAATACTGTATTTAACGGTAGAATGTTTTGCTAATTTCCAACACTGTTGCCGCTACAATCTTTATTAAAGCTATGTCAAATTGAGCAATTCTTCACAAACTTTTATTTCTAAGTCTGCTACACCATTACAATGCATTACTATGATTCTACTGGAAAGCCTAGAGGCTTCCTTAGTTCCGAATTGACTCTACACAGGATTTGTTTATCTGCACTTAGGATTACATATCATAGTTTTCTTAAGATCATTCAGAGTGTTATCAATTTCATAGTTGGACAAACATTCTCTCTTTTATCTGATTTTAATCTAGAAACTATAATCGTAATTTTATTGTTAGTATTGTCATTACTTTTGTGCAATAAATAGAACCTCACTTAGTATCCTTATTTAATTCTAACACATTAGAGAAAGCGTAAACTTTGATAGACGTAATGATGATAATATCTGATTCTAGTCTGCTTTGAAAGCTATAAATATCTTTTTTAGATCTTACTTTGCTAATATCATAATTAGAAGTTATATAGTAAACAGTTGCGCGTTTTCACTAAAGTTTTTAGATGGTGGTGGGTTTCCGTTACATAGCTATCCACATATATTTTAAAACGTTTCGTTTCCGACAAACGTTTCATATTGCTCTTGCAAGATTCTCGCTAGGTAGTGTTGGTATATTCTTCATTACTGTTTTAAAAAAATGTTATTTTATTTGATGAGAATGCACAAGAGTGATAGTAGTATAACGAACAAAGTAAAGGCATGAATATAATTTGCATTCGATTCATTTCTTTGTTGTTAAAACAACGGAGAGAACAAAGAAGTTTCAGTGAAAATTTACAGTCCTGTCACCCCGTGCTAACTACAGAAAATAAATGCCATATTTGTAAAACTTCCTTACTAAGATAGCTTCATAGCAAAAGGTAAAAAATTAAAACACAAGTAACCTACCATGACTATTTTAGCGCGCTTTGCCTCTGAAATTTATTAAGTACCTTCCGTATAATTTGTAAGATAATTAACGAGCGACTGGGAAAATTAATATACATGAGCGCAGTTATTACCATGTTTATAGAATGGTCTTTTCAAAATCGTATTGTCCCAGGTTTCATCAATCTACATGTTAGCTCCGCAATGCTTATGTGGGAGAAACTGATAAGATAGAAACTGTGATTAAGTTCGTCCGATAGGTTTCTTACAAGCATAAACCAGATCACCCGTTTGAGGGTAGGTTCCTCCATTCTTTCCACTCGTTTCAGAGTTTCTGATAAAATTTTTTAAAAAACTACAGAAGTTTTCTCCCTTCTTATAAGCTTCTTGTAGCAAAGAATTACACTAACAGTAACTAGCTTCAATAACAAACACATTGTTTATGTCAGGTCTATAGCCAAATTATTGCTGATACTAACGTTTTCGTTAACACCAAATGAACTCTGATTGAGTAGGCATATACATTTCTTTTTAACCCACAAGGGGCTAAACACAGAGAGGACAAACAAGGACAGACAAACGGATTAAGTCGATTATATCGACCCCAGTACGTAACTGGTACTTAATTTATCGACCCCGAAAGGATGAAAGGCAAAGTCGGTAGGCATATAATCAATGACATACCAATTATAAATATGCCGCATGTTTAGAGCTTTTAGGACTACTTTATCTAATGTATCATTTTATTTCTTTATTTGATATGAGTAAAAACGGGCTGCTACTTCTTAAAAGTTGGAAAACCACGTAGTGACTCCTTCATCAAGTTGTATCGCAAGCATAACTGTGTGTTAAGCCGCTTGCTCTGTGTCGTAGTCATGTTTTCGATCCGAGTGTATGCAACACCGGGCTAATGTCTTCTATTATCATTTCAGGTCAACCAAACTTTGTGAGTGAAATATATTGAACAGACACATGAAATATATGAAATATATTGAACAGATGCATTGTAAAATCCCTTGAGAGTAGCTGTTCCTGCTTTTGGATGATAGAATTAAACAATCGCTTGTTTGAACACTACTTGGCACTCGAAAGATAATGTCGTTCATAGTCGGAATTGAATAAACATAAAGAGTAGTAGTTAAACACAGCAATGCATTTTGTCTGTTGTTTTATTGAGGTTCCCGATACTATCACTATATGTATATGTAAGTATTTAAAAACAAAAACATTTCGTATGTGAAGATAGATTAATAATCCGAACGATTATAACTGTATAAACACGTCACCTTTCTTATCTTATAAATTTTAGTTTTTAGTTTGAGAAATCATAATACAATTTATGAGAAGTAGGGTAACGCAAGAGAAAAAATTATAGAAATCTCAAATTCCGCTAAAATCAGTTTTGCCTTTCGTTCTTTTAAGGTCGATAAAATGAAGGTCAGAATAATACTGGACGTGTCTGAAGTTATCTTCTTTATTTGTGACAAAAAAATTAAATTAAATTAATTATTGATTAGCAGATAAGTTTAAAATGTGCTAAGTTTTAAATACGCTTAAAACCAACTTAGCTGCAACACGCTTTAGTTTTATAGAACCAAAAAGTTAGCAAAGTTTAGAGATGCATTGTTAGTTCCAATTGTTATAACTTCTCGCTGTCGTCATCATAGTCTTCGCCATCGTCGTCGACATTAAATGTTGCCGATGTTGTTGTTGCTGATGTTGTTGTTGTTGTTGATACAGTCAACGTCGTTAGTGTTCCTGTTGTTTATGTTGTCATTCTTCTTGCTATTGTCAATATTGTAGGTTTTCTTTCCCATTCAGTTGTAATGCATTTAAGCTTCAAATCCGAGTCCCTTTCAGTGATTTGAAACGTGAATACCAAATACCAGATACCAACATCGAAATAAAAGCACCAGCACCACCACCACACCCACCAATACAACCCCGCACTACTACTCCTACTACTACTCCTACTACTCCTACTACTACTACAACTGCTACTATAATCTTTTTTCTTTGTTAATGACTTTCAATCACATTTTAGCGTTTTTTATATATATATATATTTATTTATTTTCTTTTACCTACCAAACTAGTAAGATTGGTAAATTTGTAGCTCATCAGAAAATAAAGTCTGAGAAACGCTAAAGTTTAATTATTTCATTATTAATAGCTCTTACATGAAACTCGATCCTCGACTCCTTATAATAATATATATACACATACAAAAGGCAATTGTGGAAGTTGTTGGTATAAAAAAAACAACAACCGAGGATTTTGTTAATTGTAAAGATCCACGCAGTTTCGAGAGGAAATTATGTTTGGAAGTAAAAGTAAAAAAAAAAATAAAATAGAAACAATGAAAACTAAGAAGAAACAGAAGCGGATACAAGAAAAAGAAAAAATAAGTTTTTTTTTACAAAATAATAACAAGTGTAAAGATTTTAGTAAAAATAAGTAAATAAAAGATCACAATGGAATGAAAAACAGCGCCGAGTGTGTTTTTTAGAATAATTCTTAAATTAACATCCGTTGTATAGTTTGTGTATCCAGATTATTTTGTTAATGGCGATAATGACGATAATGATGATAATGATGATGAGGAGGGTTGCGTTGATGGCGATGGAGTTGATGACAACGATGACGACGAACGTGTTGAGGATAAAGACTGTGATGACAACAATGGTGATGAATAAGAATGATAATAATTTGGTTATATACAACAACAAAGGCGAACAATGAAAAAACATTACAATACAATACGATACAATCACTATTATACCGTTCCAAACAAATACTAAACACTCGTTGCGCGTTTATATAAATGTACACACAACTAAAGCGCTTGTATATCCATCTGTCTGTCTGTCTGACTGCCTGTCTGTCTGTCTGTCTGTCTGTCTATCTCTCTATCTATCTATCTATCTATCTATTTATCTGTCTATCTATCTATCTATCTATCTATCTATCTATCTATCTATCTATCTATCTATCTATCTATCTATCTATCTATCTATCTATCTATCTATCTGTCTGTCTGTCTGTCTGTCTGTCTGTCTATCTATCTATCTATCTATCTATCTCTGTTGCTCTTTTACTCTTTTACTTGTTTCAGTCATGCTGGAGCACCGCCTTTAGTCGAGCAAATCGACCCCAGGACTTATTCTTTGTAAGCCTAGTACTTATTCTATCGGTCTCTTTTGCCGAACCGCTAAGTTACGGGGACGTAAACACACCAGCATCGGTTGTCAAGCGATGTTGCGGTGACAAACAGAAACACACAAACATATATACACACACATACATATGTATATACATTTATACGACGGGCTTCTTTCAGTTTCTGTCTACCAAATCCGCTCACAAGGCTTTGGTCGGCCCGAGGCTATATTAGAAGATAGTTGCCCAAGGTGCAACGCAATGGAACTGAACCCAGAACCATGTGGTTGGTGAGCAAGCTATTTACCACACAGTCACTCCTATATATATATATATATATATATATATATATATATATATATATATATATATATATATACAGTAGAAATATGTTACAAAAAGAAAATATAAAAAATATATATATATATGTATGTATATGTATGTGTGTATATATATATATATATATATATATATATATATATATATATATATATTTATGTGTGTTTGTGTGTGTGTGCATGTAAGTATGTATGACTGTGTTTGTAGCAATGTTGATATGATGTGTGCGTATACGTGTGTGTATGAGAGCGGTTAGAAGGCACGTAAGAAGCTCACGAAGCACTTCTTAATTCGTTTGTTTAATCGAATTATTTACTTACTTACTTACAGTGCTCTACAACTAATTAGAAATTTTTAGATGTGACAAATGTCTATGAAATATGTATGCGTGCAGCCCCGATGTTGTACCTTTTCTGACATCAACTTCCCTTGGTGTCCATAAGAGTACCTATCCTCTATATAGTTGTTCTGCTTGTTATAATAGGTTATAATAGGTAATATTTTCGTCAAACCCATACTTTCTCTTTTAAAAAATGGCTACACTTAATAATGTAGTCTTGACACACTCTTCCTGGAAAAAAAAAAAAAGAGTTCTATTCCCGTTCAACTTGTTTTTGATTATCAATCTACTCTAACTAGCACTTTGCCGCTTACGCCGAAGTGCCAGTTGATCCGATAAACGGAACAGCCTCCTCGTGAAATTAACGTGCAAGTGGCTGAGCACTCCACAGTCACACGTGTACCCTTATCGTAATTCTGAGGGAAATTCAGCGTGACACAGAATGTGACAAGGTTGACCATTTGGAATGCAGGTTCTACTCATTTTCGCCGGCTAAGTGAACTGGATCAACATGATATAAAGTGTCTTGTTCAAGGATGTAATGCGCCGCCGGGAATCGAACTCGCGACTTTACGATCGTGAGCCAAATATCTTAAACTCTAAGTCATGCGCCTTCACTCTACTCTACCAGGAATAATAAAACAACCTAGAAAAAACAACAATAAAATATTAACAGCTTCAACTCCTCAGTTATTGATTGTATTATACTTTTATTGAGCCGTCTTTGCTTAGGTGAAGATAAAAATCAATTTAAAAAGTGATCTGCGGCGCGACTGCTTCTGTCTCTCATGGCACAGAGAAGACAACATTTTTAATATATATATATATATATATATATATTATATATATATATATATAGGCGCAAGAGTAGCTTGCTTACCAGCCACATGGTTCCGGATTCAGTCCCATTGCGTGGAACCTTGGGTAAGTGTCTTCTACTATGGCCTCGGGCCGACCAAAACCTTGTGAGTGGATTTGGTAGACGGAAACTGAAAGAAACCCGCCGTATATATATATATATATGTATGTGTGTGTGTGTGTGTGTGTGTGTGTGTGTGTGTGTGTGTGTGTGTGTGTGTGCGTGTGTATGTTTGTGTGTCTGTGTTTGTCCCTTCACCATCGCTTGGCAACCGATGTTGGTGTGTTTACGTACCGTAACTTAACGGTTCGGCCAAAGAGACCGATAGAATAAGTACTGTTCTTACAAAGAATAAGTCCTGGGGTCGGTTTGCTCGACTACAGGCGGTGCTCCAGCATGGCCACAGTCAAATGACTGAAACAAGTAAAAGAGTAAAAAGAGTAAAAGAGTATTACTGAAGTCATGACGAAAACATTTTTCAAACAGACAACACTAATGAGGTTTTCTTATTTTCTTGTTTTATTAACTTCTTTTCCAGATGGCCGGTCGCTTGACTGTTCAAGAGCGAGCTAAGATAGCAGCACACTATGAAGTATGGAATTCTGTTGTTTTGGTTCAGAGATGGTGGCGTGCATGGAAAGCTAAGCATGCAACACTACGTTTGGGGACAATAAAAAGTTGTCATGCAAAGCTGATGACAATGGGCTCTGTGAACGATGCAAGAAGTTGCCGTCCACCCTATTCCGATCAGCGGAGAACGTGGAACGTGCAGGAAATGTTTAATTGCAGCCCGAAAAAGAAATCAACATGTCAAGCAGCTTGTGAAAGTGGACTAACAAGACACACAATACGTACGGTGTTGCATAAGGAATTGAATTTTCCTCTGTAGAAACTCCATTACATGCAGGAGCTGATGGAATGACGTGGACCTCATGAATGGCGTCCAAGAAGCCAGAGATTTCACTCCATGTGATTTTTACCTTTGGGGTTACACAAAAGAGAAGATATACAAGACATACGGGAGGACTTGGAAACAGATTCAGGAGGTTCTGAATGATATCCAGGACGATTGCGTTAAATTTGCAGATTTACTTTAATTTCCCCATTTAATAAAGAACACGTATCATTTGTTTCAATAAATTTGTAATAGGATATGGACTTTACTACCAATTTTTAATGCCTACTTACTATTCACCCACCCTTTATATATACGACGGGCTTCTTTAAATTTCTGTTTGCCAAATTCATTCAAAATCATTGGCCAACCTAGGGTTACAGTAGAAGACACTGTAACCCCAGGTTCAAGGCGGCGAGCTGGCAGAAACGTTAGCACGCCGGGCGAAATGCATAGCCGTATTTCGTTTGCCGTTACGTTCTGAGTTTAAATACCGCCGAGGTCAACTTTGCTTTTCATCCTTTCGGGGTCGATAAATTAAGTACCAGTTACGCACTGGGGGTCGATGTAATCGACTTAATCCGTTTGTCTGTCCTTGTTTGTCCCCTCTATGTTTAGCCCCTTGTGGGTAATAAAGAAACATACAGTAGAAGACACTTGCCCAAGTTGTCGCGCAATGAGACTGAACCCGAAACTACGTGATTACATAACAATTCTTAACACACAGACGAACACGTAGAAGCTCCTTCGTTGGATCGTAGCAAATCAAGTATTCTCGACTGTAATGAATGACGTAATTCGAAAACTTTATCATATTACTAGTTATAAGAAGCAACCATCAGCTCTACAATTAAGTATGGCAGTAAGTATTCATTCACTTATCTTCATCTCCATTTTCTGCTGGTTGAGAAACAAGTGGTGTGATTGAGATTCGTTTGAATGGCTGAGGAACCACTGGAATGACTGCAGTAAATTTGACCAGGTATGATACAATCTGTGTATTATTCACGGAGTTGAAGCGGCAGTAGTGTAGCTGAAGTAGTAACGACACGACTGGAGTTTACGCAACATTATTGAAGTAGCAGAGATAAAATTTCAGCGAATGTGATATAAATGGCTAGTCATTTACTCGGTTAGAGTAGGACTGGCGTGATTTGTGCGGCAGTGACACGGTTGGAGTGGCTGTGATACAACTGTAGCATAAGTGATATATCTTCAATGAAAATGATACAATCGATTTTGCAGGGACACTAGAGGAGAGAGAGGATGAAATACGTTTAGTGTGAGTGACTCAAATTGGGTGACTTTGAAACAAGGGTAGAAAAGGAGACACCATCGCTTTCAGACTCCTTCTAAGGACTATGAAAATGAATTGTGAAGTTTTGCAGTGGCACCACTGATATTTTGCGTGAAAGCATGCACGCCCTCACTTCTTTCGATAAGTTTGGTCTCTTTTGTCTTTGATTATTGCTAAGCGAGTTGACTTTGCAGAATTCTCTGTTCTTGATGATATTAATGATGATGATGATGATGATGACGATGGTGGTGGTGGTGGTGGTGGTGGTGGTGGTGGTGTCGGCGGCGGTGGCGGCAGCCAGGCAGCGATGGTGGTGGTGGCGTCGGCGAAGGTGATAATGATGAATGGATGTATGTATGTATGTTAAACACCAAACTAACTCAACGGTGTGTTCAACTGTTTTTTTTTTTTGTCTTTTTTCGTTTGTTTTACGCCTGCACTATATAAACCCGTTTGCAAACAATATAAGTGTCGACCCAGCCACGTAATGCTGATGGATATTAAAATGCATATTTCGGTGTAATTGTCAAAACAATCGCGTAAACTCTTCTGAACAAGTTTTTAGACTACTTAAAGCACAACAGGGTTGGTTGCTGCTGTTGTTACCGACAATTTATATTGGCGATGGAGAGAATCACAATGATGATGATGATGATAATGATGATGACGGCGATGATAAGTCGATGATCTGCCACAGAAAACAAGCTGTAATGAGACAAATGGAACCTGCTAACACAACCGCCACAACAACAAGATAGTAAGATAGAAAGAAAGATGTTAATTTAAAATGAATAATAATGCCTGGCTCTTCCTGTTTTGACAAAAGCTAAACTTTAAATCATTATCAGTGTCTATTTTGACCTTAAACACTTCTCAGTAAATGTTTTACAGCTAACTGAAAGGTTTGTTCTTTTCTTTTTTTTATTTCTTTATATCTTTCTGACAGATATAGAAACTGAAGAAAAACAAAAGACTTCTCTGTGTGTGTATGCATGTGTGTGTGTGCGTGTGCGTGTGCGTGTATACTCACGCATATATATTATTTATGTGTATTTATATATATATATATATATATACATAAATATATATGTATGTATATGTGTGTATACCTATACAAATATGTAAATGTTTGCATACAAAATATTGGAAAGGAAGGTGGTGGTACAGTAAAGATATTCTGATCTGGACAGATAAATAGATAGATAGATAGATAGATAGATAGATAGATAGATAGATAGATAGATAGATAGATAGATAGATAGATGGACATGTACATAGGCTAATGATGCCACATGGTTAGATAAATACTTACAGACACTCGTGCACGCACACGTACATGTCATTTGTTCGATGTGTGTAGTAAAGTCGTTACTTTGAATATACGATAAAATGTGAAAGGTAACTGGTTCTAATTCACAACAAAACATTAATCAGCCGAAATTGCGAGGATGATCCGGTTCTTGACTGAAGATTAGAAGTTTCGAATGACCCGTCCGTTTTTTGTGTTGTCTATTTGAATGTTTTGCGTTCTTGTCCCATTTTGTATTTTTATATATAATTTCATACATATATATATATATATATGTTGATTCGCTAGCCTCTGCACGCATTTTTTTTCTCTCCTTCTTTCTGTGATTCTTTTCTGTGTATCTTTCTGTTGAAGAGCGTAGGCTCGAAACGTAAAAGACTTGTTTTATTTATATTCCTGAGCGCCATACTAATACAATTGTTGTTTGTATTCCACCTGCCTTCGTCTTTTGTTTATTTTCATAAAGCTTCCCGTTATATATATATATATATATATATATATATATATATATATATATTGCAGGGTTTATCATTTTAAAAGGTATATTCCATTTGTATAGAATTTTCTTTAAATGAATGTATGCTAGTACATTCATACAGCATTAAGGCTATTAAATAGAACGAGATCAGCGCCCACGATCAGAACTCCACTAAAGGAATTGGTGTCAACAATTTTCCCAGGATCTGTTCGGCAAAAATAGTGAATGCCGATGCAAAGTAACCAGTAACGACAAGAACTGTAAACCTTATTATCGATATGTCTGCCCATGATTTTTAGATTTAAATTATATTTTCTTTCTTGTTATATCTGATGGCGGCCTTCTATTCTCTTATGGAAATCTTAATAGAAGAGTTATATTGTTTGTTCTAACCACCGTTGTTGCGTCTTGTATGCAGTCGCAGGTGAAGTGAAACTGTGTCAGTAATCAGGTTACAGTAAGTGCGACGGAAATGTTGACACTAAATAATAAATATTTAAGTGAAGATAACAGTTTTGTGTGTTTTCCAATGTCTAATATGAGTTTTCCATAGAGTAATCTCATTCTTCAAGAATTGTTGGCGAGTTTAACTTTCGTTCTATCTTATTTGGAACTTCATGAATATTTATTAAATATTATATTCTCTTTTTTTATTGTTTCTTCTTTAATAATTCAATCAATATTTTCGTAATATATTATAATTAAAATAACTACTAAATTCTGTGGAACACGTTTTACCGAAAATGACACCAAATGTCGAAACAGCCGACCCGTTTGCGAAATATAGCTGGATTAAAAGCAAAACTTGTAATCAGTTCCAATACTAGAAATTAATTAAGGTTCTTAATCACTTTTCTAAGATGTGAGGAAAAATATTTCCCCGCGCGAAATTTTATTCCTTCCCAAAGAAAGAAACGCCAACCAGGAATTAATGTGATATGCATACAGAGATGTGTATGCATCTCTCTCTCTCTCGTGTATATCTATATATATATATATATATATATATATATATATATATATATATATATATATATACATATATATGCATATATATATATAAATATAAATATATATATACATATATATCCATAATATATATATATATATATATGCTTACATACATACATCATCCATGTGAGCGAGATGGGGGTGTACGTATGTCAAATATTTACAACTATGAAGCACATAGAGACAGCATACAAAAAAAAACCAATATAAATATATCTACTGTAGATTATTATGTACACCTCGCTACTTTCGCCTCTTCATTGTAACAAAGATCTATCGTGGGTCACTGTGTCAAGCCATAAATATGTCAAATGATACATAGAAGCTGTGATTGATGTGCCTCATTATTCTATCACCAATGTAGTTTTACATCTTGATGCTCATTTATTTTTGAGATGTGGTGAGGTCTTCTTCAATCATTATATATCTATTGGTTTATTATTTTTTTGTTGTTATCATAATCGGTAACATTATTATCATCATTATACTTATTACTATTACTATTATTATTGTTATTATTATTATTATCATTATTATTATCATTATTATTATATTATTATTATTATTATTATCATCATCATCATCATCATTATTATTATTATTATTATTATTGAGTGAGAGAGCAGTTCATGCCATCAAAGTGACACTAGGGTAAAATATACGAAGCCCAATATACCCATCATGACTACCCGTCTGATAAGGGCACACCAGGCACATGCATCACAACCATATGTGTGCGACATGGTGATCTCATATCAAGATAAACAGCACATGACCTTGCAGGTGGGGCCCAGTTAGAATTTTCTTCAGGTTGAGTAGCCCATCCCGCTCAAATGGTCCCTGAATAAGGGTTGTTTAAGGATATTGAAAGAACCACCCATGTTTCCAGAGGTGAATTATTCAAACCCCAAAGAATCCCTCTCAACACATGGCTATGATGCTCCCCCACTACTTCTGCTCGTGATCAGAGATGCACACATCGTCAGCCACTAAGGGACATGCTCAACTGGTTAGCTCAAACAACTGACAAGCAAATATGTGGTATTGAGCAGAATATTTGCTGTAGCCCATCTTTTATACCAAGACAAAACAATGTACATGATAACACTTCCAATCAGTTAAGATCAGAAGCCATGAGAGCCACTGCCTGGTACTGCATCAGGGCATTTATTATTATTATTATTATTATTATTATTATTATTATTATTTATTATTATTATTATTATTATTATCATCAGCATTATTATTGTTGTTGTTGTTGTTGTTGTTGTTATTATTATTATTATACCCTAATCCCTTGGTGGTAGCTGTTGGTGAACTACACCACCATGAGGTACTGAATGACTGAGAGGAATAAAAACTGTTTCATTTCATTTGTGATCCCGAGTGTGTAGATATACATACATATATGGAAAAAATATCCAAGGTTGTGAAAGCTTTCAGAACATTTATAAAGAGCTGTAAGACCTTCTCTTTAAATGTTCTGAAATCTTCCATACCCTTGGAATTTTTATCTCATTCTGTTAATTTTTAAAAATATATGCATGCTAATATATGACCTACGTTCGCATAATCACCGAAATTGGAGCTTAACAGTACTCTGTCCATAGCACTTACTCAGCATTACCTTACAACTTTGGGTCTTCTTGACACCACTACCTCTCATAACCTATATTTATATATATATATTATATATATATATATATATATATATATAATATATATATATATATATATATATATATATATATTATATACTTAAGGGGGTGCGTGCGTTTCGTCATATAATATATTGATAAATAAAATAAAACATATGCATATTATAAACATATATGTACGTACCTACCTCTACATGTACATATACACGCATATATGAGTACAGGACACCAAAAGGACGTCGAACACAATGAGAAACGAAAACATAGACACAAACCAAAGGAACTGGACATTTTTTTAAAAAACAACAAAAAATAGAGTACAGGACAATTAACACAAAGAAAAAACCCCTTCTTCAGTCGCTATGGTTTCATCTACTCTACGTTTCGAAGGATAACAGCGAGACGTAAGCAAATCAATTAAAATTCTGAGATCTTTTCGCAGAGGGGTAAAAAATGGTAACAAAAACAGGACAGTAACGACAGTACAAATTATAAACAGTAAAAGACAGGACAAGGAAAAACAAGATAAGAAGGGCTGTTAACGAAAAAAAGTATTGCGAACGTGGAATCTTTTATGAACGACGAGCGGAGCAAAAAGAATGTCGTCCATTACCTTGAGAGGGCCAAGCCAGAAAGACAGCGGCGGAAGTGTCGTGCACAGTGTAAAGAAGTACGACACATTGCTAGTTTCATGAAGTTCCTATCAGATACATGTAGCCACATGTATTGCATAATTTCACACGGATCATTTTTATGCAATGTGGTGAGAAATTAAGCATCATAGAAGCAACTGTAACGAGTAATAAAGCTGTGATACATTTATTTTTTGTTTTCTTATCTATCTAAGTATCTATCTATCTATCTATCTATCTATCTATCTATCTATCTATCTATCTATCTATCTATCTATCTATCTATCTATCTATCAATCTACCTACCTATTGGTCTCCCCCTTTCTTCCGCTCATACTTATCCATATGTGTCATATATATATATATATATCTATATATATATATAATTATATATATATATATATGTATATATGTATATATATGTATGTATATATGTATGTATGTAGATATGTATGTATGTATGTATGTATGTATGTATGTATATCATTTGCTTTCCAATGGACACTTCAATATATGTATATATCGGACATAGGCTGTGTATCGTTAACCAGATGGAAAAGACGTTTTCCTGGGGTTAAAATGTAATGTTAAAGTAGCACAAATCCGTCACCATCTAGTATTGTTTCTACTTAGAGATTAACAGCTAACTACTTTGGTCCTTATGTGTGTGTGTGGTGTGTGTGTGTGTGTGTGTGTGTGTGTGTGTGAGTGTGTATATATGCATATATGTATTACATATATATATATATAGGCGTAAATGTGGCTGTGTGGTAAGTAGCTAGTTTACGAACCACATGGCTCCGGATTCATTCCCACTGCGTGGCACCTTGAGCAAGTATCTTCTACTATAGCCTTGGGCTGACCAAAGCCTTGTAAGTGGATTTGGTAGACGGAAACTGAAAGAAGCCCGTCGTATATATGTATGTGTGTATATGTTTGTGTGTCTGTATTCGCCCCCCCCCCAACATCGCTTGACAACTGATACTGGTGTGTTTACGTCCCCGTAACTTAGTGGTTCGGCAAAAGAGACTGATAGAATAAGTACTAGGCTTACAAATAATAAGTCCTGGGGTCGATTTGCTCGACTAAATGCAGTGCTCCATCATGGCCACAGTCCAATAACTGAAACAAGTAAAAGTGTACAAGAGTATATATATAAAGTCTATTTATATATATATATAAGGTCTGACCATTCCGATACAAAAGCCACGTCTCTTTACCTCCCCCTCCTTCTGAAAAAAAACACATTTTTCCTCTTTCTTTTCCCTTGCTTGGAAAACCCCACAAAATTATTTATAAAAAGACCAAGAAATCTAACTTCCGATAACGGAAGAATGCGCTAAAAAAATTTAAATAAAATGCAAACAAAAAATATATATAATCATTCAGTATTCTGACTACCTTATTATTCTAAATAAACAATATCTGGACATCACTTCAAAAACTCTTTATATATACATACACACATACATAGATACATACATACATACATACATACATACATACATACATTCATACATACATACATACATACATACATACATACATACATCATGCATGCATGCATGCATACATACATACATACATACATACATACATACATACATACATACATGCATGCATGCATGTAACGAGCAATATATACATGCATGCATGCATGCATGTATGTATGTATGTATGTATGTATGTATGTATGTATGTATGTATGTATGTATGTATGTATGCATGTATGTATGTATGTATAAGAGTGGTTAAATTGTACTTTATAAGATATGTAGAAATCAGTACCGAATAACTGGAAGGTAAGAATGTGTTGTTTCAATACCTAACAGTGGCCAATGTTTTCATTCCGGACAGGAATCTTCGGTCCCACCGGTAGCTTTCAACTGCTTCTATCCAAAAGGGTTTATCAATCCAATATATACTTTTATAGAGCACTTTGTGGAGGTTTTGAAGTGGGACTCAACTCAGAACTATGTGGTTGATAAGCATGCTTCTTACCACACATCCAGGTGAACAAAATTTCAAAAGAAGAAATCTTTAGTATATTTCACTCTATTTGATCTTACACATTATTTGATTGTCATGTTCTACCGCATGGTCTGCGATATCATTTCTGCTCCGTCATTTTGTCAGTGAGTCAATCGTATTGAATCCGCATTCAAACAAATACGTGCTAGGAAATGCAGTAAGAAGTCTTCGAGCTTTTTCTCAATGTTGGCCATCTATTTAGTTGATTACTCTTGATTCAAAATATGTTTTGAAGCTGATTGAATTGGCCACATGTAGGTGTATCACTTCGAAAATTACTCAAACTCTCTTCGGATTTTGCTTCGACGTCGGTCGACAGCACTTAACCTGGGTGGAAAATGAAATGCAGGTCACTGAATATATACAGATAATAAGATTTTCTATAATTTCTTTTTTTTTTTTTTTTTTTTTTGTACCTGCTTCTGATGTTTCACATAAAGATTATTTCGCTGTTTTCCAGAACATCGGTGATCGTTTTCTGGTTTATAAGTTCTAAAAATTCCCGTCATGCTAAATTTTGCCATCAGAATTAAAGATTTTTGAAGA